>NC_090648.1:212914099-213287849 GCF_040937935.1 Hyperolius riggenbachi | reverse complement strand
GCCAGGTGATCTGTATAGAATGTTTGTTAGTAAGAGTTCTTTGGCTCTGATTTCACCACAATATCAGAGCCAAGCAGACCCCCCACCCCCTACCCAAGCCCCCCCCCCCCCCATGATCTATTCAAGAAAAGGTAAAGATTTCTCATGGGGAGGGGGGTATCAGCTATTGATTGGAAGGAATCCTTGGATAAAGCTCCTCTTTAAATGAGTTGGCTGCTTGCAATGTCAGTGTGCGGACAACGTTGTTTGTCTTTCATGGCAGTAAAGTTGTATTCACAACGTTGGTTGTTTGGTTGTGGTGACTTTTGCTGAGCATCCGTACAGACCATTATTCTCTTGTTGTCCCATCAGGAGGCACCCCTTGTCATACTTCCCCTACCCTACTTCCCCTACGACAGAACAGGGCTGTTCAGCACATAGCCAAACATTATGTCTATATGACTGCTCCTAAACTGTCACCTGAAACAGTCACTAATGTTCTCATAATAAACAGGCCTGCTATTTATTTTAGCAAGCCTTTTTCAGTTTTCTGTTTTTAATTTTGTGGAAACAACATCATTTTTCTTCCAACTGTCTGGAGACTTTTTCATACTGTGTGGTTTGTTTGTATGATTGTTGGATTTATCCAGAAAGAATAGTATGCAGAATTGTCCTGATTTTTGCACGTGTGTGAGCTGCATCCGTTTAGGAATCGGCATGTTAAGGCTACATTCACAGTGGGGTGTGGCGGTGCTGTGTTACGGCCGCATTGTAACATGGAATGTCACACTGCAATGCAAAAGCAACCACAGTGCAACCATTGCGGTGCAGCCTAAGGCCCCGTTCAGACTGCAAGCGTTGCCGTGCGTTTTTGGACAACGCGTGGGTTATGCGTTTTGCGAGGGCCAGAAGAAATCAATGTATTTGGATGGCCCTCGTTCACATATGTGCGTCTGACACGTACGCGTGTCAGAAACGCATCGCTGCATGCATTTCTGTGCGTGGCGCACAGAAACGCATGTAATGGCATGCAGCATCCTGATGCATGGCATGCAGCATCCTGATGCATGGCATGCAGCATCCTGATGCACTGCACAAAATGTGCATGTTAACAGTGAGAGTAAAGCATACTTTTCATTGCATGCTTCACTGTATGCAACGCAATGGTTGGATAATGTGCGGTGTGACCAGGGCTGCCATCAGAAATTTTGGGGCCCCTAACACATCATCAGGCCTGGACCCCCTCCCTGGGCCCACCCACTGGTTGCTGTGCCCGCCCACTAGCCACCCCACCTCGTGTCCGTGCAATGCGGCAAAAAATGTGTATGGCTCCGACACTTTATAGGAATTCAACTATAGGTGGTGCCCCAGTATAGGTAGCCTGGTATGGGTGGTGCACCAGTATAGGTTAGCCAGGTACAGGTGCCCCCAGTATAGGTAGCAAGCTATAGGCGCCCCAGTATTGGTAGCCAGGTACAGGTCATGCCCTCAGTAAAGATAGCCAATTATAGGTGGTGCCCCAGTATAGGTAGCCAGGTACAGTTGGTGCCTCAGTATAGATAGCTAGGTATAGGTGGTTCCAGCCCCAGTATAGGTAGCCAGGTATAGGTGCTGCCCCAGTATAGGTAGCCAGGTATAGGTGCTGCCCCAGTATAGGTAGCCAGATATAGGTGGTGCCCCAGTATAGAAAGTCTGCTGTAACGGGCTCACTCATCTGCTCCCCACGTTCAAGCGCTGATGTCACTCTTCTCTCAGTGTTGCGCTGGTTAGTGAGCCACATGCGCCCCTTCCAGCTCTTTGAGGGGGCCAGGGCCCCCAGAAGCCCTGGGCCCCTCACTGCAGTGTCAGTTGTCCCCCCCTTCCTGATGGCTGCCCTGGGTGTGACTTTCCCGTTCAGCTGTGGTGCCTTCCTGCTTTACAGCGCAACACTCCACAGTGTACCTAGCTTTATACATTGCACAGGCATAACTCAGTGGTCAGGCAATGGCACAGTGACGAGAAATAGCCACAGAGCCACAGCATGGAATTATTTGCTTCCTTTACAAAGAGATGCCAAAAGATTTGCAGGGTGAAGAGTTCTTTCAAAGCTTGATTGATTAAAATGTATTCTTCCTTTATATACATTTTTATATAATTTTATATAGCTTTTGTTAATAAATTACAAATGAAGGTTGAACCCCTGTTGTAACCTACAAGCCTTCTTTTCCCATCACTGTGCCACCTTAAACATTTAAGGTGGAGCCCGTAGTGTAGAAAGTGTTATCTCCTCCTTTGCTGCACTGTCTCTTTAAGTCCGCCCATTGCGTGACTGACCCAGGAAAGTTTGGCAAGTTTTGTCCTGAGAGTTAAACCATCTCCCAGTCCCCTTGTCACGCAATGCCCCAAACACAGTGACCTCTCCCCTCTCTCACTGCCAGCACCTGGAGGGAACCCCCACCAGGATAGCAGGGTAATGCAATACAGAGACACAGCTGCAGGGGGGAACTGGGGGCTTCAGATACTAAAAGGGGGGGGGGGGGGGGGATGTATCCTATTAGTAACTTAATATGCACATAGGAAATGCAGAGAATAAGGACAAGAACAAGAATACATTATAACTACAAATCTGCAAAGTATCCTCAAGTGTTCATATAGGATCAAATGTTTATAGTATTATTGTTGTTCTTGTATTATTATCATTCCCTCAAACATGACCACATAGCTAGAAACACCAGTACAGCTAGCAGTGCTCAGAACTCTGGAAATTAATACAAGATGCCAGTAAATCTTCAGACACACATAAAGCACAAGCATACAACTTGTATTTATGACTTTGTCGTGACCCACTTGTGGTTGTAATAGTATAAACATATTTGAAACATTTTTAAATGATGTAACTGCGCTTATGATGTTGTAGTGCGCATATCATTTTATCACTGTAACCAGTCTGTCTGTGTTTGCACGAAAGGTAGTGCTATCAATCAATAAATCAATCAATCAATCAATCAATCAATAAGTCCTAGCAATCTCCACAATGTGTTCTATATTTAGTTATTTCAGGCTTTTTATCGCAGATGAGGCTGGTGACACGGGCGACCTATCCTGCCATTTGCCCACATGTTGTCCACACAGATCTCACTCCTAACAGCTCTTGTGGAACTACAAGTCCAAGATACAGCTAGGCTGGTAATTGAGGTCCCTCAGCAGGGATGGACACTTCTCTAGATTGCCAGTCTTTGTTTCTGCCAGGGCAGCTGAATACAATGATCAGGGGTATTACAGGAGCAGCTTTCTCCATGGACTGTATTCACTTTCAATAAAGGGGGGATTATTGTAGAAAGGAAGCAATTACCATTGTATAGATCACTGCCTGGTGAAATGGACTCCCTTAGTAAGATGAGCAGTCCAGGCAGCCTCATCTGCAGGACACAATTGTAACATTGCGTGAGCTTGGGTGGCATTGCAGCGTGCCAGCAGCAAATACTCCTCCTGGCACCGGAGCCAGATAGATGACTCATGAGTGATAAGTTCACAGTATAATTGGCCACAGTGAGGCGCAGCACTGGGGATCTGGCACACGATGGACCTGTGTCAGGTGTAAAGTGCACCTCACCTGTTTCTTGTCACGCAATACCTTGTCACACTCACCTGCCACCTCCCGTATGTCACCGGGGGAGGAGATGAGTTCTGCTGGCTCCCCTGGACTGGGGCGACCCCCTCCCTCTCTCTCTTACACCCTAGACCCCCCCTTCTCTTGGCTGGGCTTCAGCATGTCTCCTGGGTTGTCACGCAAGCTGACAATCTTTAACCTGCATGAGGCAGACTTCTAAGCTAAACGTTAACTACCCTAGGGACAGGGCTGCCTGTGTGATCTGCTGGTGATCAGTATAGATTGACACCTGCAGTACCATAATAGGATTACTGTACACTGTGATATGAACCCATCGTGCACACTAATGATAAAATGATAATGATATCACGCAATAAAAGCACTACTGCTCCAAAAAAATCCCGTATCTTACAAAATACCAGAGGCAAGACACACAATACTATACCATACCTGCACAATCTGACATTTGTGGCAGAACAGTCAAAATGTAACTATTATTATTATTATTCAGTTAGAATGCAAGAAAATGTCAGAGTAGGTGGTTAGGTGGTTATGATGTGTGTGCTCCTTACAACATACCCATTCTTCATTCCTAAAATTACAGTGACTGCTGTATGATCTCACCTGAGTACACACTTCTGTATAGCATTTATCACTATAGTTTTCAGCATCCCCTCTTACAACTCAGTATACTATTTATCATATCATCCAAGTAGGTTACGAAAACTACCCCCCATATTCTGACTCATCAAGATAGTTGCAAAGAAAATTGGAGCAGTCGCCCATAGGCTAGCAACCAGTCACAGTTCTTATGCCATTTCACAGATGAAAAGTGAATTTATTCCAATTGTCTTTATGTCTGCCTTGATCCCCGATGTGAATATTTTAGCTTCTATCGAAATTTTGTGGAAACTAATAAGCACCGAATTAATAAAAATAATAATAAAAAAAGATTATTTCTGCCTGCACATGGAGTGATCTTTGGAGTGGAAACTATTAAGGAGCTTGCACAATAGGTGACATATATGTAAACACAGCAGCCCATGTTTGTATGAGTATATTAGCACCTCATTCATACATTACTGAAGAAATAGTGATTTTCTGTTCAAGGTCCCAGTACAGTAACATTTTCTTGTAGCGTTTTTGTAAAGTGTATCAATTTGCCAGCGGTTGTGTAGCGATTAGCGATTAGCGTTTGAAAGTCTGATTGGTCCGTTCAATTAATTTTAATTTTGTTACAGTGTGCAGTAACTTTAAAAACGCTAGCAAAATCGCTCCATGCATGTTTTGATGAGCGATTACACCAGCAATGATATACTTAACATTGAAGCGCTACAGCTCCCAAAATGCTGCATGTTCTGTGTTTGCGATTTCAGGAAGCGCAATTGCTCCAGTGGAAGTTGCCCCATCCATTAACATTAGCGGAGCGTTTTGGCAAAACGCTAATATTTTGAATCGCTCCAGAAATGCTCACAAAACCACTCTTGTGGGTTCCAGCCCCGTATGTACCGTCTTTACATTAATAGTATTTGCTCTTACTACTATAATTACCTGTCCTCACACACATCTCAATAGTTTGCTATGAATTTCATTAACAATAAAAATGACTAGAAATTCAAATCAATAAAGGCAAGTAGAAAATCAAACATCTATGTTGGTATGCTCATATATCAAAGAAACTTGCTGTATTGGATGATTTTATTTAGGATAAACAAGGTATATTAACAGTGTCATCAGAAGGACAGGTCTGCCTGGATATGATGGAATAACATGTGGAAATAAAAGATTGCGACATGTCTGAAGAGTGCAGGATCCCAGTGACAGAAAGAAATACAGCATAGGGTGACATGTCCCTCACACAGCCTGATATAGGAGGGGAATGTGAAGGTTCTCACAGCATACAGGCATGTTATTCTCAGGAGATGCCTCAAGACATCACAAACTGGCTAGTTTCCTATTAAGGGTATGTTTAGGCACAGTTTTCTGTTCTTCAATATGCATTCAACAGGACATTGTTTTCTATATGAATGATTCATAACACAAAAGTCTCTGCAGTTCATTCTAAATCAAATATGAAAAATACTTGCAACAAGGATTCTATTTTTTAATTTCCTCCTCATCAATCTCCCACTGCCTGCTCACACCCTTCCTCCCCCTTCAGTCAGACTACAGATCAGTCAGCAGGGAGGGGAGGCTTCAGCTGACAAAGCAATCACTCTCTACCCTCTACATCCATGTGACTGAAAGGGTAGCATTTGTATGTTGGAAGATGTTTGTATGTTGGAAGAAACCTCCAGTCATGGTTTCAAGGGCTATGAGGGGTTGATTCACTAGGCCCATACACACGTCCATTTTTTGCGAACGACGGGTCGTTTGAACGATCCGTCGTTCGCAAAAAACAGACGTGTGTATGGGCCTTAAGGGTGGTGAATACTGCGGACCATACACTAAGTGATGCATCAAACCTGCTATGCTAGTAGGTGGCAATTATTTGCAACAAATCATTTGGATCATATCAGAACATATTGGGGATAAATTACTCTGTGTGCCAGTACAGCTATGTGCGCACACCCAGGGCAACATTGATAAATTCAGATTACAATTTATTGATTAAAGAAAAGCTGTAACAGAAAAAAAAGTGCCCTTGGGGGTACTTACCATGGGAGGGGGAAGCCTCTGTAACCCTATTAAGCGTTCCCCATCCTCCTCTGTCCCAGGGGTGCAGCTAAGGTTTCTGTGGCCCCAAGCGGACTGCAGGAAGTGGCCCTATCCTGCGGCTTGCGAAGCGCGCCGCGGCAAAAAATGGGTGTGGTTATCCCGCCAAAAGTGGGCGTGGCATAACAGGTGGGTGGAGCAGGGGGATGGGACGGGGCGTGTTTGCGCCGAAAAGTGGGCGTGGGGGGTGTTTGCCATGGCCGTTGCCATGACATTGAAAATAAATGCAATGTGGGCAACATTTTCAGCAGAAAACGCAATTTGGGCAACATGTCAGCAGAAAAATGCAATTTAAGCCACATTTCAGCAGAAAACAAATGCAATTTGGGCCACATTTCAGCAGAAAACAAATGCAATTTGAGCCACATTTCAGCAGAAAACAAACGCAATTTAGGCCACATTTCAGCAGAAAACAAACGCAATTTGGGCCACATTTCAGCAGAAAACAAACGCAATTTAGGCCACATTTCAGCAGAAAACAAATGCAATTTGGGCAACACTTCAGCAGAAAAACGCAATTTAGGCCACATTTTAGCAGAAAACAAATGCAATTTAGGTCACATTTCAGCAGAAAACAAACGCAATTTGGGCAACACTTCAGCAGAAAAACGCAATTTAGGTCACATTTCAGCAGAAAACAAACGCAATTTGGGCCACATTTCAGCAGAAAACAAACGCAATGTGGGCCACATTTCAGCAGAAAACAAACGCAATGTGGGCCACATTTCAGAAAAAAAAAAAAAAGAATTTACTCACCTGACAGAAGTCTTCTCTCCCGGTCAGCCTCTGGCGCGCAGCTTCCCCAGACTGCAATCTCCCGCGCTGAACTGAATAGCAGGGCTACGGGAAGATGGCGCCCGAAGCCCTATACTGGAGACACAAATAGTCTTCAGTACAGGGCTTCGGACACCATCTTCCCGTAGCGCTGCTCTGCCGGGCGCAAGCCCAGTGCGGACAACAGTGTGACCCAGAGGCGTAGCTAGGGTTTTCAGCGCCCGGGGACAGACAGTTTTTTGCGCCCTCCCCATCCTGACAGTCCTGCGGTGAGCAAAAATGGGCGTTTCCACGCATCACAATGTGGAGCTGGGGAGGGAAGGAGCGCACGACCGAGGGGGCTGGGGAGGGAAGGAGCGCACGACCGAGGGGGCAGGGGAGGGAAGGAGCGCACGACCGAGGGGGCTGGGGAGGGAAGGAGCGCACGACCGAGGGGGCTGGGGAGGGAAGGAGCGCACGACCGAGGGGGCTGGGGAGGGAAGGAGCGCACGACCGAGGGGGCTGGGGAGGAAAGGAGCGCACGACCGAGGGGGCTGGGGAGGGAAGGAGCGCACGACCGAGGGGGCTGGGAAAGGGAAGGAGCGCACGACCGAGGGGGCTGGGGAGGGAAGGAGCGCACGACCGAGGGGGGGTGGGGTGTTGAGGCTGGTAAGGGAAGGAGCGCATGGCTGGAGAGTGAAGGTGTGCACGACTGGGGGGGGGGGGGGGGGGGAGGTAAGCTGGGGAGGAAGTGAGGGAAATTCGAGGTTGCTTGGAGGTGAGAGAGTGAGGGCACATTGAGGGTACTTGGGTGGGCACTTTCTGGATGCAGGGGGAGGATGAGAGAGAGTGAGGGCACACTGAGTGGTGACAGAGCAATAGAGCATTGTAAGTGGTGGGTAGGAGTACATGAGGGCACATTGGGGGTTCTGAGAGGAAAGTGCTGGTTATAGGGCACTATAGCAGGATGAGAGAGCATGGGCTGATTGAAGATGCAGGGGACAAGAGAGGCAAACAGTGGAGGCTGCTGCATGGAATGAGACTAGAGACCAATCTTACCTGGTTCCCCAGACCAGGCTTCTGTGTAACTTCTGCGACGCGGTCACGTGTTCCCCGCACCGGAGGTGTACAGCACCAGTCCTTTACATTTTAAATCTCCCCCAAGCTTTGTGGCTCTGCTCCGTCAGGGACCTGGCTAATCCGTGCAGTTGTGGATTCTCTCGCCCTGTATGGCAGGCGGGGGAAGTTGCTAGCAGGCACTGAGCTAGCACGTGGCCTGGCTGAACCCATCCAATAGGCTTCAATGGGGGGGCGGAGTTAATGTTACCGCAGTCGGACAGTCCTCCTCCTCACCCATCACCAACGAATGGATCTGGCTGGCCTGGCTCTGCGTTCCACTGAAAATGCACGCTGCGCGGTGGTGCGGCAGCTGCGTGTGACGTCACTGGGGACGTCACAGAGGGAGACACGGCCAGGGAGTTCCGAGCAATGCAGGGGGAGAGCGGAGGAAATTAAAAAAACGTCACAATGACGTCACATAGCCTCCGAGGCCCCTAAAGACATGAGGCCCCAAGCGGCCGCTTGGTCTGCTTGGTGCCTGGCGGCGCCCCTGCTCTGTCCCATGGTGGTCTCGCTGGGCGCCTCCGAACGGCGGGCATGTAAATACTTACCTTCCTGGCTCCAGCGCAGGCACAGTAGCGGCTCTCAGCTCGGGATCAGGCAGAAATAGCTGATCCCAATCGGGTCCACTCTACTGCCCAGGCGACTCGCAGTAGTATGCTTAGTATAAAATATTGCTCAACATATCTCTAGCTTGCATGACTATAAATATATACTTATTATTATTGCACCATCATCTACTGTGAGTAGAAAACAAACACGGTTACCTAAAATACAGACATTGCTATACATAAACATGCAGACACAGGTATATAATACAGAAATGGTAGACAATATTATAAGATACAGTGATAATTGTATAGTAATTAACAAAATGTACAGCAACTTATAAGACACAAAAGGGAGAGAACTCTGCCCTTGCAAAAGGTGATATATTTCATGAAAAATAGTGTACTTATATTGGGCTCCTTTCACACTATTGTCTATTGTGTCAAGGCAGAATGGACAATATAATCGTATGAAAACATGATGCAATTATATTTCGCTGGCGCATTCACACTGGCATGTTTGAGGTGCAGAGAGATGCATTCCATAGCGATAATGACTGCATGCACTGCATGTGAATGGGCGATGTGAACAGTTCTGGGTGCGATACAAGAATAAGTCTATGGACTGTATGTTGCACTGTATGTGTCGCGGTGCATTGTAAACATGCGATACAACTTTCTACCATCCCTGAATTGTGATTCTATTTCTCAGGATCCAGGATGCAATGGACATAGTGTGGAAGGCGCCTACATCTATCCATTTCCATTATGGGGCTAATATATTGAACTGCATGCGCTGTGTTATACTACCCAGCCATATGTTCTTTTGTACTTGAAGCTTTAAATCTTTGCTTAATAGTACTGAATGCCATGTATTCAGAGTCCAGTGCTTCCCCCTTTGGGCCAGTTCACACAGGCATCCTGCGACGTCTCGATCACATGCTTTTCTGCACGCTTGCCAGTTTTCGCCAGTGATCGGAGTTCCACAGGAGGAACAAGGAGTCGCAGCTGTAAGCACAATGGGAAAAGTAGGGATAAAAACAAAGCGTTTGCTCAAGGGCAGTAAATGACGTACCAGCGCTGCCCATTTAGTGATACGTGTTGCGGCCGGTGGTAAACGACGTAGAAGAAGCGTCCATTTGAACCTCATTTCCATTCCATAGGCTGGGTGCCAGCACCTAGATGAGCAGGAACAGCAATAACATATAATGGTACAGACTGGTCGGGGTCCTGGTAAGAAATACACATCATTTATACATATAGCTAGTAATGATAATGGTCACAGCATTATCATAAGAATTGTGAGACCCGTGCGTCCCTCTAAAGGTGGCCACACACGATACAATAAAATGATCCGATTTTACAGCAATTCGATAAAAACGATCGGATCTCCCGAAAAAATCGAAAGCTTTTTTTTCATTCGACTGAAAAATCCGATTGGATTTCCCGTTTTCTTCGATTTTGATCGTTTCGGAATGCCAGATATTTTTCTTCAATCTTTCTAAAGATTGTATGGTGTGTGTTAGATTGTCAATTTATTAATATACACACCCTAGCAATTTTGTCAGAGTTTCCAATCATTTTTATCATAATTGGGAAAAAAATTGAACACAGGTGTGTGGTACATTGGTCAGATTTTTGAAATGTTACAATCAGTCAGAAAAATTGATTGCAATTCTTAAATTGAACAGATATTTAAAAAAATTGTATGGTGTGTGGCCACCTTAAGGCACATTTCAAAAGTTATTTGCCCTCAATGAGTAATGTGAGCCCGGTAAGGAACAGAGAAGGACTCGGAGCTGTCCAGCTATTATCTGGAGCCTGCAGCACAAGTACTCTGCTGGCAGCCTTTCCTAGCAGTGCTCTCTCATGGCGAGATCATCGCTTTATAATTCACCGATCTATTATTGTCAATGAAAGCCCCCTCCCCATGGCGTGCTGATCTGTCTATTAGATCTGTTCTCGGAACGAGAGGCTCCGTGTTCTCGCACTGCCTCTAATGATTCTGCTGAATAAACACACTTGGCTCGCCTCTTGTACTCTTGTCATGTGACCAGGAGCTCCGTCCAGTGGTGAGGGAAGGAGGTGTATATAAGATCCTGCAGCTAGCACTCCTGCCATGGTCCTCCTTGGGGTACCTGTGAGGAAAGTTCAGCATCAAGTCTCACATCTGTCTGGGAGAAGAGTATAAAGGTATTTATAAGCTGCCCCCTATGCAGCCATATTATCTCTGCACTAAGCATGATTCTGAATGACATGTGATACTCTGTACTACTTCATGTAAGATCTTTACAGCATCTTTGCATGTGGAGAGAGTAACAGAAGTGCCAGTTTGTGTTCATAGAGAAGTAGCATTGCAGTTGTTAATAGGTTTTATTTCTTTACACAAAGAACAAAGTAGTGGATCAGGACTGTAGCAGCTAATAGTGAAGTCAGCAGCAGCACGTCTGATCTCATCATCACTGCTGCAGATCTCAGATTCTGTAACATTGTGTAAGTTACATTTTTATGCATTCACTTCCTGTGGTGGTTTTACTGCAGCTCCCAGTTCTGTGCCTCACAAGGTGGTTTTCTGCCTCATTCATGGCAGAGAACACATATGTAGAGCTTAATTCCATTTGTTGGTTCAAGAATGAATATCAGCTGTGAGTTATTTTCTGTAACACCAGCAGCATTGCAACTGCAGGTGTCTAGCAATGGGTGCTGCTGTATCACAGGGTGCCAGGAAAGCCTCAGCAAAACTGTAGCAGATGCCCAGAGCAACCAATCAAGATTCAGCAGCACAGAATATGTTGGCGCCTTAGAAATCAATAATAGTAATAATAATTCAGCTGTTAAATGAATTAAGGTCCCATTCACCCTGGGCATTGCCAAACACTAGCAAAATCCCTAGCATTTTGCAGAGTGATATTTATTCATATTTTCACTGAACACAAACAACATTTTTATTTCAAATACTTTTTTTATTGAAGAAAAGTTTTTAGTTTATAGCAGTACATAATTATAAACAGATACATAACTAGCCCTTGGCATTCAAAATAATATAAAACGATGATTGTAGACTGCTAGCCTGCATTATTCTCATAGTTATAGCATACAGTTATCATGAGATCGTATGCAACAACAATAGTGATCGGCATAATATATGTATGTATTGT
Organism: Hyperolius riggenbachi; assembly: GCF_040937935.1. Taxonomy (NCBI): domain Eukaryota; kingdom Metazoa; phylum Chordata; class Amphibia; order Anura; family Hyperoliidae; genus Hyperolius; species Hyperolius riggenbachi. The sequence goes on along the minus strand of NC_090648.1, from coordinate 213,275,988 downwards.
AGTTTTAATGGTCTATTATAATTATTATTATTATTATTATTATTTAGTATTTATATAGCGCCAACGTATTACGCAGCGCTGTACAGTGTATATATATATATATATATATATATATATATATATATATACATATATTGTCTTGTCACTAACTGTCCCTCAAAGGAGCTCACAATCTAATCCCTACCTTTGCCATATGTCTATATTATATAGTGTAAGTACTGTAGTCTAGGGCCAATTTTTAGGGGGAGCCAATTAACTTATCCGTATGTTTTTGGAATGTGGGAGGAAACCGGAGTGCCCGGAGGAAACCCACGCAGACACGGAGAGAACATACAAACTCTTTGCAGATAGTACCCTGGCTGGGATTCGAACCAGGGACCCAGCGCTGCAAGGCGAGAGCGCTAACAACTACGCCACCGTGCTGCCCAATGTCTAAATGAGTTATCACACAGAGCCATATCACAGTGTCACTACCTGGTGAGCGCCGCCGTCAAACATGAATTTTGAAAAATCGCGATTCTAAATTTTTTTAACATTTGAACCACAATCACTCCAAAATCATGGAAAAGCGCTGCATGCACTGCGTTTCTGATTTCCGAAAATCGATGGCGATTGCTGCCGTGAGATCACTGCCATACATTATATATTACACTAGCGTTTTTTAAAGCGCTAGTGATCGTCAGCAATTCACAGTGCTGAAGAAGTCACTCGGAAAGCTCCCCAGTGTGAATGGGCCCTTAGGGTTCACAATGGTGGCTGAAAGTTGTAGGTCCCCAAAGCCCAGGATATGTACCCCAGAGGATAGTTTAAGTTGTCGCAGTCAATTGTAATTTTTTTTTTTTTTTTGAGAAGAAAAGATAAATCATATACAAGAAAACCTGAATAAGTATATCAAATAAATGAAAAGCATAACAGAATGTTTAAAATCATGTACAGCGAATTAAAGCTCCTAGTAAAATGTAAAGGTATTATGGGTTACTTGAGGTGAAATTATCCAAAATAGATGGTACTTGGCTAACACTGAATCAGGCTACGTTCAGTGACACACTGCAGTGCGAAGTCTGGGGTCTCAATGGGATCTCAACAGAGCTGAAAAGTAACATCGCGTGTGGTGCAGTGCATGCAGTGAATCATACAGTACATACAAAGTAAGCTTCACATCAATACACACGTTATGCGGCAATGCACTGCATGCATCATGTTATGCCTACAAATTCCATCGCTCCGAACTGCTAAGATGTCGATGTGAATGTATCATTACAATATAAATCCATCACATTAACAATGCGATTATATTATCTGATGCAAAACAAATATAATTTAGCTCTGTCTATCTGCACAATTGGTGCTTCATTTCTTTTTCACATGCAGGTTTAATCAGTGTTTTTACATGCCTTTTATGCTTATTTATCAAGTTTATGAAATTGGCAATCAAGAATTAAGGTGCGTACACACATGCGACTATAGTCGTTTGTAACGATCGTTCCCCGATCTTTACCAACGACGATCGTTACAAAAAACGAACCACCGACTATTAAGGCAAACGACGAACGAGCCAAATCGCTACAAAAGAAAGTTCTGTCTCGGCATATTTTAACCAACGACGATCGTTTGCAAAAGTAGTACATCGTTGGAAACGGTCGTTCCTACTAGGCTTGACATGCGCATTTCACTATTTCTCCCTGAAACTTCTCATTTTTATGCGCAGGCGCAATAGTTGCTTTACCTGATGTAACGTTTGTTCTAACGATCAGATCGTTACACACATTTAAAAACTAACTTTACTCAGGTCGTTCTTTCATCAATTAAAAGCTCGTTCGTCGTTCTCAACGAACGATCGTTGTCGCATGTGTGTACGTAGCATAAGGGTCAGCCTTTGGGTCTGCATAGGCTTACCTTGTCAGTTTCCTCATGTTACTACTTATAGTTGGACAACAGCACCATTAACTATACACCATTAGCCTTAGGAGTTTTATATAATATTAATTTACCAGATTGGGCAGAACTGTTAAGGGGCTTTATTTCAATGTAGATTTAGTTTATTTATAGGAGCTGAAAAGTGAAATTATTCAGATTAGAAGTGTAGTATCCGTAAAAAACTTCCCTTTGTTCACCTACTGGTAGTGTATTGCTAACTAGGCAATGATGCAGACAGTAGAGGGTTATCTCAAGTTAAGGCTCGGTTCACATTAGTGTTCCCTGTCCGGATTCGCCGGGCCGGATCCGGACTGTATGCTGTACAAACGGAACGTACGTTCCGCATAGCAATGCAAAGGCTATGCGGACGTTCACACGCGTCCGTTCCGTACAGTACGGAGCCGGACTCCGGACGCTTTTCCAACATGCGCTATTTTTCAGTCGAGATCATCCGGCCCACGCACCCGGACCGGAGCCTGACTGCACCATCCGGAAATATGAAAGCAATGGGAAACGGAAGCACAGAACACACTGGAGACAAACACCGGACGTTCTACCCCACTTCCTATGCGTATTTATAGCGGCCATTTCGGATGGGGACACATGGGCCCAGCATATCTGGAGTGGAGCAGCAGTGACACACGTGCTGGAGCTGTTTGGCAGTATGTCGGAGGTGGAGGTGAGGCCTACAGCAGAGGACCTGATTCTACAGGTGCACCAGGTGCACCTTCTGCAGACCCCAACAATTTTATGGTAATTTTGTTTATTTTTTACCCAACGAATCCGGATGGCAGCCTGATGCATGCCTGATGCAAACGGATCGGATCCGGATCGGAACCGTACGGTTCCGATCCGGATCAGGTCCTGATCCGATCCGGATCCGGTCCGTTTGCATGCCAAAACGCAAGTGTGAACGGGGCCTTACTCTCTTGTGGGAAATCGGAGAACAGATTAGAAAAATACTTCTACTAGGAAAAATGCCTATAGCTTAGTCCAAGTTTCTGCTATGCCATACCTGGAGTGACAGACAATCCCACTAGGTGGTATTGCCTAGCCATTTATAGTGACAGTAGATTATAGCTGATATACTGACATGATAAGAGGGGTACTTTCCTAGTGGTTTTGGGTCACCCCGAGCCTCTTGGTTACTCTGTTATACTGACCTGATAAACTCACCGTCAGGGCTCCTTCTCAAGCCACACTCCCAATAAGAATAGTCAGGTTGACTTAGGGGGTCAGTTTTTTATTTTTCAATGAAGAAGGGAGTTGTCAGTCATATACAGACAATTACAACAGGGAAATATAATCTGATCATTAATGGAGAGTCCTTTGATGTACTATTTTTTTCTTCCTTTGAGGAGTGGAAGGAACCCTCACACACACCAGGAAAACACAAACTCCATGCAGTAGGTTTCATTGCTAAGATTTGAACTTGCGACTCGAATGTTGTATATGGATGAGCAAAATCGCTAATGGTAGTTTCAAAGGATTTCCGATGAATTTCCGATCGATCCAAAAGAATTTTGCGAACTCTTTTCGCAAAACTGGCGCATTTAAAAAAGATGCTTAATAAAGTAAAAACTGGTTTATTCACTATTGTTTTTACAGAAAATCCTTGCTGTACATTTGCCAGGGATCCCTTTAGGCCACGTTCATTGGAGCTGTGCAGGGTGATGTAACGGGCGCTTTGTAACGAGGCTCACCGCACTGCCATGCACCACCTATGCGACGTTCAGTGTGGCAGGTACATTGCGATATAAAGGGGTTCTGATATGGTAAAGCACTGAATGCAGTGTGTTTCCTCTAAAAGCGCGTTTAGCAGTAAATGTGAAGCATACTACTCATAGATTGTATGCTTCGTTGTAACAGATATAAAGCGTGGATAGTGCGCTGCTGTCCTAATCCATTGCATTCCTGCTGTCACAGGCAATGCAACACAATGACCTCTGTGAACGTGGCTATACAGTCCTATTGCAGCTGTACAGCCCAGACAAAAGCAATGAAATTTGCCCAGGGTTTCCTGTCAGTGTACTGACCCAACAGGAAACCACGGCGGAAAATTCACTGCTTTTGCCAGGGATATGCGGTATGTACAGGCAGGGCCGGATTTAGGGGCAGGCCCCCAAGGCCGGTTCCTTGGGCGCCAGAATCCACCTTAAACTGAGGGGCGGCTGGTAACAGGCTGACCCGGAGAGCCACTCCGCACACTGCCCCTTTACTATACCTGCTTGAAGTGGTGCAGGGTTGCAGGCGGGAGCGAGCGGCTAGTACAGGCAGACAGGACTCGGGAGGCTGCAGCGATCGAGTTGCCGTGATTGGGCAGCAGCCGCCCTGCCCCTCTCCTTCCACTCACCCAGAGCAGGAGCAGAGTCACTCTCACCCCTCTGCCTCCAGCGCCGAAGGTTCCGCTATCGCTCGCTCCAGCAACTGCCGCTGTGCATCTCTCTCCAGTCAGCGTCTTTCCCATGTGATTCCAGTCACATGATGGGAATCGCCAACAGAGAGATGCACACTGCACAGCGGCAGCTGAACTGATGAAGCGATAGAGGAACCTTCGGCGCTGCTAGCGGAGGGGTGAGTGACTCTGCTCCTGCTGAGGGGGAGGAAGCTGCTGCTCGGGGGGGATGGACAAGAAGGATGCACGCATCGGCTCCTGTTCTGCTGATCATCTGACTGGGGGGGGGGCACTCTATCTAGCAGCGCCTGCATATCTTTACTAACGGGGGCAGCACCTGACTACCTACTCTAAGGGGGGCTACATCTGACTGCCTATACTAAGGGGGCAGCACCTGACTACCTACTCTAAGGGGGGGCAACATCTGACTGCCTATACTAAGGGGGCAGCACCTGACTGACTACCTATACTATTTTTTCTTGTGGCTGTGTGCAAGTGTAACTGTACTGGGCATGCACGAGTATGGTCCTCACATTCCCGTTAGTACAAAGTCTCATGAGCACAGAAGAAACAGATATGCACAAAAAGTTTTGTTCATAGTATATGGACCATACTCGCACAGGCCCAGTACGGTTACACACAAACGGGAATGCAGCCACAAGGAAGAAGAGAATCCCAGACAGCAGTGAGGGGTCTGAGTATGCTCAGAGGACCTGAGCACAGGAACAGTGGGCACCGGGAGAGGGGGGCGCTCGTGGCAGTGGGCCTTGGGTGGTAAAAGGTACAAATCCGGCCCTGTGTACAGGTGCAATACCGATGGTCAAGGATACATTTAATTTAACCGCATTTAAATTCTGCCAGCAAACATTTCTTTGCTATTAAGGGCTAGAATCGACTTAAAGATTTTGCTAACATTTTTACTTTTATTTACGATGCTTTTACTTCTAATAATAGTTTTTACTGAAAATCCTTGTTCTCACCTAATGTGGCTTCATGGCAAGAATTAGCTGCCGATCTCACTTAGGGCCCTTTTCCACTAGGGCGTTTGCGACTGCTTAATCGCAAAACCGCAAACCGCGATTCGTTTTTTACTTGATCGCGATCGCGCCGCGGAGCGACTTTTTCCGCGATTTTGCTATGCAGTGCAAAGCATAGCAAAATCGCGGCCGCAAACGTCGGGGAATCGCCGGGAATCGCCGGTAATTGCGATTCAGCAATCGCTAGCGTTCAGCGTGAACGCTAGCGATTGCTAGTGGAAAAGGGCCCTAAGAGAGATTGGGGCTGATTCACTGTAAGACCGAATATGAACATTTTGCTCGCTCGTCATCACTAGTGCTGTAAGGCAAGAGTGCACCATGTTGCCCATACCTGACTTATGCAAGGAATATTTTTAGCTTTTTACCCAAGTTCAGCTTTAAAGGGAACCTAAACTGAGAAGGATATGGATTTTTCCTTTTAAAATAATACCAGTTGCCTGACTCTCCTGCTGATCCTGTGTCTGTAATACTTTTAGCCACAGCCCCTCAACAAGCAGGCAGATCAGGTGCTCTGACTGAAGTCAGACTGGATTAGCGGCATGCTTGTTTCAGGTGTGTGATTCAGCCACTACTGCAGCTAATGAGATCTGCGGGGCTGCCACGCAACTGGTATTGTTTAAAAGGAAACATCCATACCCCTCAGTTTAGGTTCCCTTTAATATACTTAAAGCCGACCCAAACTAAACATTTTTTTCAATTCAAAATGTTTAGCCGCACCACTCTGACACATACAGAGATAAATAAACACTCCTTCAAACCTATGAGCATTTCAGTGCATGCTTTTCACCCTTCTCTTTGCATAGCTAGGGTTATACAGGGGGCAGCCATTAGCAATTCCTCCTTTGCTGGACACCATCTACTCCACCAGTTTGCCGGATTATTTGCCTGCAATATGAAAGGAAGGGAGGGGTTTCTCCAATAAATGTAAAATATTTTATATTTGTCATCATGCAGCTGAAAAAAGGCTGCTATTTATTATTATACTTTAGAAAATAGATTTTATTTCTGAAATCTTGTATTTTTAATTTGGGTCCACTTTAAAGAATCCGAGAATCAAGGATTACATGAAATAGATTTTTGACTTTTTGAAATTATCATCAAAGGATGGTTAAACTATTCAGAGCACAGACTGTGATTGGAACAGTCATTACTTCATCCTTTACACCACACATAATGTTCCTCTTTACTTTGATGTAGGGTGAAAACACACTAAAGAGCTTTTGCAAGATTTAATAACTAGGCATGTTCTTTTATTTCCCTTCTTAGTGCATCTGCTTTAAACAATAAAAAAGGCATATAATCATATGTAGACATAGCATATATTAATTATTTGAATGCTTTCATCTCAGGAAACTCTTAAGCCTCATCTACACGGTACAATTTTCCATCAGATAGAAGGATCTATTAGATAGATCTAATAGGAAATTGCATCATGTGTAGATGTCCAAATTGTTTCAGATCAATATTGCGAAAGATTTTGCTTTGATAAGTACCCAAAATCTATTGCAAAATCTAACGCAATCCGATTGGACCGGTTGGAAATTATCTAATAGATCCATCTAATAGATCCGATCTGATGGAAAATTGTACCGTGTAGATGAGGCTTTATAGTCACAATGTTAATTTTCCAGTCATACTTGACTAGGTAATCCCTTCAGATCAGCTCTGAACATTGCAGGGATCGATAGTAATTCATACTGCTTACATGTAAATGTGTAGAACGGTTAATTCACCGAATTCCTAATGCCTGGTACACACCATGCAATTTCCCATCAGATAGACGGGTCGAATTGATTATTTCCAACAGGATCGATCTGATTTCCAATTGTTTGCCTGATCGATGTTCCAATTGTTTCTATACAAAATAGATATGAAAACCGACTGGAAATCAGATTAGACCTGTAGGAAATAATCAATTCGACCTGTTTATCTGACAATTACTACATGGAGTGTATCAGGCATAAGACCTCTTTCACACAGGTCAGTGAGGTTGTTTCTGGTTGGGAAACACTATATGAACACTGTATGTTAAAGGTGTAGTGATACTTCCTGCTCCACCTATCAATGGTGAGAGTCCCTTGCTTTAAAAAAAAATTGTAGATTACCAGGGAAAAGCATGTCGCAATAAGGAACCACATCAAACAACTACTATAAGAGAGCAAAGCATAGGGGTCACTATGGGATGGCATAGCGCAGTGGCCAACAGAAGAGGGGCACAGCATAGGGACCACTATCAAATGCACAGAGACTGCTCTAAGAGGGGGATTTTAATAGTAGCAATTAAAAGGGTGACATGTACAATGAAGACATGTAATAGGGGCACCAATTGTAAAAATTGTAGTTATGATTTCTGTGGCTGTGCAGCTATCTACCATGTGCAGGTCATTTAGAGTCATTTTTGTTTCCTGTTACTTGAGTTGGTGGCCTCCCACCTACTTTCTGTGACTTTAGGTCTCCTTTCCTAATGTAAGCTCGTTTTCTACTGCCATGCTGGAATGTAGTCTGGCATTTACTCTTCCTGCTTTGTGTCTCACATCATCACATGGTCTTGCCTGGCCCACTCAACAGCTATAGCATGAGAACAGACTATTTGGAGTCTCACTTATTTGGAGTTTTTATTGGCTAACACATTTAGCCAATGTAAAATGCATTCTGACCACCACTTTCATATTCTCTTATCAACCTAATAGCCTTATGAATCTGCCTTAAACAGTTCCGGGTTCAACTGGGCTGTAAAAGAGGTATGAGTTGCCTTATTTTTTGTATTTGAAATGGAAATGTAATGTAAATAATTATTATAACTGATTTTTATCCAGGTACCCAGTAGTTCTTTCATGTAATTTTCTGTCTTTTTTTTCTTTCTTAGGCACCATGATTAAACCAGCCGGGCTTCTTAGTGGGATATCTACCACAGAGCTACTTCTTGCCTGCATAGTTTTTACTGTGGTGTTCTTGATACTGAAGTCATACAGGCAGAAGGTTCCCAATGGAACAAAGCCACTGCCTGGACCATTTCCTCTACCAGTAATAGGAAATCTGCTGTCCTTAAGTAAGAACCCCCATATTAGCCTTACAAAGATGAGTGAGGTTTATGGAGATGTTCTTCAAATTCATATTGGCACCAAACCTGTGCTTGTACTCAGTGGATTAGAAACAATCCGGCAAGCTTTGCTGAAACAAGGTGATGAGTTTCTTGGCCGTCCTGATCTCTTTACTTTTCGCCTAATTAGTAATGGAGAAAGCTTAACATTTAGCCATGATTCTGGTGAGGTATGGAAAGCCCGTCGCAAAATGGCACAAAATGCCCTTAAGACCTTTGCCACATCTCCATCCCTCACATCTTCTAATGTATGTCTGGTGGAAGAACACATAAGTAAAGAAGCTGAATACCTCGTCAGTAAAATCCAGCAGGTTGTTGAAGAAAAAGGCGAGTTTGACCCCTTTAGGTACTTGGTTGTCTCTGTAGCTAATGTCATCTGTGCCATGTGCTTTGGAAAACGCTACAACCATGATGATGAGTCCTTTGTAAGATTGGTCAACCTGACTGATGAGTTTGGAGCAGCAGCTGCATCAGGAAATCCTGCAGACTTTATCCCTATACTTCAGTATCTTCCAAGCCGAACTATGACGAGGTTTGTAGATATCCTCCAAAAAGTTGAAGGCTTCATTCAGAAGATTGTCCATGAACATTACAGAACATTTGATAAGGTGAGCACTCCACACAAAGATGGTATTTCTCACACTCAGCAATACACCTTATTTTGTAAACTAAAGAGGGAGTTTGAGATTAATAAAATCTTTCTTGTTTTATAAAACAGTTTAGGTGGTAATGTAAGTATAATAAAAGAATCCCTGAATAAACAGGACTGTTGGGATGTTGCAGATGAATGGGGTTGGGGGGTCACATGAATTGTCCCAAATTTTTGGGATGCAGCAATGGATTGCAGAGAATATGAAGAGCTGCATAAGGGGACTGCATATGGATTGGATAGGATTATGGACATGTTATAAGGGTTCTACTGCTCATACTATTAGGGCTGCTGTACATGAAAGATGGAGGCCAATGTACATAGAAGAATGAATAAAAGGCGTCACTGAACATGAAATATGGGCTGCACATGGTGGGGTAATAGAGAGGGGGCACCAGGAAGTGGGGCGGCACAAGACAGTTAGACTAAAGGGCAAAAATTATAAATCCAGCTCTGTGTTTAAATATACATCAAAGTGTGTAAAAGTTAAACAGAAGGTGAGTTTTTAAAAACAAATGTATTTGTTTTATCATTTCAGAATTCCATTCGAGACATTACTGATTCACTAATTCAGCATTCTCAAGAGAGGAAATTAGATGAGAACTCTAATGTGCAGCTCTCAGAAAATAAAATTGTCAGCATTGTGAATGACCTATTTGGAGCTGGTAAGTTTTAATGTAAAAAGTAACTACACAAAAATGTTGCAGTGTCAGTTTACACTTTGTATCTCACATCACCAGTTCTGGGATCTATTATTTCTGTAGACTTTCTTTAACTGGTCATCCTTCCGTCAAAATTTCTCCACTAGCTTTAAGAATTAAGCTACACATGGAAACTAGATTTTACTTGACCGAGGCAATAATTCACGATCCCAACTTGGCCAAATTTCAGTACAGAAACAGTCCATGCTTGTTCATAAACCTGTCACCCAGAAGAATCACTAATAATTTTTACAGCAGACAAGCACTGAGCATATATGTGGGCTTTTAAATCAATCATAAAGCACCTTAGTATTGGGAAGACTCTGGATAATCCAGAGACTTCCTGTATCTTCTTGTACCCCACCATTCCAATACTGGGACCATGGGCATCTGCAGAAAATTTTCCAGAGGTGAGGCAAGCCATGGTGGAATGTTGTGCACACCGCACTGAAAATGGGCGTGACCGTGGACCATGATGTGGGTGTGGTCATGGGTGGAGCCAAATTTACATGAATTTAGCAATGGTGGGACATTAGACTAGGACTATGGTAGGGATTATATTGTGAGTGCCTGCGACACAGGAGCCCCCCAGTTTAAGTAGTGACAGGGACCCCCCTGTTTAGGTGGAGACAGGTGCCCCCCAGTCTTAGGTTGTGACAGGGACCCCCCCTGTTTAGTGACAGGTGCCCCCAGTTTTAGGTAGCAACAGGAACCCCCCATGTTTAGTGACAGGTGCCCCTGAGTTTAGGTAGTGAAAGGGACCCCCACCCCACTCACCGTGATGAAGACCTCATCAGCAAGATCAGCGCCGCCCATCCATCCCCGCTGCCTTTCATGTAACAGGCAGCGTGCCAGCAGACACTATCAGACCTCCGATCAGCCGGCGACCACTGAAAAGCAGGCGCATGGGGTACCTTCATGAACACCGCGCTGCATATGCGGAAGTGACATATGACGTCACTTCCATATATCAGTGCTGTGTCCAGGAGGTACTAGCACCCTCTTCTCACTGGTCGTTGGCTGACCGAAGGTCTGACGCTGGCTGCTGCCACGCTGCCTGATAGGGGATGGCTGGAGGGGGGCGGCTGACAGCCAGCGGGGGGCTGATGACCAGGGGGCTGCTGCCCCATTTTGCCCCTATGTGCGAATGCCCATGACTGGGACCCCCTCTATCTATTCAACACAACATCCAGAGCAATTGAAATAGGGTATGAGCAAATGAAAGGTTTGTGTCACTTCTAACACTGATAGTTTAAAAGCTTATACAGTAATTTAATTTGTGTCAGTATCTGAAGATGTTGTAAGCATGGTTTATGTTTTCAGTGGATTTGGTGGATGACAAATAAGGATGAGATTCCACCTTACATGCTGATCTCCCTCACACAAGAAGTGGAAGCAATGACTAGCAAATCCAGGCCGCTGGTCATTTGGCCTGTAGATTCAGGGCTCGTTTCCACTATCGCGAATCCGCATGCGTCCAACGCATGCGGATTCGCACATGTAATGCAAGTGGATGGGCCTGTTTCCACTGTAGCGTTGTTGAGGTGCGTTTTTTTCAGCGGTATAAAAACGCACAAAAGAGCCAACGAATTCGCCTGCGAGTGGAATGCATGCGAATCGCCGATAATGTATTTAATAGGAAATTCGCATGCGGCTATGGTATGCGAATTTTCATGTGAATTCGCAAGCGAATTCACATAGGTACCAATGTAACTTCAAACAGGCAGTGACATGGTTAAATTCGCATATACCCTCACCTATGCGAATTCGCATGCGAATTCGTGGCAAAAAACGTGAAAAAATTCGCATCCGCATGCTATTTCATGCAATTTCAACAGCGGTGGAATCCAGGCGATTCTGCACCGCAATAGTGGAAACGAGCCCTCAGTAACACAGCTGATGGATAATTGATCAGCAGCTCGCGCCTTCTTGAGTGATGGAGCTTTGCATGCAAGTTAAACTCTTCACCCAAATCAAAACTTCTACAATGCCTTCCTAACATGAATTTGTTTATAAATAATTACTTTTTATTTTTTTCTAGGCTTTGACACCATAACCACTGCCTTATCATGGAGTCTTATGTATCTCGTGTCAAATCCTGAAACACAAACCAAACTACACAATGAGCTGGGTAAGTAACTCCATGATAACCTTTAAGTGTTAAAGTAAACAGTTACACATATGACTGAAGTGACTCAGCAGGGTAATACTGAAATCACATCAAATCAATCACTTATATCAATTGCTACAGAAGTGCAGCTCAGTTACAATTATCAAAATAATCTGAACTGACAGTTGACAAACATCTGTGGAGGCAAATTTTTTTTGTTACAGCTGATACACATCCAGCAATAAATCTGCAGTGTATCTACTTCCTGCTTTTATGGAAGCAGGCATAGGGTTAATATCCTGTGTTTACAAATAAGCTGCACTGCCAAGGACTGCCGGGATTACTGAGTTCACACAACTGAGAAATCAAATTACACTGGTGATTAGTCACGGATGAGGGAGAATTAAACAAGCTAAACTCTCTAAATACATATAGGGTGGGGATCTAAAGGGGCCCATACACTTAACAATTTCCCCAAGAATATACAGCAGATTCGATCACTGTGATCGAATCTGCTGTGAAATCGTTGCGCAAACGCAAACCGAATGATCAATTTCCGACCGAAATCGATAGTTCCCGCCGATCCGTCCGTGCGGAGGATTTCACTTGATCGCCGGAGGGTCGGGAGTGCGTCGTTAGCGGCGTTCGAATGTCCAACGACCGACACTAGCAGCAATATATTACCTGTTCCGCCGGCGCGTGTCCCCACTCTCTCTTCTCCGCGCTGGGCTCCGGCTGGCTTCACTTACTTCCTGTCCCGACAGGAAGTTTAAACAGTAGAGCGCCCTCTACTGTTAAAACTTCCCCCGGAAGGAAATAAAGTGAAGCTGTAGCCCTGGAGCCCAGAGCGGAGAACAGACAGCGGAGACCAGGGGACTCGCGCCGGCCGGATCAGGTAATGTATGTGGGGGGTGGCGGCAGCTCCACAGATTGTGAATCGGTTTCATAGTGAAATCGATTCACAATCTGTTTGCAGTAAAGGCAGCCATACGATCCCTCTCTGATCAGATTTGATCTGTTGGTCGATCTGATGGCAAATCGACCAGTGTATGGCCACCTTAAGGCTCCAGTTAGTTTAATGGAGACTCCAGTTAGAAGTGCCAAAAAATGATCGCAGTCACGTAATTAACTACAACTGTGATCCACAATAGAAATGCTGAATGGATGTATGAAAACAAAAAAACACCCTTTTCTTTACTCTACACCAATGAAGGTACTGAACTCAGAGTGGAAAATGCTATTTAGCGATCCATAAAGTGGTAATCGTCTGTATAAATATGTATAAATATGGTGGGCAGTAGTAATTTAGTTCCTGATAATTATCGTCAATAGTGATGCTCACAAAAACTTTCAAACACTTATAAAATTTGGTAATCACTTAAAGGGACACTGTAGGGGGTCGGGGAAAAATGAGTTGAAGGTACCCGGGGCTTCTAATGGTCCCCTGCAGGCATCTTGTGCCCGTGCAGCCACTCACCAATGCTCCGGCCCCGCCTCCGGTTCGCTTCTGGAATTTCAGACTTAAAAGTCTAAAAACCACTGCACCTGCTTTGCCGTGTCCTCGCTTCCCCTGATGTCACCAGAAGCGCACGGCGCAGGCACAGACCATACTGGGCCTGCACAGTACGCTCCTGCTGACATCAGCGGGAGCGAGGACACGGCAATGCAGGAGCAGTGGTTTTCAGACTTTAAAGCCTGAAATTCCAGAAGTGAACCAGAGGCGGGGCCGGAGCATTGGGGAGTGGCTGCACAGGCACAGGATGTCTGCGGGGGACCATTAGAAGCCCCGGGTAACTTCAACTCATTTTCCCCTGACCCCTCTACAGTGTCCCTTTAAGTTGACCATCATTTTATAATTGTGACTAATTATAATCAACTGATCGGCACAAAAGCTGCCCACTGTTATAATTAGGCCCCCTTTTTAACCAATGAACCAAAAATGTATACCAGTTAAAAATGATCACCCTATTTCCTTGTGTTTGATGTGTCTTTTTAATCTGTTGCAGATCAGGTTATTGGCAGAGATCGGAGGCCAAAGGTGTCAGACAGATCTCAGCTGCCCTATACAGAAGCCTTCATCTTAGAGATGTTCCGCCATTCCTCCTTCCTTCCCTTTACAATTCCACACTGGTAAGCATCAACCACATTACAACGTTTACTAAATTCTGAAAACCACATGTTGCTTTTAGAGATGGCCCGAACGGTTCGCCGGCGAACTTCGGTGGTTCGCGTGAACTTTTCCGGAAGTTCGGTTCACCCCCATCATGCATCATGAGGGTCAACTTTGACTCTCTACATCACAGTCAGCAGGCACATTGTAGCCAATTAGGCTACACTCCCTCCTGGAGCCCCACCCCCCTTATAAAAGGCAGGCAGCATCAGGCATTGGACTCACTTGTGTGCCTGCAGTAATTAGAGAAGGGACAGCTGCTGCAGACTCTCATAGGGAAAGCTTAGTTAGGTTCTTGTAGGCTTGTTAGCTTGCTCCTGGCTGATTGTTATTGCTAAAAAAAAAGCACCCCTCAGTAGCTCTTTTGAGAGCTAATCTTGTTCTTGTGATCTATTTGGGGTTTTTTTTTTGTGTGTCCCACTGACACTTGTGTTGCATAGACAGCCTTGGTAATTCCTACTGTGTGTGCCACTGCCAGGCCCAGCACATTCAGTGACTACCTGTGTGTGTGACAGGTGCACATTGTAATACCCATCACTGCATATACCTACCTGACAGTCACTGTTGTTCTATCATTGAGCTACCACAGCCCAGCGACCATATGGGCTTGAAAACCGCCACGGCCTGCCCTCTGGCCATGGTGCGCACCAGTCCAGCACGGCCGTCACTACATAAACAGCTGTTTCCGGTGCGTTACACAGTGAGTTTGGTGTGTCAGTGTGAAGCAGTACTCTAATTACACTCCCTGATTGATGTATACACATGCATAAACAAACCGAATGGGAGTACAGGTAATATTTGTTCACAAACTATGTCCCAACAAAGGACCTAACCTATATGTACAAAATAAGTGACGTGAGGAGTCACTGGTCAATCAGCTGGATTGTAGTCTTGTGAACCAGTGATCAACAGGTCTCCAAATAACATATATACAAGTATGGGGAGAGACTTGACACAAGTGTCATAACTGTCAGTCTCACTTAAGTACTGATACACATATATATGCAAGAAAGAAATAAAAATACGTTGCTGTGAGGTGCGAGGTCTTTGCTGATCCCCCCCCCCCCCCCCCCCCAGTGCTGGCAATCAGTCAGAGGATACTGGGGTGTAGCTAGTCCCACCACGGCAAAGTACTGTTAAAAGTAATTGCAAAAGCACATGGCAAAATAGGAGTATGGTAACATAACTGTGATGGAGGCTAAGTGTGAGACTGCTATCAATCAGAGAGACCTGTATGCTCCTACACAGAGCTCTGTCTTGGGCTATATTGCTGTGGGACCTCTTGTGGTGGGGGAATACTTTTTATGATTTGTACACTGTGTGTTCTATTTCCTGACGAAGCTCTTGTTTTATAGAGTGAAACTAGTCCTAGTTGAATGACACTAGCACTGTAAATTGTATATATCACCCATTTCTACCCCAGCTCTATACCTTCTGTGAAGGCATTTGTTTCATGGCTATAATACTACTGTGTAGGAGCATACAGGTCTCTGTGATTGATGGCAGTCTCACACTTAGCCTCCATCACAGTTATGTTACCATACTCCTATTTTGCCATGTGCTTTTGCAATCACTTTTAACAGTACTTTGCCGTGGTGGGACTAGCTACACCCCAGTATCCTCTGACTGATTGCCAGCACTGGGGGGGATCAGCAAAGACCTCGCACCTTACAGCAACGTACTTTTATTTCTTTCTTGCATATATATGTGTATCAGTACTTAAAGAGACTCTGTAACAATTTTTTCAGCCTTAGTTCTTCTATCCTATGAGTTCCTATGCCTGTTCTAATGTGCTGGGGCTTTCTGCAGCTCTTCCTAATTACACTGTCTCTGTAATAAATCAATGTATCTTTCCTCTGTCCTGTTTGTCGGGCTAAGGCTTTGATTGTGTGGAATGTGCAGGGCTGCTTGTGATTGGTAGAAGCGATACACACCCTCTGCAGGCCCCCTGCATACTCGCACACTATGCTTAGCTGAGCCTATTAGAAGCTGGTTAGTTTGTTTGTAAACATTGCCTAAAACTGTTAATTACAAGCCAGGATTGCAGCAGAGAGTGGCAGAAACAGCACAGAGGGGCACAGGAGAAAATAAGGAATAGAATGGTATGCTTTTTAGTGTAAGAATATAAGAGTACAGATTCTCTTTAAGTGAGACTGACAGTTATGATACTTGTGTCAAGTCTCTCCCCATACTTGTATATATGTTATTTGAAAACCTGTTGATCACTGGTTTACAAGACTACAATCCAGCTGATTGACCAGTGACTCCTCACGTCACTTATTTTGTACATATAGGTTAGGTCCTTTGTTGGGACATAGTGTGTGATGTATACACATGCAAGATGTTTTAAAGCACTTTAGGCCTGCAACTTAGCATCCAATGGGATTTCGGCCCTTAAAACGCTGCTTTGCGTCAAGTCCGTAGTTTTCCCCGGGACTTTTGGCGTGTATCCCACTCCGCCATGCCCCCCTCCAGGTGTTAGACCCCTTGAAACATCTTTTCCATCACTTTTCTGGCCAGCATAAATGTTTCTAGTTTTCAAAGTTCGCCTCCCCATTGAAGTCTATTGCGGTTCGCGAACGTTCGAACCAAACTTTTGCAGAAGTTCGCGAACCGAAAATCGGAGGTTCGGGCAATCTCTAGTTGCTTTATAGCAACAACAGGTTTTTTTGTGTGTGCAATCCTCAGCTATTTCAGTCCCTTAAAGTGTGATGCTAGGTACACACCATACAATTTTCTGGCAGATTTACCTGCCAGACCGATTAATTCCAACATGTCCGATCTGAATTTCAATCAATTTTCATTTTTTTCAATAGTTTTTTTAATCGCTTTTTCAATTGATTTCACATTTATTAACCACTTCACCACTGAGGGGTTTTACCCCTTGAGCACCAGAGCAATTTTCACCTTTCAGCGCTACTTCCATTCATTCGTCTATAACTTTATCATTACTTATCACAATGAAATGAACTATATCTTGTTTTTTTTCCACCAATTAGGCTTTCTTTAGGTGGGACATTACGCCAAGAATTATTTTATTCTAAATATGTTTTAATGGGAAAATAGGAAAAAATGTGGGAAAAAATTCATTATTTTTCAGTTTTTTAGCCATTATAGTTTTTAAATAATGCATGCTACTGTAATTAAAACCCATGAAATGTATTTGCCCATTTGTTCCGGTTATAAAACCGTTTAAATTATGTCCCTATCACAATGTTTGGCGCCAATATTTTATTTGGAAATAAAGGTGCATTTTTTTCAGTTTTGCGTCTATCCCTAATTACAAGCCCATAGTTTATAAAGTAACAGTGTTATACCCTCTTGACATAAATATTTAAAAAGTTCAGTTCCTAAGGTAACTATTTATGTATTTTTTTTATTGTAATTTTTTTTTTTAATTACAAAAAAAATAATAATTGAGGAGTGTGGGAGGTAATGAGTTAATTTTTAGTGTAAAACTAATGTGTTTGTATATGAAAAATGCTTTAGGGTGTAGTTTTACTATTTGGCCACAAGATGGCCACAGTAACGTTTTGTTTATGCGACCTGCAAGCGTACACGAAGTACGCTTGCAGGAAGTGTTATAAGGCTGGGAAACTGTTTTTTTTTTCTCACAATCATCGCTGCTTCTCATAGAAGCAGCTGATCATTGCGGGGGCTTAGATCAGCGAACGGGACAGGGTTTTTCCCATTCATTGATCTCCGGGCGAGCATTCGGCGGCATGAGCACGAGAGCAAGAGCGCGCGCACAAGCGAGCGGGAGCACGGGCAGTGGCGGGAGCGCGGGAGGTGCGGATATCTCCGTCCCTGGGGGTGAAAGGATGGAAAAAGGGACGGAGATATCCGTACGGCTGGGGGTAAAGTGGTTAAAATCGATCGGAAAAACAATCAAAAAAATGAAAAATCGATCTAAATTCAAATTGGACATGTTGGAAATAATCAATCTGGCAGGTAAATCTACCAGAAAATTGTATGGTGTGTAGCATTAGTGTATTCTAACATACAGTAGGTGTTTGTAAATGAGGCTCTGAACAATAATGCAATATGTTTTATTTCTGATTTAGCTTCTCTTCACTATTACTGTAATTTGCAGCTCCTGTACTTAGTGTTTGCACTGACACATTCATTCCATAGGGAAGAATGGTCTTCACATCCATGGGGATGCTGGTGATGTGTACACAGCAGTTGGGAGCAATCACTCCCATTTAATTAACAGTTAAAAGTGATATGAGGTAGTTATTCCAGTGTATTATATGGGGAGGTTAGAGGGGATAAATACAGGTACTTTATGTTTGTGAAATGCAGCTTGATGAAACACTTATAATGTATAGATTATTTGATAGGGATTTTTCATATTGCATGTGGAGACGTGCTTTAAACAAAAAAGGTGTCAGTAAACACTAGAAAATAAGTGTGCTGTACCTCTGTAAATGATGTATCCCTGTGTTAGCCAGCTACTTCCACTGATTTGTAGAGGAGGAAGTAACATGACTGTCTTTCTAAATTGCAGCACAACCACTGACACAGTGCTCAATGGATACTTTATACCCAAGGGTAGATGTGTGATGATCAACCAGTGGCAAGTGAACCATGACCCGTAAGTATCACTTTTTAAAAACATGTTTTTTAGGGGGTGGTTAATCAGCAATTGGGGCATTATATAATAATGTATAAGGCCCCGTTCACACTTGCGGTTCGAGTCCGCAAGTGTCCGGGGGTCCGGGGGCCGCAAAGAGACCGTACGGGTCTCTGCGGTGGCCACAAGTTGCACACAAGTTGCGGATCCGGAATGTATCAATTCCGGCTACAATAAAGTAGCCGGAACTAGATACATTCTCGTGCCAGAAAGGCACCGCAAGCATGGGGGATACCAGCGTGTAGTCCGGGCCCCCCAAGTGGCATAGGACCGGTGCTGGAAGCATCCGGTCCCATTGACAGTTTGATGAGAAACATCCGTTTCTCATTGCACAGCAAGGCCGCATGTTCGAGTCAGGATCCGGCCCGGGTCCGCAGCCGCATGGGGACGTACGGCAAAAATGGAGCATGTTGGAAAAAAGCTGGATCGTCCCGGAGCTGCGTTCCCGGATCGGATCCGGACGGTCGCACGAGTGTGAATGGATACATTGATTAACAATGTATCCATTCACCATCCACTGTGTACGGAGCGTTCCGGGTCCGGGGAAGCCGGACCTGGAACGCTAATGTGAACCGGGCCTAAGTCGATAAGTTTGTACCATCACTCTAAATATAGGGAGAGGCTTTTTCCAAATGTCCAATGTGGGAAAGGGGGATCATCTTGTATATAAGATTTTTTTTTTTTTTTTTTTGCCATTTACACATTAGCATCAGGCTGTTTATTACAAAACACTATACACTTTCCACTGCAGGCGGGTTATATATTGACAGCAAGTTTCTGCAGATAAGACAGTGAATAGACTCTCCGCTCCAAATTGATTAGGAATAGATTTTTTTTCCGTTTTCTAGTTTTAAATATTAGCCAGACACAAAGATAGGTTGGACTGTAAGGCCTGGGTGCCCAGTCTTGGAGGAGTTAAGTAAAATTATTATACTGAGTTTCACTAATCTTTTGTTTGAAGTAGAGGGGCATCTTTACTGCCTTCAAATTCTTCTTGTGCTCGTTGGCCTGTCCGCTGAGGATTGTTCATGTGGTGTGCTGCTGGGCCCGTATATGGTTGTCCATGCAAATGGTTATTCTGCTGATACTGAGAACCAGGAGAATGGGGATACAAAGGGGCATCTTCAGGTGGAGAGGATTCATGTTCCTCAGGGGCATCTTGGTCATCTGGTTCCTCTTCAGGGCAGAGCTCACAAGCTTTTGCAAGTGTCATCCTAGCACTGTGTGATCGTTCATAACTGTACACAAGTATATTTGGTGATTATGACTCCTTGCATAGAAGAATTATGAGTTTATCTGATACCCATTGTGTACTGATACTCTTAACTTGCATGTAGCTTAGCCCCCTTTGTATTCCTGAGAAAAAAAAAACTGTCATATTAGATTATTTTGTGTATGTCATTCTAAGACTACTACTATAATTGGGATTCTTTGCATGTGTTGCCTTGTTGTTGCTCTTGGTTTAATTTCAAAGTTCTGATTCTAGGAATCTGTGGAAGGATCCATTCAGCTTCTGCCCAGAACGGTTCCTGAATGCAGATGGCTCCTCATTCAACAAAATAGAGATGGAGAAGGTCCTGATTTTTGGTCTGGGCAAGAGAAGGTGTCTCGGTGAAGCTATTGGAAGAATGGAAGTTTTCCTTTTTCTAACCACCCTGCTCCAGCAGATGCAATTCTCCATACCCGATGGGGAGAAGCTGGACATGTCTCCTCTATATGGACTGACAATGAAGCACAAACGCTGTCCCCTGATTGCCAGACTTCGCTTCCCAACAGCCTCCCAGTAGAACACTGATTGTGTAAAAGCATCTTGCTTGAAATGTACAGCACATCAAACACTTTGATATTCTCATATATGGACACCATGCCAACAGCCTCTCAGTAGAACACTGACTGGTGCAAAAGCAGCTTGCTTGAAATGTGCAGCACATCAAACACTTTGATATTCTTATATATGGACACCTACCGGTACGTTCTTTAAAAATGTGTATATGAACTGTATAATGTAAACTGTGGGTGAGGCGACTACTGGTGTAGACTCTTCGTCTCATGAAAGACTGTTGTGTGACTATGCAAAATGAACAGCATTTCCCTAACACAGTACACGCAAGAAGAGTCCGTTCATTGCCATTTGGCATCTATGAAGGAATCAACTATAAGCTCGAGCAAAGTTATACATATATCTGAATTATTAAGTAGGGAACAATGTTAGCATGCTGTTTGACCATATGGCCAAGATGCTGATGATTTATTAATTTCAGTTTTGTTATTGATAAGATCACATGTAAAATGCTGAATCTTGCCATATACGCTTAATTCATAACAGGACTCTGTTTTTTACAAAGACAATCTTGTTTGTAATTGTATGCATTTTATATGTAACTATGCCATAGCTAGGCATAGATTGGCGATTATTAGCACTTTGTTTGTTTTTTGTTCGTCCTTGTCCTGCTGTCTGGAAACCAGTTCTGCTCTTGAAATGACAAAGAAATTCTTGTTTGAATATTTGTATATTATTATGATCTCTGTGAGATAATAAAAGAATAATGGCTTTCTTTCCTTTTATAACTGTTATCCTGACATATCTGTTATTTACATGCATGAATGTTTATAGTAGTTTACAGACATTCCTGAGAATATAAGTGGCCATCAGGGTTCCTCTATAGAGAAGTCACCATTAGCTGTGTTACTGCCCATACAATGTTGAGTTGCGCTTACACACAAGCAGACAGCATCACTCATTCATAAGCGCAGGCCACCGCTCACCTAAGCGGAGAGAGCATCGCCGAGGCTGTCCAACCCTCCAAATGACATTGGCCGCCGCTCTGCGCAAAAGGGCCCGTGGCTGTCACAGCAACGAAAAATCACGCCCCTGTATCCCTCCACAAGCCATTGCCATCACGCAAACCAGTGACGCCAAAGAGACATAAAAGCTTCACTAGTGGGCGGAGCTACCATAGCTACTTGTCACTCACCTCACCTGGGGCTTCTTCCAGACTCTAAAATTCTGTTAGATCTAAGGGCACAGTTCCACTCTGAGCCAGTCCTTCACTTCAAGATTGCAACCCGCATCCAGGTCAAGATCTTTTGCGCATGTGTGGGCACGCCATGCGCCTCTCGTGATCACGCACCCATTACCGGGAGCACTCTGTGCTTGTGCAGTTCAGAGGGAACCCCCTTCTCTCTGAACTAGCGTTTTTGCTCGCGTGAGCAGTTTGCATACCTAACATTACACCTGTAATATGTATAACCATGCAAGCAAGCATATTATGTATGAACCTATTTGGAACTTGTCATATATGCTCTCAGACCAAACATATGTTGATGCTTGCTAATATGAAAGCAGTCTTAACGTGACTGGGGAGAAGGCACTAGATCCTGCCCAGATGGGTTATAAAATATGGTAAAGTAAAGAAATCTAGGTGAACAAGGTGTGGAAGAGAGTTTCATTGGAGAAGTGAATTTCCTGAGAAGTCCTGGAAATGAGTGAAAGCAGGCGATCAAACTAGAGGACAGAAGGGTTTCATGGGAGGAGTGAATGCTGAGGGTGGGTTTGTAACTGTAACTTTGTGAGGAACATAATTTGTGAAGAGCTTTGTATGAGAGATCCTCTGGGTAACTGGCAGCCAGTGGAGGGGTTAGCAAAGAGAGGCAGCATCAGAAGAGTAGGCGGAGTTTTGTATGAGACACGTGGAATAATTTAGTATAGACTGGAGAGGTGCTAATCTGTTTATTGGTAGGCCACAGAGTAAAGGTGGCCACGCATGATACAGTGATTCAATTTCACGGCAATTCGATTAAAAAAGATCAGATTTCCTGAAACATCAAAAGCTTTTTTTTTATTCGACAAACAAATCCAATCACATTTCCCATTTTTATTCGATAAAAGTTGATCGGGAATGTTGGATTTTTCTGATAATTTTTTTGTGGAAATTGAATGGTGTGGTAGATTGTCAATTTAAAAATATATACAAACATGCAATTTTCTCAGAGTTTCCAATCATTTTTATCATCATTGAGGATAAAATTGAACATACGTGTGTGGTACATTGGTCAGATTTTTGAAAAGTTACAATCAGTCAGAAAAATGTATTGCAATTCTTGAATTGAACAGATATTTAAAAAATTGTATGGTGTGTGGCCACCCTAACCACTTGAGGACCAGAGTGACCCCCCTGATGACCTGACCAGGCGATTTTTTTACAATTCCGTACATCACAAATTTAACGGTTTATATTGAATATAATTACCCCCCCCCCCCCTTAAACAAATCACCACACTAATGACAAATTGGTCCCATTTACCATTATCCCTGTTTGGTAGGATAAACACCATTAAAATGTCTATTTTGCCAAAAATCCTATACCTATTCAGGACACTCCCCACCCACGTTCCACCCCATTTTCTACGACTACTCCAGAATAAGATATTAACCTTCATCTGGGCTGGCAAGCGATCTAGAATTAAAAAATCTACCTTACTAGCCCACAGACTTGATGGTGGCCTGGGAGTCCCTGATCTCCTCTTATACTACAGAGCAGCCACAGCAGCTCGCTTACTATCCCTATACAAAGGACAAGATGCCCCACTGTGGACCCTCCTAGAGGTTCCCGATTGCCACCCTATTAGGCTTCATACTCTCCTATGGATCCCGAAACAAGCCAGACCTAAACAACTAAGCCCTTTCCTCTCATCGGACCTCGGCATTTGGGACACGTTCAGGTACTCAGGGGGTCTACAATCTTCACACCTACCCCTATGCCCAATTTTACACAATCCTCTTTTCCCACCGGGGCATGATAACCCTGACTCCTTTAAATGGTGGGCAGACCATCAACTCCTCTTAGTTAAAAACTTTCTGACAGGCAGAGGCCTCCTCTCCTGGGCGGACATCAAAGATAAATATAACCCTCCCCCACGTGAATACTTTAGATTCTTACAGATCAAGCACTGGATCTCTACGCTCATACGGGACAGAGAGCCTCCACTTTTGACCTCCTTCTTTGAGAACATGTGCCTTGGAAATCCGTCTGGCCCCGGTTCAATCTCACTAATTTACTCCAGGCTCTCCCGCCCGGAATCTGCTAGGCTGCACTCCTACATCTCGGGTTGGGAAAGAGAACTAGGCCAACAAAGAGACAGAGAGGACTGGTCAGATTGCTGGTCCCGCATAGCTAGCTGCTCCACAAACGTGTACGCTATGGAATCTGCATTTAAAGTACTAACTAGGTGGTACCTTGTCCCATCTAGACTCCACAAACTCTCCCCAGCCATTGACTCAACATGTTTCAGAGGTTGCGGAAGGGAAGGCACAATGTACCATATCTGGTGGCAATGTGCACGCCTTACCCGTTTTTGGAGCAGGGTCTTCGGTCTCATACAATCCCTCTTCCACATTACCATTAGAAAAGACCCGTGGCTGGCCCTCTTCCACGGTAAAATTTCTGGCCTCACAACTAATCAAAACAAGCTTGCTGCCTTCCTCTTCCTATCAGCTAAAATGGCCATAGCAAAGAACTGGAAAAAGACGCCCTCAAATTTTTCAGAGGTCAAAGCACGTATGTCTGAATTTATGGTTAATGAAAAATTAACAAGCATCCTGCGTAATACACACAATAAATTCCTCCGCATATGGCAGCCCTGGATTGATCTCGAATACCCAGGTATGGACGCCAATCTACTCACAACATACTGACCTCCTCTGGACTCCTCCGGACTCTACTCTTCTCCTCCTTCTCTTCTCTCTTCCTCCTCCCTTTCTTTTCCTTCGCCTCTTCTATTCCTTCTCTCCTTGCCGAGGTCCTTGGTCAGGGGACACGGTACAGGGAGGGCGAGCGGGTGTTTAGCCCTTCTCCCCCCCTTCTAGCCCTGCCCGTGAAAATAGGCCCCCAGTTCTGGATGCTGGGGAACCTCTCAGGACCGAGTTCTATGTTTTTGTTTACTGTTCAGAGTTAACGTTGTACATGCCACATGCTCAGGTTTGTCCTTTCTGGTATATGTTGCCAGTGGCTGCCAGTCTGTTTCAAACCAAGTCTTGCCTTTCTTTATGTATAGCCTATGTACAACTATTTGACATTGTTCTTTATGTTGTATTACTATTATAAAATCAATAAAAAATATTGATACAAATTTAACGGTTTATTGCTCCATCAAGAGTCTACAACTTAGCACCCAAATTAATTTTACTCCCTTTTCTTCTCCCAAATAGGGGTTTCTTTTGGCAATATTTGATTTCTGCTGCGTTTTTTTTCTATTAATAAAAAAAGACCTTGTTTTTATTTTTAAAAAAACCCAACATTTTTTTAATTTCCCTCCTCCCCCCTAAATTGGCCCTAGACTATGTTTCAAACACTACACTATACATACGTAGACATATGTCTATGGCAGGGATAAGTTTGAGAGCCCTTCCATGGGACAGTTAAGTGACAAGCTGTCCCCTGTACAGCGCTGTGGGATATTGCAGAGCTATATACAGTGGGTTGCAAAAATATTCGGCCCCCTTGAAGTTTTCCACATTTTGTCACATTACTGCCACAAACATGCATCGATTTTATTGGAATTCCACGTGAAAGACCAATACAAAGTGGTGTACATGTGAGAAGTGGATCGAAAATCATACATCATTCCAAACATTTTTTACAAATAAATAACTGCAAAGTGGGGTGTGCGTAATTATTCGGCCCCCTGAGTCAATACTTTGTAGAACCACCTTTTGCTGCAATTACAGCTGCCAGTCTTTTAGGGTATGTCTCTACCAGCTTTGCACATCTAGAGACTGAAATCTTTGCCCATTCTTCTTTGCAAAACAGCTCCAGCTCAGTCAGATTAGATGGACAGCGTTTGTGAACAGCAGTTTTCAGATCTTGCCACAGATTCTCGATTGGATTTAGATCTGGATTTTGACTGGGCCATTCTAACACATAGATATGTTTTGTTTTAAACCATTCCATTGTTGCCCTGGCTTTATGTTTAGGGTTGTTGTCCTGCTGGAAGGTGAACCTCCACCCCAGTCTCAAGTCTTTTGCAGTCTCCAAGAGGTTTTCTTCCAAGTTTGCCCTGTATTTGGCTCCATCCATCTTCCCATCAACTCTGACCAGCTTCCCTGTCCCTGCTGAAGAGATGAACCCCCGAGTATGATGCTGCCACCACCATATTTGACAGTGGGCATGGTGTGTTCAGAGTGATGTGCAGTGTTAGTTTTCCGCCACACATAGCGTTTTGCAATTTGGTCAAGAAGTTCCATTTTGGTCTCATCGGACCAGAGCACCTTCTTCCACATGGTTGCTGTATCCCCCACATGGCTTGTGGCAAACTGCAAACAGGACTTCTAATGCTTTCTGTTAACAATGCCTTTCTTCTTGCCACTCTTCCATAAAGGCCAACTGTGTACAGTGCATGACTAATAGTTGTCCTATGGACAGAGTCTCCCACCTGAGCTGTAGATCTCTGCAGCTCGTCCAGAGTCACCATGGGCCTCTTGACTGCATTTCTGATCAGCGCTCTCCTTGTTCGGCCTGTGAGTTTAGGTGGATGGCCATGTCTTGGTAGGTTTACAGTTGTGCCATACTCCTTCCATTTCTTAATGATCGATTGAACAGTGCTCTGCGGAATGTTCAAGGCTTTGGAAATCTTTTTGTAGCCTAAGCCTGCTTTAAATTTCTCAATAACTTGATCCCTGACCTGTCTTGTGTGTTCTTTGGACCTCACGGTGTTGTTGCTCCCAATATTCTCTTAGACAACCTTTGAGGCCCTCACAGAGCAGCTGTATTTGTACTGACATTAGATTACACACAGGTGCACTCTATTTAGTCATTAGTACTCATCAGGCAGTGTCTATAGGCAACTGACTGCACTCAGATCAAAGGGGGCCGGATAATTATGCACACAGCACTTTGCAGTTATTTATTTATAAAAAATGTTTGGAATCATGTATAATTTTCGTTCCACTTCTCATGTGTACACCACTTTGTGTTGGTCTTTCATGTGGAATTCCAATAAAATTGATTCATACGAATACTTTTGCAACCCACTGTAAATATATTTTTGCCTGTAAATCAAAAAATCAGCCTGCCAGCTCTGATTGCGGGCTGGCAAGCTGATCACTACGGGCGGCTTTGTTTACTGATGAGAGCAAGCTTCTGTCTAATCTCGCTCCCCGCGAGATGACGGGAGCTCGCATGGCCTGACCAAGGAATAACAGAGTCACTCTGCGGCCACCAATCTGCATTAGGCTGTCACAGAGTGGTTAAAGGTGGCCACGCACCCTACAATTTTTTAAATATGTTTCCAATTCAAGAATTAATACATTTTTTTTACTGATTGTAACATTTAAAAAATCTGACCAATGTACCATACACACGTGTTCAATTTTTCCCCAATTCTGAAAAAAATGACTGTAAACTCTGAGAAAATTGCTTGGGTTTATATATTAATAAACTGACAATCTGCTTGTGACGATTTAGTGCCACAACTCAGATGTCTGATTATTGGTGATCTGCGGAATCACCAATGATGCAGACACTATACCCGATTATGTGTGATCCGCAGAATCACCAATAATACCAGTACAGCAAGACCAAGAGCAGAGTATGTAGTGTTTGGTGCAACCGTAACTTTAATAGTTTTTACAGGACCTTACCATAGGAGTTGGTAAGGTACAATCTGGACACAAACAAGACAGAATAGACATAAGGCTCCCCAGTGGGGCTGGGAAGAACACGGACAGAGAATACGGAGATAGTATAGCTAGTCTCTGCCAGGGATGCCGGCGAGAGACAAGAACCAATCAGACAGATAATCACAGATGTTCACCAGATAGCAAACTAATCCTATCTAGCGTACAAGCTCCAGCAAGCTGGAGAACAATACTGGCAAGGATGAATCTCCGAGGAGCGGGTGATTCAGAATCTAATGCAGGCAAGAGACAACAATACTACAATAACAGATACCCCACAGAGCAGGTAATTATGGCTGCATACAGCCTAGCAGAATTATAAGGCCAGAGGAGCTGGCGTAGCTATACCTCACCAGTGGCGAGGGCCCACAGGTGAGTAGAATGGTCAGGCAGGCAAGGCTCGGCAACAGAGAGGCAGATAGACGAAAGTACAGAATCAGAGAGCAGGAGAGAGGTCAGCAAAGCAGAAGGTCACAACAGATATATCTAAGTACAATCTAAATTTGAGGTGTGAGGTCCTTGGTCTCGAGCACCCTGGAACTGGTCCAGAGTATCACAGAGTAATGACACAGCTATCCTAAGCTTGGGGGTGAGGTCCTTGGTCTCAACCCCCCGGAACCAGTATAACAGAGTAATCACACAGCAATTCTAAGCTTGGGGGTGAGGTCCTTGGTCTCAACCCCCTGGAACTAGTCTAAAGTATAAAACAACTATGACACAGAAATCCTAGGCTTGGGGGGTGAGGTCCTTGGTCTCGACCCCCTGGAACTGATCTAAAGTATAATACAAGCCATGACACAGAAATCCTAGGCTTGTGGGTGAGGTCCCTGGTCTCAACCCTCTGGAACTGATCTAAAGTATAATACAAGCTATGACACAGAAATCCTAGGCTTGGGGGTGAGGTCTTTGGTCTCAACCCCCTGGAACTGATCTAAAGTATAATACAAGCTATGACACAGAAATCCTAGGCTTGGGGGTGAGGTCCCTGGTCTCAACCCCCTGGAACTGATCTAAAGTATAATACAAGCTATGACACAGAAATCCTAGGCTTGGGGGTGAGGTCTCTGGTCTCAACCCCCTGGAACTGATCTAAAGTATAATACAAGCTATGACACAGAAATCCTAGGCTTGGGGGTGAGGTCCCTGGTCTCAACCCCCTGGAACTGATCTAAAGTATAATACAAGCTATGACACAGAAATCCTAGGCTTGGGGGTGAGGTCCTTGGTCTCAACCCCCTGGAACTGATCTAAAGTATAATACAAGCTATGACACACAAATCCTAGGCTTGGGGGTGAGGTCCTTGGTCTCAACCCCCTGAAACTGATCTAAAGTATAACACAAGCTATGACACAGAAATCCTAGGCTTGGGGGTGAGGTCCTTGGTCTCAACCCCCTGGAACTGATCTAAGGTACAACACAACTATGACACAGAAATCCTAGGCTTGGTCTGAGCGCTGACACACAAAGCGTTCACGACAACAGACAGCGCCAGACTGAAGCCCCAAGGCTTAAGAAGCAGAGGAGACCTCACTGGCATGCCCCCAGCAGCAGCCAATCCGGGGCACCATGAGTCTCCTCCGCTGTCAGCTGACCAGCCGGTCAGCTGACGAGCTCTCTCCCAGAACAAAGGTCCTGTCTATGCGCGCGCTCGTGCGAGACAGCGACCTTACAGGCGACAGGTAGTTCTGTCCCCAGCGTCTTAGACGCCGGAGGGACGGACAGAGGCCCCGAGGCAGCCGCGGTGGCAACGCAGCCCGCCGCGGCTGCGCTCATTACAGTACCCCCCCTTTAGGCGTGGACTCCGGACACGCCCCAGACAGGTCCCCAAGAGATACTGTTTGCAATGTCCTCTTCTCATATCCAGACTCTTCACCACTCTTCATCTGCTCAGGTATCAGAGTGGAGGATCGCCCTGAGAGAAACCTTTCCTCACATACAGAACATAAGTACAACTTCTTACCGGTGTGAGATATCCCATGAGCAACAGGCGGTACCTCAGGTACAAAAGAGTCCCCACACCCAGAACATGAATAAAGTTGTCCTGTGAAGTGAAGCCTACTATGATTGATCAGATCTAAGTTATGCTCGAAACATTTCCCACACTCAGAACATGAATGCGGTTTCTCATTACTCAGTATCTGATCAGTTAATGGAGCCGTGGACTGCACGGTTTCAGACTCCAAAACTTGTTTCGCTGCAATAGACAAGCTTGATCCTTGCCCAGCAGATACACGCCTATAAATAGAGCTATCACTCTCATAAAGTTCGGAATTGCTGTCCGCATTGTAGTTCTCTATCTGTTGTCCCTCCAAACTAATTTCTGATACCAGTGAGGTCATACTTCCTCTATACGACTTCTCATCAGTAGAAGATTCCTCATGAAAGATAGGTTGTACGGAATGTACGTGAGATCTCCTATGTTTGAGAAGATCTGCAAAATATACAAAAACCTCTCCACACTCAGAACATGAAAAGGATCTATCAGGAAAATATTTGAGTGACAAACTTCCCACCATAACTTCAGTTACACCGGCACGTACTTTCAGCAATCCCGGGTCTGAACAAGTAACAGATCCCGAGTTTCCCTGAGATGGTGCAGCGGACTTCTTAGAAGTCGAACCTCCCCCCATCCCCCAAAAATCTTTTCTTAATTTTTTTCTGCAATTCTGCACCCAATGATCTCTTTGTCCACAATAAAAGCAAAGACCCTCTTGGCGTCTTCGCAACCTTTCAGGTTCAGACGATCTAAAGTGATGCCCTAAAAATTTTCCTAGTGGAGGCACCCTAGGTTTAATCACAGGAGGAGGTGACACTGGTGCCATAGAGGTTATTATACGTTTTACTGACTTAGTAAGCTGGTCAATCTGAATCTGCAATGTATTAACCGTCATCATGAACTTACTAAGAGTAGCGGTCAATACATTGACCCGTTCACCCAGTGTCACCATAACTTTTCTGGTCTGTTGTTCTGTGAAGATTTAGTGCCACAACTCAGATGTCTGATTATTGGTGATCTGCGGAATCACCAATGATGCAGACGCTATACCCGATTATGTGTGATCCGCAGAATCACCAATAATACCAGTACAGCAAGACCAAGAGCAGAGTATGTAGTGTTTGGTGCAACCATAACTTTAATAGTTTTTACAGGACCTTACCATAGGAGTTGGTAAGGTACAATCTGGACACAAACAAGACAGAATAGACATAAGGCTCCCCAGTGGGGCTGGGAAGAACACGGACAGAGAATACGGAGATAGTATAGCTAGTCTCTGCCAGGGATGCCGGCGAGAGACAAGAACCAATCAGACAGATAATCACAGATGTTCACCAGATAGCAAACTAATCCTATCAGAGGAGCTAGCTTAACTGGCAGCAAGAAGCTACCCCAGGCCTTTCCAGTGGATCAGGAAAGGTGACACAAGGGACTTAGACCGCTTTGGTCAAACCTTTCAGTTTGGGAAGACCTCACCAGAGGGGTTGGTGAGGTACTTTCAGTACACGAAGCGTGCACTAGCGTACAAGCTCCAGCAAGCTGGAGAACAATACTGGCGAAGCTGAATCTCCGAGGAGCGGGTGATTCAGAATCTAATGCAGGCAAGAGACAACAATACTACAATAACAGATACCCCACAGAGCAGGTAATTACGGCTGCATACAGCCTAGCAGAATTATAAGACCAGAGGAGCTGGCGTAGCTATACCTCACCAGTGGCGAGGGCCCACAGGTGAGTAGAATGGTCAGGCAGGCAAGGCTCGGCAACAGAGAGGCAGATAGGCGAAAGTACAGAATCAGAGAGCAGGAGAAAGGTCAGCAAACCAGAAGGTCACAACAGATATATCTAAGCACAATCTAAATCTGAGGTGTGAGGTCCTTGGTCTCGACACCCGGGAACTGGTCCAGAGTATCACAGAGTAATGACACAGCTATCCTAAGCTTGGGGGTGAGGTCCTTGGTCTCAACCCCCCGGAACCAGTATAACAGAGTAATCACACAGCAATTCTAAGCTTGGGGGTGAGGTCCTTGGTCTCAACCCCCTGGAACTAGTCTAAAGTATAAAACAACTATGACACAGAAATCCTAGGCTTGGGGGTGAGGTCCTTGGTCTCGACCCCCTGGAACTGATCTAAAGTATAATACAAGCCATGACACAGAAATCCTAGGCTTGGGGGTAAGGTCTCTGGTCTCAACCCCCTGGAACTGATCTAAAGTATAATACAAGCTATGACATAGAAATCCTAGGCTTGGGGGTGAGGTCCCTGGTCTCAACCCCCTGGAACTGATCTAAAGTATAATACAAGCTATGACACAGAAATCCTAGACTTGGGGGTGAGGTCCTTGGTCTCAACCCCCTGGAACTGATCTAAAGTATAATACAAGCTATGACACACAAATCCTAGGCTTGGGGGTGAGGTCCTTGGTCTCAACCCCCTGGAACTGATCTAAAGTATAACACAAGCTATGACACAGAAATCCTAGGCTTGGGGGTGAGGTCCTTGGTCTCAACCCCCTGGAACTGATCTAAGGTACAACACAACTATGACACAGAAATCCTAGGCTTGGTCTGAGCGCTGACACACAAAGCGTTCACGACAACAGACAGCGCCGGACTGAAGCCCCAAGGCTTAAGAAGCAGAGGAGACCTCACTGGCATGCCCCCAGCAGCAGCCAATCCGGGGCACCATGAGTCTCCTCCGCTGTCAGCTGACCAGCCGGTCAGCTGACAAGCTCTCTCCCAGAACAAAGGTCCTGTCTATGCTCGCGCTCGTGCGAGACAGCGACCTTACAGGCGACAGGTAGTTCTGTCCCCAGCGTCTTAGACGCCGGAGGGACGGACAGAGGCCCCGAGGCAGCCGCGGTGGCAACGCAGCCCGCCGCGGCTGCGCTCATTACAGTACCCCCCCTTTAGGCATGGACTCCGGACACGCCCCAGACAGGTCCCCAAGAGATACTGTTTGCAATGTCCTCTTCTCATATCCAGACTCTTCACCACTCTTCATCTGCTCAGGTATCAGAGTGGAGGATCGCCCTGAGAGAAACCTTTCCTCACATACAGAACATAAGTACAACTTCTTACCGGTGTGAGATATCCCATGAGCAACAGGCGGTACCTCAGGTACAAAAGAGTCCCCACACCCAGAACATGAATAAAGTTGTCCTGTGAAGTGAAGCCTACTATGATTGATCAGATCTAAGTTATGCTCGAAACATTTCCCACACTCAGAACATGAATGCGGTTTCTCATTACTCAGTATCTGATCAGTTAATGGAGCCGTGGACTGCACGGTTTCAGACTCCAAAACTTGTTTCGCTGCAATAGACAAGCTTGATCCTTGCCCAGCAGATACACGCCTATAAATAGAGCTATCACTCTCATAAAGTTCGGAATTGCTGTCCGCATTGTAGTTCTCTATCTGTTGTCCCTCCAAACTAATTTCTGATACCAGTGAGGTCATACTTCCTCTATACGACTTCTCATCAGTAGAAGATTCCTCATGAAAGATAGGTTGTACGGAATGTACGTGAGATCTCCTATGTTTGAGAAGATCTGCAAAATATACAAAAACCTCTCCACACTCAGAACATGAAAAGGATCTATCAGGAAAATATTTGAGTGACAAACTTCCCACCATAACTTCAGTTACACCGGCACGTACTTTCAGCAATCCCGGGTCTGAACAAGTAACAGATCCCGAGTTTCCCTGAGATGGTGCAGCGGACTTCTTAGAAGTCGAACCTCCCCCCATCCCCCAAAAATCTTTTCTTAATTTTTTTCTGCAATTCTGCACCCAATGATCTCTTTGTCCACAATAAAAGCAAAGACCCTCTTGGCGTCTTCGCAACCTTTCAGGTTCAGACGATCTAAAGTGATGCCCTAAAAATTTTCCTAGTGGGGGCACCCTAGGTTTAATCACAGGAGGAGGTGACACTGGTGCCATAGAGGTTATTATACGTTTTACTGACTTAGTAAGCTGGTCAATCTGAATCTGCAATGTATTAACCGTCATCATGAACTTACTAAGAGTAGCGGTCAATACATTGACCCGTTCAACCAGTGTCACCATAACTTTTCTGGTCTGTTGTTCTGTGAAGATTTAGTGCCACAACTCAGATGTCTGATTATTGGTGATCTGCGGAATCACCAATGATGCAGACGCTATACCCGATTATGTGTGATCCGCAGAATCACCAATAATACCAGTACAGCAAGACCAAGAGCAGAGTATGTAGTGTTTGGTGCAACCATAACTTTAATAGTTTTTACAGGACTTTACCATAGGAGTTGGTAAGGTACAATCTGGACACAAACAAGACAGAATAGACATAAGGCTCCCCAGTGGGGCTGGGAAGAACACGGACAGAGAATACGGAGATAGTATAGCTAGTCTCTGCCAGGGATGCCGGCGAGAGACAAGAACCAATCAGACAGATAATCACAGATGTTCACCAGATAGCAAACTAATCCTATCAGAGGAGCTAGCTTAACTGGCAGCAAGAAGCTACCCCAGGCCTTTCCAGTGGATCAGGAAAGGTGACACAAGGGACTTAGACCGCTTTGGTCAAACCTTTCAGTTTGGGAAGACCTCACCAGAGGGGTTGGTGAGGTACTTTCAGTACACGAAGCGTGCACTAGCGTACAAGCTCCAGCAAGCTGGAGAACAATACTGGCGAAGCTGAATCTCCGAGGAGCGGGTGATTCAGAATCTAATGCAGGCAAGAGACAACAATACTACAATAACAGATACCCCACAGAGCAGGTAATTACGGCTGCATACAGCCTAGCAGAATTATAAGACCAGAGGAGCTGGCGTAGCTATACCTCACCAGTGGCGAGGGCCCACAGGTGAGTAGAATGGTCAGGCAGGCAAGGCTCGGCAACAGAGAGGCAGATAGGCGAAAGTACAGAATCAGAGAGCAGGAGAAAGGTCAGCAAACCAGAAGGTCACAACAGATATATCTAAGCACAATCTAAATCTGAGGTGTGAGGTCCTTGGTCTCGACACCCGGGAACTGGTCCAGAGTATCACAGAGTAATGACACAGCTATCCTAAGCTTGGGGGTGAGGTCCTTGGTCTCAACCCCCCGGAACCAGTATAACAGAGTAATCACACAGCAATTCTAAGCTTGGGGGTGAGGTCCTTGGTCTCAACCCCCTGGAACTAGTCTAAAGTATAAAACAACTATGACACAGAAATCCTAGGCTTGGGGGTGAGGTCCTTGGTCTCAACCCCCCGGAACTAGTCTAAAGTATAATACAACTATGACACAGAAATCCTAGGCTTGGGGGTGAGGTCCCTGGTCTCGACCCCCTGAAACTGATCTAAAGTATAATACAAGCCATGACACAGAAATCCTAGGCTTGTGGGTGAGGTCCCTGGTCTCAACCCCCTGGAACTGATCTAAAGTATAATACAAGCTATGACACAGAAATCCTAGGCTTGGGGGTGAGGTCCTTGGTCTCAACCCCCTGGAACTGATCTAAGGTACAACACAACTATGACACAGAAATCCTAGGCTTGGTCTGAGCGCTGACACACAAGCGTTCACGACAACAGACAGCGCCCGAAGGCTTAAAGGGACACTTAAGTCAAACAAAAAAAATGAGTTTTACTCACCTAGGGCTTCCAATAGCCCCCTGCAGCTGTCCGGTGCCCTCGCCGTCTCTCTCCGATCCTCCTGGCCCCGCCGGCAGCCACTTCCTGTTTCGGTGACAGGAGCTGACAGGCTGGGGACGCGAGTGATTCTTCGCGTTCCCAGACACATTAGCACCCTCTATGCTGCTATATGGTATATGGTATATGCTATAGCAGCATAGATGGCGCTATTGTGGCCAGGAACGTGAAGAATCACTCGCGTCCCCAGCCTGTCAGCTCCTGTCACCGAAACAGGAAGTGGCTGCCGGTGGGGCCAGGAGGATCGGAGGGAGACGGCGAGGGCACCGGACAGCTGCAGGGGGCTATTGGAAGCCCCAGGTGAGTAAAACTCATTTTTTTTTGTTTGACTTAAGTGTCCCTTTAAGAAGCAGAGGAGACCTCACTGGCACGCCCCCAGCAGCAGCCAATCCGGGGCGCCGTGAGTCTCCTCCTCTGTCAGCTGACCAGCCGGTGAGCTGGCGAGCTCTCTCCCAGAACAAAGGTCCTGTCTATGCGCGCGCTCGCGCGAGACAGCGACCTTACAGGCAACAGGTAGTTCCGTCCCCGGCGTCTTAGACGCCGGAGGGACGGACAGAGGACCCGAGGCAGCCGCGGTGGCAAAGCATCCCGCCGCGGCTGCGCTCATTATACTGCTACACACCACTACATTTTCATAAAAATTGATCAGAAAAATCCACCACTCCCGATCAACTTTTATTGAATAATAACGTCAAATCCGATCAGATTTCTTGCTCAAATTAAAAAGAATGTAGATTTTTCCGGGAAATCTGACCACCTTAACATAGTAGTAGTCCAGACAGGATATGATTAGGACATATACAAGCAGTTTAGTAGCATTTTGTGTATGGAATAGACACATTTTGGATATATTTTTTAGTTGGATGTAGCTGGAGGTTGTTAATGAGATAAAAAGTTGCTTAAATGAGAGATCAGAGTCTAATATTTCCCTGAAAAGATGACACGAATTCAAAAACAGCAGATAGACAGTCAGGGACTGAAGCGAATAGTGAAGAAATTCAGTAGCTGAAAGATAGAGATGGGAGTCATCAGCATAGAGGTGATACTGAAAACCGAAAGAGCATATGAACTTTCCTAGGCCACAAGTGTAGATGGAAAAGAGAAGGGGTCCAAGGGCAGAATCTTGTGGTGCACCAAGAGACAGCAGAATGGGGCATACTCTGCTGGGGCTCCCAGTACAGTAATGTGGCGGAGTCCTGGTGGGAAATGGTGGGTGGAGGTGGGCCCAACTGTGTTGGCACTGTGGGGGGAGGAGGGCAGGTTGCAACAGTGCCAAGGGCTCTTGGCAAAACTGCAATGAGGAGCAATACTGTGCAGGCGGAGACTGACAGGGCTGCGGGTGTCCGAAAATGGTGCTGCGAGGAGTGGTGGTCGTCTAACAGGAAACAGCGAACAGGGGATGACTTTACACTAAAAATTACAAAAGATGGAAGACAAAAAAGTTGCATTGCCTTTAAAGGACTTCCATGGCGAAATATGTAATCTATTTTTTTCTCACCTGGGGCTTCTCCCAGCCCCTCTCAGCCATCTCAGTCCCTCGCTGCAGCCCCAGTCCTCCTCGGTGTCCCAGCTGGTCTCTGGTCCTTAAGGGGGCAGAGACCGCTAGTACTTAAGTGGGTAAAGGACACCTATACTGAGAGGGATATAGAGGCTGCCATATTTATTTCTTTTTAAACAATACAATTTGCCTGGCTGTTCTGCTGAACCTCTGCCTCTAATACTTTTAGCTATAGACCCTGAACAAACATGCAGATCAGGTGTTTCTGACATTATTGTCAGATCTGACTAACCAGGCTTTCGTTGTATGGCATTTTTTCCCTCAAATAATTTTGTTTTATATGCATTTTACTACATAAAAGAGGGAAAAAATAGAAAAAAAAAACATTTCTCAGTTTTACCAATTTCAGTTTAAAAATAAAATTCGCTATTGTAAATAAAAAGCACAATTTTTGTTTTGCTATTTCTACCGTTTATCACAAAACTTAGATTACTTTTGTGTTACAATCTATGGTGAAATTATTTTATTTTGAAATAATGCTACAGTGTGTATTTTTCACTATGAACTGAGAAAATAAAAGTATTTTTAATGGTAAAAATCAATCTCATTAGCTCAGGGAACATATATATTCCCTTTCACCAATTAGTGGTGCAGCAGATAGTGCCAGAAGTTTTGCACAGGAGCAAGCCCAATCGTGCACAGCTGTGCTTCAGCTACACGACTTTTATCTACGTCTTTGTGGCTTAGATGAAGTCACAGAGGACGTAGATTTATTGTAGTGGTGGATAAAGAGGTTAATATCTTGAGGACCGTGGTGTTAAACCCCCCCTAGTGACCAGGCCATTTTTTTCTAATTGGGCCACTGCAGCTTTAAGGCCTCTCTGCAGGGCTGTCCAACTCAGCACACAAGTGATCCCTCCCCCTTCCTCCCCACCAACAGAGCTCTCTGTTGGTGGGGTCATATTGCCCCCAAGATTATTTGATTATTTTTAATAAATATATATATATATATATATATATATATATATTTATTTTTTACTACATTTTCCTGTTTTTTTTTCCTAACCCTCCCTCCCCCCTTCAGCCTATCACAGCGATCGGCTGTGATAAGCTTCAGCCTATCACAACGGATCGCTCCGGAGTCCCCCAGGGGGACAGCCGTGTGACACGTGCCTTAGATCGCAGCGCTTTACTAAGTAAATACACGTCGATCGCCGCTGGGAGACTGATGGCGGAGCGGAGCTCCGTCATCCATGCAGAGATGCATGCGCATCGGCACGCGCAATCTCCTGCAAATCCCCACCCCAGGACTAGACGCCAATTGGATTTAAGCGGTACAGGGGCTGCCGCCTTGATCACGCCCATTGGCGTTAGGCGGTCCTTAGGAGTTAAAGACTCCACCCTGCTACAGACATTGCCAGAGCTTCAGTTATTACTAGGCCTCTGTGTGCTGCTAGTTGCCTAAACTCCTGGTCCCTTACTTGCGCTCTGATCAGGGGGGTTCCGTCCATTGGGCACCAGGGGGCGTGGTGTTTCGAGAGACTGACAGGGAGGGGAGTGTCAAAAAGGCCTCCCACAGAGGCCGTGAGCAGGAGGGGGAAGCTGCGCAAGAAGGAGGGGCAGTGGAGACAGAAGCGGGAAGGGGGGCCAGACCCCCCTCCCTTACTTGCATCCCCTCCTTCCGCACTTTCCCGCTCCAGATATGCGGCAGGCAGACGTGGCGGACATGGAATGACTCATCTAACTCCTGCGTTCCAGGCACTGGAGCGATTCGTCACCGTCACATGCCACAGGTCTCCTCCTTCAATGCTGTTCACTGTGCTCCCTGATTAGCATAAACACAGTGAGAGGCATTGAAGGTGGAGACCTGTGGCACGTGACGGTGATGAATCGCTCCAGTGCTTGGAACACAGGAGTTCGGTGAGTCATTCCATGTCCGCCACATATCTGGAGGAGGGAGAGTGTGGAAGGAGGGGATCCAGGTGAGAGGGGGGGGGGAGGGGTCTGCCCCCCCCTCTTCACCACTGTCCCCGCTGCCACTTATTCCAAGCTTCCCATACTGGGGGCAACTATACTACCTATACTGAGGACAACTACACTACCTACACTGGGGGCAACTACTCTACCTACACTGGGAGCAACTATACTAGCTATACTGGTGCAACTATACTAGCTATACTGGTGTAACTATTACTAGCTACCTATACTAGGGCAACTATGCTACCTATACTGGGGGCAACTATACTAGCTATACTGGGGCAACTACACTACCTACACTGGGGGCAGCTATACTAGCTATACTAGTGCAACTATACTAGCTATACTGGTGCAAATATACTAGCTACCTATACTGGGGCAACAATGCTACCTATACTGCGGGCAACTATACTAGCTACCTACACTGGGGCAACTATGCTACCTATACTGGGGACAACTATACTAGCTAAATATACTGGGGCAACTATACTAGCTACCTATACTGGGGCAACTATACTACCTATACTGGGGGCAACAATACTTGCTACCTATGCTGGGGGCAACTATACTTGCTACCTATACTGGGGCAACTATACTACCTACACTGGGGGCAACTATACTAGCTACCTATATTGAGGCAACTATGCTACCTATACTGGGGGCAACTATACTAGCTATACTGGGGCAACTACACTACCTACACTGGGGGCAGCTATACTAGTGCAACTATACTAGCTATACTGGTGCAAATATACTAGCTACCTATACTGGGGCAACAATGCTACCTATACTGCGGGCAACTATACTAGCTACCTACACTGGGGCAACTATGCTACCTATACTGGGGACAACTATACTAGCTAAATATACTGGGGCAACTATACTAGCTACCTATACTGGGGCAACTATACTACCTATACTGGGGGCAACAATACTTGCTACCTATGCTGGGGGCAACTATACTTGCTACCTATACTGGGGCAACTATACTACCTACACTGGGGGCAACTATACTAGCTACCTATATTGGGGCAACTATGCTACCTATACTGGGGGCAACTATACTAGCTACCTATACTGGGGCAACTATACTACTTATACTGGGGCAACTATACTACCTATACTGGAGGCAACTATACTAGCTACCTATACTAAGGGCAACTTTATTACATATACTGGGGCAACTATGCTACCTATACCCAGCACCGGGTGTCAAATGCCCTAGGTATACCACTGCTTCTGATATCCCTTGTGTGACCCCTTGCGCATGGGCGTCCGCACATATGGCAAAACCGGGCATCTGCCCGAGCCTGGCCGCCCGCTGCCCCCCCCTGGCCGCGTGCCCGTGCAGCCAGCAGGAGGGAACAGCGCAGAGAAGAGAGAGAGCTATGGGCACAGTGGGGAAGGGCGGACGTCTCCCCCCCCTTCCCTCACATTAGGGGGCTCTCTCTCCCTCGCTGTCCACTCTGGAAGTGTGCACTGTGCAGCGGCTGGCAGCGGGCGGAACTTACCTCCTCTCGCTCCTGCGCCGGAAGTTCTGGTGCCGCACTCTGGTCTGGATCAGGCCAGAGTAGCGGCTAATCCATCCGGCGCGTGCGACGAGAGGAGGTAAGTTCCGCCCGCTGCCAGCCGCTGCACACTTCATTCCGGACTCCGGAGGGGACAGCGAGAGAGGGAGGGAGAGCCCCCTAAGGTGAGTGCCCATAGCTCTCCCTCTTCTCTCCGCTGCTCCC
Organism: Hyperolius riggenbachi; assembly: GCF_040937935.1. Lineage (NCBI taxonomy): Eukaryota > Metazoa > Chordata > Amphibia > Anura > Hyperoliidae > Hyperolius > Hyperolius riggenbachi. The sequence continues at coordinate 213,235,717 of NC_090648.1, read as the reverse complement.
CTCCTCCTGCACGCAGACATGGCCACTTTTTCTGGGGACATATCCCCCTGGCTACATATACTGGGACATATACCCCTGCCTACATATACTGGGACATATACCCCTGCCTACATATACTGGGACATATACCCCTGCCTACATATACTGGGACATATACACCTGCCTACATATACTGGGACATATACCCCTGCCTACATATACTGGGACATATACCCCTGCCTACATATACTGGGACATATACCCCTGCCTACATATACTGGGACATATACCCCTGCCTACATATACTGGGACATATACCCCTGCCTACATATACTGGGACATATACCCCTGCCTACATATACTGGGACATATACACCTGCCTACATATACTGGGACATATTATACACCTGCCTACATATACTGGGACATATACCCCTGCCTACATATACTGGGACATATACCCCTGCCTACATATACTGGGACATATACCCCTGCCTACATATACTGGGACATATACCCCTGCCTACATATACTGGGACATATCCCCCTGGCTACATATACTGGGACATATACACCTGCCTACATATACTGGGACTTATACCCCTGCCTACTGGGCACATATACCCCTGCCTACATATACTGGGCACATATACCCCTGCCTACATATACTGGGCACATATACCCCTGGCTACCTGTTCTGGGGACATATACCCCTGCCTACATATACTGGGCACATATATCCCTGGCTACCTGTTCTGGGGACATCTCTACCCCTGGCTACCAGTTCTGGGGACATCTATACCGCTGGCCACCTATTCTGGGGACACCTATAGACCTGGGGCTACCTATTTTTGGGGAACCACTGCTGTCAGATTAAGTGTATTTTGGGGAACTGCTGCCAGGTGAGAGGTGTCTACATATTAAGGGGGCATTCTGCCTATTTATGTGAAAAGCTGTCTATTTATGTGCCTCATGACTGCTGAATTTGTCTTGTTGCGGGCCTCATGGTTACTGACTTTGTCTTGTTGGGGGCCTCATGATTTGTTGGGGGCCTCAAGATTGCTGAATTTGTCTTGTTGGGGGCCTCATGATTGCTGAATTTGTCTTGTTGGGGGCCTCATGATTGCTGAATTTGTCTTGTTGGGGGCCTCTTGATTGCTGAGTTGGTCATGTTGGGGGCCTCATGATTGCTGAATTTGTCTTGATGGGGGGGGAGGGCCTCATGATTGCTGAATTTGTCTTGTTGGGGGTCACATGATTGCGAGACTATGGAAAAAGCTGAATCATCATCATATGAGACAATAGCATTAAACCTACTTTTTCCGCTTTTTAAAACAGAAAATGAAACTGGGAGGTTCTAAAAAAATGAATAATTTTTTTCAGGAGTACGATGGATGAAATTGTTTATCTTCACAGTTTATTTTCAACTTAATTTTCCATAATGTTCATGTATGAGTTAAAACGTTTGTATTTAGTTTAAATTGCTGTTGGCACTTTGTGATAGTAAAGTGACTTTGCAGTTTGGACACTTGACCTCCAAAAGGTTCGCCACCACTGTCCTAATCTAATGTCCCACCATTGCTTAGTTCATGTAAACTTGTCTCCACCCACGACCACACCCACATTCTGGTTCATGACCACACCCATAGCTCCATTTTTTGGCGCGCTACGCGCGCCACACAACACCAGCCCGGCTTTGCGGCCCGTTTTTTGCTACCCACTTTTTGCCCCCCCCCTGGAAAATTTTCTGCGGACGCCCATGCCCTTGCGTGTTTATTACCTTGCCTTTGGATCTCGATTCTGGACTGCGTTACTCTCCTGGTTTTTGACACTGTTGACCTGCCCTTAACCCCTTTGCTGCTCCAATTGTGTCGGCAAGGAGGCGGCGCAACACTTTTAAAATTTTATTTTTTTTTAAAATCATGTAGCGAGCCCAGGGCTCGCTACATGATAGCCGCTGACAAGCGGCATACCCTCTACCTAAGCCGATCGGCGCCGGTGCTCTCTGAAAGCAGGAAATCCCGTTCAGAACGACACCGACGTCATAGACGTCAGAGGGAATCCCGATCCACCCCTCAGCGCTGTCTGGCTCTGATTGACCAGGCTACGCAAGGGGTCTGGAGGGGGGGGGGGCGATGCGGCGCGGCTGGTAACGGTGAATCGGCGGCGGCGATCGAAATATGCACGCAGCTAGCAAAGTGCTAGCTGCGTGCAATAAAAAAAAAATTATGCAAATCGGCCCCCGAGCTGAGCTCGGGATAACCGGCAAGGAGGTTAATGTACGATTTGGTACTGCGTGCTCGGATCTGTATATTGTGTATATAATTCTGTCATTACCAGCTATTTAGCCTTGTGTGGTGTGTCCGTGTGTGTGGGATGTCTTGATGTGCTTGTATTATCTATTAAATCTCTTTTTCACTGTTTGTATTGTACATTATTTTTAATAAAACACTATTACTAAATCTGCTATCTCATCTTGTGTATGTGCTGCACAAAGTGGTCACCAGCTCTTCTGTCAGTGCGGTTCATCACAGCCATACAGCCTACCTCCTTACAGCTCCCATTTCTGCATGTCATGTAACATGCATCAGGCACCATAAGGAGATAGACTGTACAACACAGCTGTAGAGAGGAGTGAAGAGGATATGCAGCTTCACTGAGAACAGTTAATGTATGATGCCGCCGCACTTTGCTATATCAGGAAGGGGGGTATAAGCTATTGCAGGGGGGCCTAGGGCTGGGGGCGGAGTTGTTGGTGGGCCAGAGTTTTGCAGGGGAACCGGTGTGCTCAGTTTTGCTGGGTCTAGGTATGGTCCTGTGCAAGGGATTAATGATTTTCCATATTAATGACAACTGCCATAATTTGTGATTTTATGATGTGATAAGTTTTCTGGTAATTAAAGTACAATTTACTGTAAACATTCATGCATGTAAATAACAGAAATTTCAGGATAAATGTTATATAAGGAAAGAAAGCCATTATTATTTTATTATCTCATAGAGATCATAATAATACAAATATTCAAACAAGAATTTCTTTGTCATTTCAAAAACAAGTACTTACAGAACTGGTTTCCAGATAGCAGAACAAGGACAAACAAAAAACAAAGTGCTAATAATCGCCAATCTATGCCTAGCTATGGCATAGTTACATATAAAATGCATACAATTACAAACAAGATTGTCTCTGTAAAAAACAGAGTCCTGTTATGAATTAAGCTTACTGTATATTCTGGCGTATAAGACTACTTTTTAACCCTTGAAAATCTTCTGAAAAGTCAGGGGTCGTCTTATACGCCTGGTGTAATTGATGTCGGGTGATGCGCCCTATCCTGTTACCGACTCTCAGATCTCGCTGCTGAGTACTGTAGTGAAGTGGTGCAGGCGCTCATGTGTGAGATCTGAGAGGCAGAGAACGAGGTTATAGTATAAAAGTGTGGGCCAGAAGGGTGAAAGATGCATTTTTTATGGGCACAGCGCGATCTATTCTTCCATACCGCTCTGATAAACAGGTAGACAGGAAGAACTGACCAATCCACTTAGGGAGAGTTGACCAATCCAACCAGTCAATTGCCTAATGCCTATATACTGTTATATACTGAGTACCACATACAGTACAGCACCAGTATCTGTTCATACATAGCATCAGTATATGATATTTTTTTAATTTTTATTTGGTGTGCGTTGGAAGAGGGGTAGTCTTATATGGCGAGTATATCTCAAACTCTATACTTTAACTGGAAAAGTTGGGGAGTCGTCTTATACGCCCAGTCGTCTTATATGCCGAAATATATGGTATATGGCAAGATTCAGCATTTTATATGTGATCTTATCAATAACAAAACTGCAATTTATGAATGCAATTTATGAAAGCCTTAGCACCTTGGCCATATGGTCAAACAGTATGCTAACATTGTTCCCACTTCATACTTTATAATTCAGATATATGTATAACTTTGCTCTGACTTATAGTTGATTCCTTCATAGTTGCCAAATGGCAATAAACAGACTCTTCTTGCATGCACTGTGTTAGGGAAATGCTGTTCATTTTGCATAGTCACACAACAGTCTTTCATGAGACGAAGAGTCTACACCAGTAGTCGCATCAGCCCACAGTTTACATTTTACAATTCGTATGCATAGGGTCGGCCTTTGCTATGAACAACCTGTGCGGTCGCTCAGGGCGCCATACTCTCAAGGGCGCATGCATCCTGTCGCCCCTTGCCAACCCTCGCCGCCCCGCTGTCTCCCTGTGTCCTCTCCGTCTATATTTAGAGCAGGGCTACAAGAAAATGGCCGCCGATGTCCACAAATGCAGACAAACGGCGGCCATTTTCTTGTAGCCTGCTCTAACTACAGATGGAGCGGTGGCGGAGAAAGCAGAGTGACGTCGGCGCTGGAGCTGGATGTCAGGTGAGTCAGTCTCTGCCCGACCCGCTGCCACATAAGGGGGGAGAGCAAACTACCTACACTGGGGGCATACTACCTACACTGCGGACATACTACCGACACTGGGGGCAAACTACCTACACTGGTGGCAAACTACCTACACTGGGGGCATACTACCTACACTGGGGGCAAACTACCTACACTGGGGGCATACTGGGGAAAACTACCTACACTGAGAGCAAACTACCTACACTGGAGGCAAACTACCTACACTGGGGGCATACTACGTACACTGGGGGCATACTACCTTCACTGTGGGCATAATGGGAGAAAACAACCTACACTGGGGGCAAACTACCTACACTGGTGGCAAACTACCTACACTGGTGGCAAACTACCTACACTGGGAGCATACTGGGAGAAAACTACCTACACTGAGGGCATACTATCTACACTGGGGGGCAAACTACCTACACTGGGGGCACACTACCTGCACTGGGGGCACACTACCTACACTGGGGGCATACTACCTACACTGGGGGCATACTACCTACACTGGGGCAAATTACCTACACTGGGGTCAAACTACCTACACTGGGGTCAAACTACCTACACTGGGGGCATACTACCAACACTGGGAGAATACTGGGGCAAACTACCTACACTGGGGACATACTACCTACACTGGGGGCATACTGGGGCATACTAACTACACTGGGGGCATACTACCTACACTGGGGGCATACTGGGGCAAACTACCTACACTGGGGGCATGCTACCTACACTGGGGGCATATTGGGGCAAACTACCTACACTTGGGGCATACTACCTACACTGAGGGCATACTGGGGGCATACTACCTACACTGGGAGCAAACATGCTACTACACTGGGGGAAACTGTACTAGCTACACTGACGGCAGCTGTGCTACCTATATGGGGCAACTATACTACCTACACTGGGGGCAACTATGCTACCTATATGGGAACAACTATGCTACTTATGGGGGGGGGGGCAACAAAATCCGGTTTCGCTCAGGGCGCTGTGAAACCTAAGGCCGGCCCTGTGTATGCACATGTTTAAAGGAATAAGGTGTCCATGTATGAGAATATTAAAGTGTTTGATGTGCTGTACATTTCAAGCAAGCTGCTTTTGCATAAGTCAATGTTCTACTGGGAGGCTGTTGGGAAGCGGAGTCTGGCAATCAGGGGACAGCGTTTGTGCTTCATTGTCAGTCCATATAGAGGAGACATGTCCAGCTTCTCCCCATCGGGTATGGAAAATTGCATCTGCTGGAGCAGGGTGGTTAGAAAAAGGAAAACTTCCACTCTTCCAATAGCTTCACCGAGACACCTTCTCTTGCCCAGACCAAAAATCAGGACCTTCTCCATCTCTATTTTGTTTAATGAGGAGCCATCTGCATTCAGGAATCGTTCTGGGCAGAAGCTGAATGGATCCTTCCACAGATTCCTAGAATCAGAATTTTTAAATTAAACCCAGAACAGCAACAAGGCAACACAAGCAAAGAATCCCAATTATAGTAATAGTCTTACAATGACATACACAAAATAATCTAAAATGCCATAGTTTTTATTAATCAGTAATATAAAGGGGGATAAGAAAGGTCAGTAGCAATAGCCCCTGCAGAGGATGCAGCCACAGGGGGGCCCAGAAGCTGCAAGGGGCCCCGCAGGGGGAGAATTTTATTTTCCCTGTCCTGAGTAACTGACAGCTAAGGACACAGAGATAAAAATCTTTCTGCTCTCTGCACAATTGTTCCAATGACTGTGCCTGCTCAAGCACTGATAAGGAATCATACAAAGTTTTGAAGACAAAGATTTGTAGACAGTCCCTATTCAGTGTGCAGCAGGCTCTTTTGTACAGCGCCCAGCTCCCAGCCTCTCGATCCCTTCCCCAAGTGCTGTGAACTGTAGTAATGCTGGAGGAGTCTGCAGACCCAGTTCTGCTTCATTAGAGGAGGACAGAGTGTGTGTAATAAGCTGAGGCTGGGAGGACACTCGTCTGTTGGTTTTCTGTATGCTCTTTCTGCACAACATGTGTGTCTGTATGTGTGAAAACATGCATGGTTTATCACATAAGCAAATGTAATTGATAGAGAAAATGTGTGCAGTGCTTCACTGCTGGTTCTCAGTGTACCTGTGCAGAAAGCGAGGTGGGATGAGCCCCATCCAAGGTTTTGCAGGAGGTGGGCCCAGTGATTCCTAGCTATGCCACTAGGGATAAGCTACATGCAAGTTAAGAGTATCAGTACACAATGGGTATCAGATAAACTCATAATTCTTCTATGCAAGGAGTCATAATTACCAAATATACTTGTGTACAGGGAACAACCTCATATACAAGATGACCCCCCTTTCTCACATTGGACATTTGAAAAAAGCCTTTCCCCATATTTAGAGTGATGGTACAAACTTATCGACTTCAACATTATTATATAATGGCCCAATTGCTGATTAACCACCCAAAAATAAATTTTTAAAAAAGTGATACTTACGGGTCATGGTTCACTTGCCACTGGTTGATCATCACACATCTACCCTTGGGGATAAAGTATCCATTGAGCACTGTGTCAGTGGTTGTGCTGCAATTTACAAAGACAGTCATGTTACTTCCTCCTCTACAAATCAGTGGAAGTAGCTGGCTAACACAGGGATACATCATTTACAGAGGTACAGCACACTTATTTTCTAGTGTTTACTGACACCTTTTTTGTTTAAAGCACGTCTCCACATGCAATATGAAAAATCCCTATCAAATAATCTATACATTATAAGTGTTTCATCAGACTGCTGTTAATTAAATGAGAGTGATTGCTCCCAACAGCTGTGCACACATCGCCAGCATCCCCATGGATGTGAAGACCATTCTTCCCTATGGAATGAATGTGTCAGTGCAGCATACCTAGCAAAGCTGTTAGACTGCAATATATTTTACTTGAGACTGACATTGAAATATAATGTCATGTCCCACTTTGATGTCGGTTATTAAAGGACTTGTGTAGTGAAATTATGTTCTGGTGATATGTCTTTTCTCTAGGTTTCACTGATTATTCCAATACAAAAAGGAAGGCGATAAAGATTAATTCACATTCTACAAAGGAGGACATTGCTGCTTGTCATTTAATATGGTGCAGTTGTGCTCCATTCAGCTTAACTACTGTAGATAGTATGTGAATTCAGTATACAAAAAAGCATCTTGCCCTTCAACTTCAATAGTAAAGCCCAGCCAATAGCAGTTTGAGGGTGTTGCCATGTGTTTGGCAATTCTTACTGTTTTTTCCCACAGTAAGGTTTTGTTCACATTTTACCAATATAGAGAGATGCCCGCTGCTCAGTATTTTCAAATCACTGTTAACTTGGCTTCTCTATTGAAGACCGTGTCTACATTCCCAACATTGAGGCAATGTGCTAAAAAATTATATATACTGACCGAGAGTCACACTACACTATATCACAACAGTCAGCAATGGTTGAAAACATTATAAAGCAATCTGCACTGCTTATGCTTATCACCATCCATGTGTAAGACACAATTCCCTATGACACTGATTACAGAAAACCTGTGACATTTTCCATGGTGGTGTATGTGAGCTTAAAGGAATCATCAGCGGAAAAACGAAAAATCAGCTTTACTCACCTGGGGCTTTCTCTAGCCCCTTGCAGCCGACTGTCCCACGCTGACAGCTCCACTCTCCGCCGCCATCCCGGGCTCCCTGCACAGTGCAGAGGCCGACCTCAAGGTTGTCCTTACTGCGCCTGCATGAAGCGCCGCTGTCAATCAAGGCCACATCGTCCGTGGCTTACTGCGAAGGCACAGAATTACTGCGCCTGCGCAGTAAGCTGCAGACAACGTGGCCTTGATTGATAGCGGCACTTCACGCAGGTACAGTAAGGATGACCTCAAGGTCAGCCTCTGCACCGTGCGGGGAGCCCGAGACGGCGGCGGAGAGCAGAGCTGTCAGCGTGGGACAGTCGGCTGCAAGGAGCTGGAGAAAGCCCCAGGTGAGTAAAGCTGATTTTTCATTTTTTCGCTGATGATTCCTTTAAAGCTTCTTTAAATGGGGCTCTGATCAATAAGGCAATTTACTTCCTGTTTAAGATATAGGCGTGTAGGTAGAAAAAACAAAGTTTTGTAAATACAGTCTTGTAAATAAAGTCTTGCAGATATAGGCGTGTGGACCCCAGTATGTACTGTACACTATAAACTGCTGCACTGTCCATGTACTGATAGTAAACAAGCTACAGTCTTTGTTGATCTCTTTTTGGATAATTTGCTTTTGAACTGTCCCAATTACTTCTAAATTTATAAACTGACTCCTTGCACTTATTAAATTCCTTCTGTGAAACTGTTGATAATGTCTGCAAACATTAAGTACAGGAGCTGCAAATGACAGTAATAGTGAATAGAAGCAAAATCAGTAATAAAACATATATTGTATTATTGCTCAGAGCCTCATTTACAAGCACCTACTGTATGATAGACTACACTAACACTTTAAGGGCATGGAACAGCTGAAGATTGCACACAAATTATTGAAAAAATACTGTTGTTGCTATAAAGCAACATGTGGTTTTCAGGATTTAGTAAACGTAATGTGGTTGGTGCTTACCAGTGTGGAATTGTAAAGGGAAGGAAGGAGGAATGGCGGAACATCTCTAAGATGAAGGCTTCTGTATAGGGAAGCTGAGATCTGTCTGACACCTTTGGCCTCCGATCTCTGCCAATGACCTGATCTGCAACAGATTAAAAAGACACATCAAACACAAGGAAATAGGGTGATCATTTTCAACTGGTATACATTTTTCAAAATAATCTGAAAAAGATATGACCATTACTCATTTCACAGTCAAAAATGATTTCTAATAGATTTTTGGTTCATTGTTTAAAAAGGGGACCTACGGTATAACATAGCTTGTAAAACTCATCATGTACGGGATTGGATAAATGGCTCGAGTATCTACTCAAACTATACTTTAAAGTCTTCGTATGCTGAACCATGGTCTTTGGCTGGTCTGCTGCACACATCGCATAAACATCTCCCACCAAAATTCAAAAGCAGTAAGATCTTTAATGATGCAATAGTGACTTGGAGAGAGTTATGTAAATTATGCCATAAGCCTTATTTGATTTCCAAGTACATGCCATTGTGTGGGTTACCTGAGTTTCCAGCAAGCCTAGCCCATGGGGGCTTCTTTGAATGGAGCGATAAGGGGATACAAAGGCTAGGTCAACTGCTTGATCTAAATTCGGGTAGTTTACTGTCTTTTCTGGGTATTAGATTTAAGTTCAATATCCCTCGCCATCATATCCTATACTATGGCCAATTGGGATCTTTTGTAGAAAGCAATGGGGCTCAATACAAAAAAATGTCCACCTTAAATTGCCTAGATGTGTTCATAGCCCCACATGTTCCCAAAATTTCTTTGTCCACAATTCAGATAGATCTGCAACAGCAATCCGCCTCTAAACAAGCACTGAACAACCTGTCTGGCTGGTCCAAATATTTGCAGGACAACGACCTCCCAACTAGGATCCTTGAAGGCTACAAAGTAATCCACAAACTAATTATTGGGGAAAGTTGTACGGAATCTCACCTTAAATTTATACACAAGGCAAAATATGCATTTAACATTAAATATAAACACCCTCCAGCACATTATAGTCCAAAATGTCCTAAATGTTCTCACCCTGACGCGGACATATTCCATTGTGTGTGGAGCTGTCCAGTGATAGTAGATTTTTGGAATAAAGTGTTAAAGTATATCAAACAAATGTGCAAAGTCCAATTGGAATTACTACCACTACTGTTATTATTTAAATATGAGGAACCCTCCTCATCATTAGAGGTCAACCATCAATCTACTCAAAAGTGCATGAGTAAACTGGCTCACTTAAATCTAATCGTGGCTCGAACAGTGATCTTTAATAAATGGATATATTCAAGCGCCCCCACAATCTGGGACGTGAAACAGGGACTTTTACACTTATTTCAGCTGGACAGACTTGATGCAATGAGCCACAAAGATAGAAAAAGTAAGTCATTCTTTAAGAAATGGAAGTTATTTCTTCTAATGACTCACTCTTAACAGGAAATCAAAGACCGGATGGAACATTTTAAATATACGAAGTGGTATTTAACGGAACATCTGTTGGGCACGTTGGGGAAATTAGATATTTCTTGAAGTCTATCAACACAATAGATAAGGTTAATTGGTCGGGAATGACAAAGAGGGGGGGGGGGGGGGGACTCAGGGTGGGTCTGGGTTTGGGTTAATCTTGATATGTATGTTCATGCCAGTTATATGTACAGATTATTATAAGAGGTATCTTTAATATTAATACTTATTAATACTTTGTGATATACAACTGTGCATTTTTGATATGTGGATTAACCCAATGGGGTTGTTAATCTTTTAAAAATCAAATAACATTTGTTTTGTTCTTTTTTTAAAAAGGGGGACCTAATTATAACAGTGGTGGACAGCTTTTGGGCCGATCAGTTGATTGCCACAATTATAAAGCGATGATTTAAAAAGTGGTTGTACGTTTTTGTGAGCATCACTATTGACGATAATTATCAGGAATGAAATTACTTTTGCCCACCATATTTATACAGACGATTAGCGTGATCACCACTTTATGGATCGCTAAATAGCATTTTCCACTCTGAGATCAATGCCTTCAATGGAGTAAAGTAAAAAAAAAAGGGGTTTTTTTTGTTTTCAAACATCCGTTCAGCATTTCTATTGCGGATCACGGTTGTAGTTAACTGCACGACTGCGGTAATTTTTTGGCAGTTCTGATTGGAGCCTCCATTAAAACTAACTAGAGCCTCAGATTCCCACTTTAAAGTGGACCTAAACTCTTGCACAAGACATAAAGGAAACATAGAGAAATGCTCCCTGTATGTATTTAGAGAGTTTAGCCTGTCTAATTCCCACTGTGACTAATTACAACTTGAATTTAATCTCTCAGCTGTGTCAGCCGGCTGCCTCGGCAGAGCAGCTAATTAGTAAACACAGGATGTTAATCCTATGTCTGCTTACAGGAAGCAGTAGGTAGACATACTGATGATTTATTGCATTTGTATCAGCTGTAAAAAAAAGAAATGTTTTACTTTAAAGGTTATTATGCTGTTGCTTATCTTTTAGAGCAGAGAGGTAGTTCTAAGTTCAGGTTTGCTTTCAGCTGAAAGGGACTAAATAAATTAATTTGCCTCCACAGATGTTTGTCAACTGTCAGTGCAGATTATTTTGTTTATTGTAACTGAGCTGCACTTCTGTAGCAATTGATATAAGTGATTGATTTGATGTGATTTCAGTATTACCCTGCTGAGTCACTTCAGTCATATGTGTAACTGTTTACTTTAACACTTAAAGGTTATCATGGAGTTACTTACCCAGCTCATTGTGTAGTTTGGTTTGTGTTTCAGGATTTGACACGAGATACATAAGACTCCATGATAAGGCAGTGGTTATGGTGTCAAAGCCTAGAAAAACATGAAAAGTTATTATTTATGCACAGATTAATATTAGGAAGGCATTGTAGAAGTTTTGATTTGGATAAAGAGTTTACGGTAACTTGCATGCAAAGCTCCATCACTCAAGAAGGCGCGAGCTGCTGATCAATTAGCCATCAGGTGTTTTACTTAATCTACAGGCCAAATGACCAGCGGCCTGGATTTGCTAGTCATTGCTTCCACTTCTTGTGTGAGGGAGATCAGCATGTAAGGTGGAATCTCATCCTTATTTGTCATCCACCAAATACACTGAAAACATAAACCATGCTCACAACATCTTCAGATACTGACACAAATTATTTTCCAGCTATTAAACTATCGTTGTTAGAAGTGAGACACACCTTTCATTTGCTCATACCTTATTTCAATAGCTCCAGATGCTGTGTTGAATAGATAGAGGGAGTCCTAGTGCTGGAATGGTGGGGTACAAGAAGATACAGGAGGCCTCGGGATTATCCAGAAGCTTCCTACTACTAAGGTGCTTCACGATTGCTGTAAAAGCCCACATATATGCTGAGTGCTTGTCTGCTGGAACAGTTATTGGTGATTGTTCTGGGTGACAGGTTTATGAACAAGCATGGTACGCAAAAGCCGCCTATGTCTCTATGGGAGGGGGGTAAGGGGCAGCAATCACCTGCTGAGCAATAGCACTTGTTTCTCATCTCTTGGTTAGTGATCGGCATGGTGTATACAAAACAATGTTGTGACACTTCTGTACTAACTTTTGCCCAAGTTGATCATGAATGATTGCCTTGGTCAAGTAAAATCTAGCTTCCATATGTAGCTTAATTCCTGAAGCTAGAGGAGAAATCAACGGAAGGATGACCAGTTAAAAAAAAAGTCTACGAAAATAATAAATCCAGGGGCGTAGGGGCCACGGTCACAGAAGTCGATTGTGTGACCGGGCCCGGAACCCCTGAGAGGCCAGCCTATCCTCCCCACATGCTGCGTGGGGGAATGCAGCGGCATGCACCAGCAGCGGCAGATAGAATATCAAATGTTCACTTGATCATGATTCAAGTGCTGCATCTACATTCTTCCTGTCCTGCGTTCTTCCTGTCCTGCGTTCCAGCTCACAGTAACAGCACCCCCTAAAGGGCACTCTTACTGTGAGATGGAACGTAAGAACAGGAAGAAGTGTAGAGGGGGGGGGGGGGCACAAATTCCGCATCAGGGCCCCAAGGTTTGTAGCTACACCACTGAATAAATCCCAGAAATTTTGACGGTGAGGTACAAAACATACACTGACTGCAACATTTTTGTGTAGTTACATTCACATTACAACATAGTTTAGTAAAACTTTACACTCACCAGCTCCAAATAGGTCGTTCACAATGCTGACAATTTTGTTTTCTGAGAGCTGCAAATTAGATTTTGAGTGATTTTGAGTTTAGTTGTGTCTTAAAGAGAATCTGTACTCTAAAATTCTTACAATAAAAAGGATACTGTACCATTCTATTCCTTATGTTCTCCTGGGCCCCTCTGTGCTGTTTCTGCCTCTCCCTGCTGTAATCCTGGCTTGTAATTGCCATTTTTATACAGTGTTTACAAATAAAAAACATGGCTTCTAACCAGAGTATGATAGGCTGAGAACAGCTTACTGTGTGACCAGGGGTGTCGCTAGCCCTATTTTGGGGGGGCACGTGCCCCCAATCTGTCCTGGGGTGCCACGGATCTCCCAGCCGCCGCTGCCCCGCTCTGTCAGCGGCTCCCTCCAGCCGCCGCGTCACTCAGACCTCAGGATCAGGCGGCGAGCAATCGTGCGGGCGCTAGGACCCAGCGCCCGCACTGATATGCGGTAGTGACATCACTTCCGCATATCGAGCGGGTGCGTCCAGCGCCCGCTAGTACTGGTCGGGTCGCCGCTGATCCTGAGGTCTGAATACACTGCCAGGTGAGGGGGGGAGCGGCGGCGGCTAGAGTGGGGGCCTCCCTGTCACTCACTCACTACCTAAAGGGCCTCCCTGTCACTCACTTACTACCTAAAGGGGCTCCCTGGCACTCACTCACTACCTAAAGGGGCTCCCTGGCACTCACTCACTACCTAAAGGGGCTCCCTGGCACTCACTCACTCCCTAATGGGGTTCCCTGTCACTCACTACCTAAAGGGCCTCCCTGTCACTCACTCACTACCTAAAGGGCCTCCCTGTCACTCACTCACTACCTAAAGGGCCTCCCTGTCACTCACTCACTGCCTAAAGGGCCTTCCTGTCACTCACTCACTGCCTAAAGGGACTCCCTGTCACTCACTCACTTCCTAATGGGGCTCCCTGTCACTCACTCACTACCTAAAGGGGCTCCCTGGCACTCACTCACTGCCTGTGGAGGAAAAGGAGCGCACAATAGTGCATTACCTCAAAGTTTCTTTATTGGAAATTTAAAAGTTATACTCACAAGAGTTGAAAGAAATAGCGCTTTTCAGCGGTGAAGCCAACCGCTTGTATACCCAGGCAGGGCGGCAGCAGCGCGCTGTGGCCAGCAGCGCGAGTCCCGGTGGCTGGGGAAGACCGTCTCACTGTCGGGGTGGGCGTGGCTCAGATTCTCTATGCGTGCAGCGTCATTACGCGTTTCGGCGCACAGCGCCTTCGTCAGATGACGCATGCACGCCTGGCGGGGAGTTTTATAGTATGTTCCCCGCTGGTGGTCATGGCAACCATGAAGCCATGTAGGAAAAAGTAAAAAGTAAAAAACTTTATTTAAAACTCTCAGGTAGACCACAATCAGGAAACTCCTAGGAGTAGAAGGAGAGCACGCCTCCTAAGATGGAGACCTGGCTGCAATGAAGAGCCATGGGAGGTTAGGGCGGAAGTCGCCTGTCCTAGTAGTGAATGTTGAATGTGAAGCGGGGACGCGCTGGCGATGTTATCTCACAGCGCGCTGCTCGCTCTGCTTACAAATAGGTACAACTATTCCATAATTACAGAATAAAAAACATACATACAAATAAAATTATAATAATCACAGCAATAATAAAATGAGAAGTGAAAAGAGTGGTATACATTGGACGTGAATATTAAACTATTACTGACCTTCCAAATGCTTTTTGTTAGTTATTTCAAAACAGGCATAAATAGAAGTGTTCAGCCATCCCAACCAGGCGCATGTGTGAACAGTTACTCCTTATGGTTAATTTGCAACGCTAAAAGGCAACACTAAGATACGACACTAAAATAATAAAATAATAAAATAATAAGATCAAAGGGTTAAACTCTAACCTTCTGAGAAAATACAAATGTTTAAATAGCAATTGCTATAAGGACGCTGTTTATTCAGCGCAAAAAATGTTGGGCGCCACAGATATATATATATATTGGAGGTTGGGAATCAGGCCTGTTTGGGACTGCATGAGGGCAAGGTGTAGGGTGCCAACAGAGGTGTTCAGAAGGCCATCTGTGGGCACTCCACCCGGCGTCCCGCTAGGAGGATAAACGGACGGATGGAAGGGAATGAGCGGAGGAAAAGGGGGGTGGGAAAAGGGAAAAGGAAAAGGAAGGGGGGGGGAAAACGGGCAGGAAATGGGGAATGGGAAATGGGGGGGTGGGTGGAGGAAAGTGGGGGAAGGTTACTGGGAAACGGAGGGAAAGGAGGAAGAAAGGGGAACCATCCATCCGAATTCAAATTACAACAAGACCACCAAAGACAGGAGGTCAGTGTATGGGCCAGGGCTCAAAAAAAGTCCTAAATTCCTGGATGAAAAATACCAAAACATACCATACATAGAAATAAATCGCCACCATTCAATGTATTAAGAAAAATACTGGATAAACGAAACCTACTAGGGCCAATTCCTATTCTAAAAAGTACTCACCACCCTCATCTAGTGCGATATCTGCTAAGGGTAAGGTGGCTGGCTGTGGGAAGAAAAGAACAAAGAACACAAAAACAGAGCATTAATATCTTATTACTATACATATGCTCCTCAAACGGCAACAAGACACAAGTTCATAAATATGTCGATATCTCTAAACTTTCGTTTAAACCATTGGGGCTAAGGGCATTCATTTTAAAGATCCAAAAAGTCTCACGTTCACACAGTTTTCTGAACCTTTCCCCCTGGCGTAAGTTTTTAGGGATTAATTCGAGCCCCATTATCTTAAGGGTGGAAACCGAACTCTCATGATATTCTTTAAAATGAATGCACTATTGTGCGCTCCTTTTCCTCCACAGACACTTGCTTTGCCCTACCATGTGGAGCAGCACAGAGCATTGACCCCGATTGTTTTGAAGAAATACTTTTGTGTTTGTTGAGCTGCAGTTTCCAGGGAGGAGCGCAAGAATATTCCTTTTGTTTGAAATACTGAGTGACTGAGATAGGGTCAGCTACTTGCCGCACCACTGGAATAACAGATCATCATCATCGCACCACCACATCAGTGACCATCATGCCGGGTAATATCACTATAGACACTACCAAATGGGAGAAACTTAAATCAGAAATTCATAGCAATTTGAGATTAATCACGGACAAAATTGCACAAGATACACATATAGAGAGTTTGCCAATTTCCACTTCCAGACCCAGTTGCGATCAGCCTGTAAATTTGGCAAAAATGATCTCTTTATTTAGGGAATTAGAGAACGCCAAGAAATATGAGAGTATGCAGTGGATCGACTCCTCGTTTCTTTCTGAGTACATCACTGCACAAATTGCCCCTAGAGGTATGAGAAATAAAAAAGATTGTGACTTCTTAGACTCCGACCTACACCTCATTTGGAAAGAGGCGGCTATCAAATGCACTGAAAAGTGGATGAAAATAGTCGTAGTACAGCGTGAAAGGAATCTATCTAAAATACGCAAAGTAATTCCAGAGATAGAGACCAATCTGATCCCGTTCAGTGATATGGGGGAATTTAATGTATGGAAGGAAAAAATAGAAGTAGCGACTCGAACTACTGAGTCTGAATTAATCTCCAAAAAATTGAAAAAATATGAAAGAGATAAAACAGATTACGCTAAGGGCAACATTTTCAAATGGGGAAATGAAATGAAAAAGAATCTTTCATTCTCCCCACCAGTTAACATAAACCACAATATAGAACCTGACCGTTCTAAAACCCTTCCACCCCTACAACAAAGATACAATAAAGACACTAAGCATCCAAAAAAATCTGAGAGTCCAAATCATTACAGGAGAGAGAACAATTTCCCTCTCAGAACTCGTAAACGCCCTTATAAATATGACCGACCATATGTTGAGAAAGCTAGGAAATATAGACCCGAAACTACAAGATATAGATCGTACCCCAATACCCATTCGAATAGCCCAAACCCCAAAACACAAGATAACAGGATGGGAGCCAAGAGCCCTAGAAACCATCCTCGTGATAATCACCCTCAAAGAATGCCCCCCTCCCGAAACGAATTTAGACCCACAGACAACTCCATGTCTGGCTATCTTGAAAGATATAAAGATAGGATGAGGGGCGAAAGAGAGGGGGCCGTCCCTAAACGTACTGATACCCGAGAACATAGACCACCAGAGACCTCCTCTAAGGGAATAAATAAAGAACAACCAAAACTAGGAGTATCACCTCATCAGAGTCAGGAAATAGACATAGACCCTAGAGGTCCCCTATTAAGAGCCATAAGCCCAGAGGGAGGAGTAAGAGACCCGGGACAGGACCATTTTTTAGGGGTAAAGCCCATCCCACCCCAGGGGACCCTGAGAAAAAGAGGTCTAGAAGAATCAGAAGGGGAAGCAGAGGAGGGCGAACCGTCCAAGAGAGAAAGAAAAAATTCAGGGAGCTCAATAATGTTGATTCCACAATAAAAATATTTAATTTGTCATCCCATGTACTTACGGGTAGTGAAATTGCCTTGCTCAATAAGGGACTCAACTTTGCACCAACAGCCAAGCCAAACGAATTCCAATTATACAAAGACTTACACAGGTTCATTAGATCACTTACTATCAAAAGGTTCTTTGCATCCAAAAAGGAAAAAGAAAAAATAGAATCACTAATTCCCAAAGAAAACTCCACAATAGAGAATGAGATAGAAGAAACACCATCTATCGCTGATTCCAGTACCATTGAAGATGACTGGTTACAATTTGTACCTGATTCCAATATTCAACACACCAACTTTCTACCTAAATCAGTGTTCTATCCTATACATTCCAGAGGCCAATTTCTGAATACTTATTATCATGTGGTCCTTGAACAGTTTAAAAACATATGTAAGGACGGGCCCCTTAAAATCCACCATAATCTTAATCCAGGAGAAAAAAATGCTCTTAAACAATTTACAGAAAATAAACAAATTGTTATTAGACAAGCAGATAAGGGGGGTGGGATCGTGCTGATGGATTATGATAAATATAGAGTTGAGGGACTAAGGTTACTCTCAGACCAAACAACATATCAGACATTATCTAAAGACCCCACAACTAATTATAGAAAGGACCTGCAACATCTGGTGGAAAATGCTTTTTGCAATGGCATTGTGACTGACCAGGAGAAAAGATTCCTAGTGCCCAACTATCCCTCTGTACCTTACTTTTATCATATACCAAAAATTCATAAAAATGCCACAGAACCCCCAGGGAGACCCATCGTAGCAGGGATGGATGGATTAGTTTCAAATATTTCCTCCTATGTTGATTATTTCCTTCAACCTATCGTTTTGCAAACACAATCCTACACCCGGGATTCATTGCATGTCATGGACATGCTACAAAATTATGAGTGGATAGAGGGGTATTTATGGGCATCCCTAGATGTAACATCACTGTATACCAGCATCCCCCATGAAAAAGGTATTGAAGCTGTCCAATACTTCCTGATTCAAGACGGCTCACTCCCATTTGCACAAGGCCAGTTCATTTTAGATTTACTGCAGTATGCTTTGTCCCACAATTATTTCAGCTTCATGGACAAATTGTATTTACAGATTTGCGGCACGTCGATGGGGGCGGGATTTGCCCCCAGTTTCGCCAATCTATACATGTCACATTGGGAAAATGAACAGATATGGGCATCCAACCCCTTTGCCAAGCACCTAGTCTTCTACACTAGGTACATTGATGACATTTTAATCATCTGGGATGGGGATGAGGATACTTTTGAGCAATTTGTTAAAACGTGTAATATCAACACCTTTGGTCTAGCCTTTACTCACGTAGTTTCCGACCAAAGTATTGTATTTCTCGATCTAGAACTTTACTCTAACGAGGCCGGGAAAATATGCTCTAGAACACACTTCAAGCCAACTGCCGGGAACTCATACTTGCATGCCACAAGTTGCCATAGTACAAAATGGATACAAAATATACCAAGGAGCCAGTTCTGCAGACTAAGAAGGAACTGTACCTCTGACGCAGATTATGTTAAGCAAGGTGAACTACTGAGTAAAAAGTTCCTCGAGAAAGGATATAACCCTAAACATATACAAACTACACAGGATGAGTTTAAAGTTAAACCCATCCGTCCTAGCAAGACAGGTGCAAATACCACACAGTGTACCAATCTGCCATTCATTACCCCTTTCTCTGCAGGATCCAACAAAATCAAGTCCATTATAACTCAAAACTGGCCAATTTTGAAGCAGGACCCCCTTCTGAAAGACATTATCCCTGATTGCCCCACGATCATTTTCAAAAAGGCCCGATCCATTAAAAACACTATTGCTCCTAGTAATATAAGGAAAATCGTTGAAAAACCTAAAAGTATGTTCCCCACAGTGGTCGGGAACTTCAAATGCCAGGTCAAGAGATGCGGCTGCTGTCCTTTCATCCAACATCGAACAAAGGAGATCACTGACGGGAATCAGCACACTTCCAAACTGAAAGATTTCATAACCTGTGGGAGCGACTATGTTGTGTACTTGCTGATCTGTGACTGCCCAAAGGTATATGTAGGGCGTACAACTCGCCCACTTAGGCAAAGACTGGGGGAGCACAAGTGTAACATCTTAAGTGGTAATGAGAAACATAGTGTTCCCCGACATTTTAAAGAATATCATGAGAGTTCGGTTTCCACCCTTAAGATAATGGGGCTCGAATTAATCCCTAAAAACTTACGCCAGGGGGAAAGGTTCAGAAAACTGTGTGAACGTGAGACTTTTTGGATCTTTAAAATGAATGCCCTTAGCCCCAATGGTTTAAACGAAAGTTTAGAGATATCGACATATTTATGAACTTGTGTCTTGTTGCCGTTTGAGGAGCATATGTATAGTAATAAGATATTAATGCTCTGTTTTTGTGTTCTTTGTTCTTTTCTTCCCACAGCCAGCCACCTTACCCTTAGCAGATATCACACTAGATGAGGGTGGTGAGTACTTTTTAGAATAGGAATTGGCCCTAGTAGGTTTCGTTTATCCAGTATTTTTCTTAATACATTGAATGGTGGCGATTTATTTCTATGTATGGTATGTTTTGGTATTTTTCATCCAGGAATTTAGGACTTTTTTTGAGCCCTGGCCCATACACTGACCTCCTGTCTTTGGTGGTCTTGTTGTAATTTGAATTCGGATGGATGGTTCCCCTTTCTTCCTCCTTTCCCTCCGTTTCCCAGTAACCTTCCCCCACTTTCCTCCACCCACCCCCCCATTTCCCATTCCCCATTTCCTGCCCGTTTCCCCCCCCCCTTCCTTTTCCTTTTCCCTTTTCCCACCCCCCTTTTCCTCCGCTCATTCCCTTCCATTCGTCCGTTTATCCTCCTAGCGGGACGCCGGGTGGAGTGCCCACAGATGGCCTTCTGAACACCTCTGTTGGCACCCTACACCTTGCCCTCATGCAGTCCCAAACAGGCCTGATTCCCAACCTCCAATATATATATATATCTGTGGCGCCCAACATTTTTTGCGCTGAATAAACAGCGTCCTTATAGCAATTGCTATTTAAACATTTGTATTTTCTCAGAAGGTTAGAGTTTAACCCTTTGATCTTATTATTTTATTATTTTATTATTTTAGTGTCGTATCTTAGTGTTGCCTTTTAGCGTTGCAAATTAACCATAAGGAGTAACTGTTCACACATGCGCCTGGTTGGGATGGCTGAACACTTCTATTTATGCCTGTTTTGAAATAACTAACAAAAAGCATTTGGAAGGTCAGTAATAGTTTAATATTCACGTCCAATGTATACCACTCTTTTCACTTCTCATTTTATTATTGCTGTGATTATTATAATTTTATTTGTATGTATGTTTTTTATTCTGTAATTATGGAATAGTTGTACCTATTTGTAAGCAGAGCGAGCAGCGCGCTGTGAGATAACATCGCCAGCGCGTCCCCGCTTCACATTCAACATTCACTACTAGGACAGGCGACTTCCGCCCTAACCTCCCATGGCTCTTCATTGCAGCCAGGTCTCCATCTTAGGAGGCGTGCTCTCCTTCTACTCCTAGGAGTTTCCTGATTGTGGTCTACCTGAGAGTTTTAAATAAAGTTTTTTACTTTTTACTTTTTCCTACATGGCTTCATGGTTGCCATGACCACCAGCGGGGAACATACTATAAAACTCCCCGCCAGGCGTGCATGCGTCATCTGACGAAGGCGCTGTGCGCCGAAACGCGTAATGACGCTGCACGCATAGAGAATCTGAGCCACGCCCACCCCGACAGTGAGACGGTCTTCCCCAGCCACCGGGACTCGCGCTGCTGGCCACAGCGCGCTGCTGCCGCCCTGCCTGGGTATACAAGCGGTTGGCTTCACCGCTGAAAAGCGCTATTTCTTTCAACTCTTGTGAGTATAACTTTTAAATTTCCAATAAAGAAACTTTGAGGTAATGCACTATTGTGCGCTCCTTTTCCTCCACAGACACTTGCTTTGCCCTACCATGTGGAGCAGCACAGAGCATTGACCCCGATTGTTTTGAAGAAATACTTTTGTGTTTGTTGAGCTGCAGTTTCCAGGGAGGAGCGCAAGAATATTCCTTTTGTTTGAAATACTGAGTGACTGAGATAGGGTCAGCTACTTGCCGCACCACTGGAATAACAGATCATCATCATCGCACCACCACATCAGTGACCATCATGCCGGGTAATATCACTATAGACACTACCAAATGGGAGAAACTTAAATCAGAAATTCATAGCAATTTGAGATTAATCACGGACAAAATTGCACAAGATACACATATAGAGAGTTTGCCAATTTCCACTTCCAGACCCAGTTGCGATCAGCCTGTAAATTTGGCAAAAATGATCTCTTTATTTAGGGAATTAGAGAACGCCAAGAAATATGAGAGTATGCAGTGGATCGACTCCTCGTTTCTTTCTGAGTACATCACTGCACAAATTGCCCCTAGAGGTATGAGAAATAAAAAAGATTGTGACTTCTTAGACTCCGACCTACACCTCATTTGGAAAGAGGCGGCTATCGAATGCACTGAAAAGTGGATGAAAATAGTCGTAGTACAGCGTGAAAGGAATCTATCTAAAATACGCAAAGTAATTCCAGAGATAGAGACCAATCTGATCCCGTTCAGTGATATGGGGGAATTTAATGTATGGAAGGAAAAAATAGAAGTAGCGACTCGAACTACTGAGTCTGAATTAATCTCCAAAAAATTGAAAAAATATGAAAGAGATAAAACAGATTACGCTAAGGGCAACATTTTCAAATGGGGAAATGAAATGAAAAAGAATCTTTCATTCTCCCCACCAGTTAACATAAACCACAAAATAGAACCTGACCGTTCTAAAACCCTTCCACCCCTACAACAAAGATACAATAAAGACACTAAGCATCCAAAAAAATCTGAGAGTCCAAATCATTACAGGAGAGAGAACAATTTCCCTCTCAGAACTCGTAAACGCCCTTATAAATATGACCGACCATATGTTGAGAAAGCTAGGAAATATAGACCCGAAACTACAAGATATAGATCGTACCCCAATACCCATTCGAATAGCCCAAACCCCAAAACACAAGATAACAGGATGGGAGCCAAGAGCCCTAGAAACCATCCTCGTGATAATCACCCTCAAAGAATGCCCCCCTCCCGAAACGAATTTAGACCCACAGACAACTCCATGTCTGGCTATCTTGAAAGATATAAAGATAGGATGAGGGGCGAAAGAGAGGGGGCCGTCCCTAAACGTACTGATACCCGAGAACATAGACCACCAGAGACCTCCTCTAAGGGAATAAATAAAGAACAACCAAAACTAGGAGTATCACCTCATCAGAGTCAGGAAATAGACATAGACCCTAGAGGTCCCCTATTAAGAGCCATAAGCCCAGAGGGAGGAGTAAGAGACCCGGGACAGGACCATTTTTTAGGGGTAAAGCCCATCCCACCCCAGGGGACCCTGAGAAAAAGAGGTCTAGAAGAATCAGAAGGGGAAGCAGAGGAGGGCGAACCGTCCAAGAGAGAAAGAAAAAATTCAGGGAGCTCAATAATGTTGATTCCACAATAAAAATATTTAATTTGTCATCCCATGTACTTACGGGTAGTGAAATTGCCTTGCTCAATAAGGGACTCAACTTTGCACCAACAGCCAAGCCAAACGAATTCCAATTATACAAAGACTTACACAGGTTCATTAGATCACTTACTATCAAAAGGTTCTTTGCATCCAAAAAGGAAAAAGAAAAAATAGAATCACTAATTCCCAAAGAAAACTCCACAATAGAGAATGAGATAGAAGAAACACCATCTATCGCTGATTCCAGTACCATTGAAGATGACTGGTTACAATTTGTACCTGATTCCAATATTCAACACACCAACTTTCTACCTAAATCAGTGTTCTATCCTATACATTCCAGAGGCCAATTTCTGAATACTTATTATCATGTGGTCCTTGAACAGTTTAAAAACATATGTAAGGACGGGCCCCTTAAAATCCACCATAATCTTAATCCAGGAGAAAAAAATGCTCTTAAACAATTTACAGAAAATAAACAAATTGTTATTAGACAAGCAGATAAGGGGGGTGGGATCGTGCTGATGGATTATGATAAATATAGAGTTGAGGGACTAAGGTTACTCTCAGACCAAACAACATATCAGACATTATCTAAAGACCCCACAACTAATTATAGAAAGGACCTGCAACATCTGGTGGAAAATGCTTTTTGCAATGGCATTGTGACTGACCAGGAGAAAAGATTCCTAGTGCCCAACTATCCCTCTGTACCTTACTTTTATCATATACCAAAAATTCATAAAAATGCCACAGAACCCCCAGGGAGACCCATCGTAGCAGGGATGGATGGATTAGTTTCAAATATTTCCTCCTATGTTGATTATTTCCTTCAACCTATCGTTTTGCAAACACAATCCTACACCCGGGATTCATTGCATGTCATGGACATGCTACAAAATTATGAGTGGATAGAGGGGTATTTATGGGCATCCCTAGATGTAACATCACTGTATACCAGCATCCCCCATGAAAAAGGTATTGAAGCTGTCCAATACTTCCTGATTCAAGACGGCTCACTCCCATTTGCACAAGGCCAGTTCATTTTAGATTTACTGCAGTATGCTTTGTCCCACAATTATTTCAGCTTCATGGACAAATTGTATTTACAGATTTGCGGCACGTCGATGGGGGCGGGATTTGCCCCCAGTTTCGCCAATCTATACATGTCACATTGGGAAAATGAACAGATATGGGCATCCAACCCCTTTGCCAAGCACCTAGTCTTCTACACTAGGTACATTGATGACATTTTAATCATCTGGGACGGGGATGAGGATACTTTTGAGCAATTTGTTAAAACGTGTAATATCAACACCTTTGGTCTAGCCTTTACTCACGTAGTTTCCGACCAAAGTATTGTATTTCTCGATCTAGAACTTTACTCTAACGAGGCCGGGAAAATATGCTCTAGAACACACTTCAAGCCAACTGCCGGGAACTCATACTTGCATGCCACAAGTTGCCATAGTACAAAATGGATACAAAATATACCAAGGAGCCAGTTCTGCAGACTAAGAAGGAACTGTACCTCTGACGCAGATTATGTTAAGCAAGGTGAACTACTGAGTAAAAAGTTCCTCGAGAAAGGATATAACCCTAAACATATACAAACTACACAGGATGAGTTTAAAGTTAAACCCATCCGTCCTAGCAAGACAGGTGCAAATACCACACAGTGTACCAATCTGCCATTCATTACCCCTTTCTCTGCAGGATCCAACAAAATCAAGTCCATTATAACTCAAAACTGGCCAATTTTGAAGCAGGACCCCCTTCTGAAAGACATTATCCCTGATTGCCCCACGATCATTTTCAAAAAGGCCCGATCCATTAAAAACACTATTGCTCCTAGTAATATAAGGAAAATCGTTGAAAAACCTAAAAGTATGTTCCCCACAGTGGTCGGGAACTTCAAATGCCAGGTCAAGAGATGCGGCTGCTGTCCTTTCATCCAACATCGAACAAAGGAGATCACTGACGGGAATCAGCACACTTCCAAACTGAAAGATTTCATAACCTGTGGGAGCGACTATGTTGTGTACTTGCTGATCTGTGACTGCCCAAAGGTATATGTAGGGCGTACAACTCGCCCACTTAGGCAAAGACTGGGGGAGCACAAGTGTAACATCTTAAGTGGTAATGAGAAACATAGTGTTCCCCGACATTTTAAAGAATATCATGAGAGTTCGGTTTCCACCCTTAAGATAATGGGGCTCGAATTAATCCCTAAAAACTTACGCCAGGGGGAAAGGTTCAGAAAACTGTGTGAACGTGAGACTTTTTGGATCTTTAAAATGATTGCCCTTAGCCCCAATGGTTTAAACGAAAGTTTAGAGATATCGACATATTTATGAACTTGTGTCTTGTTGCCGTTTGAGGAGCATATGTATAGTAATAAGATATTAATGCTCTGTTTTTGTGTTCTTTGTTCTTTTCTTCCCACAGCCAGCCACCTTACCCTTAGCAGATATCGCACTAGATGAGGGTGGTGAGTACTTTTTAGAATAGGAATTGGCCCTAGTAGGTTTCGTTTATCCAGTATTTTTCTTAATACATTGAATGGTGGCGATTTATTTCTATGTATGGTATGTTTTGGTATTTTTCATCCAGGAATTTAGGACTTTTTTTGAGCCCTGGCCCATACACTGACCTCCTGTCTTTGGTGGTCTTGTTGTAATTTGAATTCGGATGGATGGTTCCCCTTTCTTCCTCCTTTCCCTCCGTTTCCCAGTAACCTTCCCCCACTTTCCTCCACCCACCCCCCCATTTCCCATTCCCCATTTCCTGCCCGTTTTCCCCCCCCCTTCCTTTTCCTTTTCCCTTTTCCCACCCCCCTTTTCCTCCGCTCATTCCCTTCCATCCGTCCGTTTATCCTCCTAGCGGGACGCCGGGTGGAGTGCCCACAGATGGCCTTCTGAACACCTCTGTTGGCACCCTACACCTTGCCCTCATGCAGTCCCAAACAGGCCTGATTCCCAACCTCCAATATATATATATATCTGTGGCGCCCAACATTTTTTGCGCTGAATAAACAGCGTCCTTATAGCAATTGCTATTTAAACATTTGTATTTTCTCAGAAGGTTAGAGTTTAACCCTTTGATCTTATTATTTTATTATTTTATTATTTTAGTGTCGTATCTTAGTGTTGCCTTTTAGCGTTGCAAATTAACCATAAGGAGTAACTGTTCACACATGCGCCTGGTTGGGATGGCTGAACACTTCTATTTATGCCTGTTTTGAAATAACTAACAAAAAGCATTTGGAAGGTCAGTAATAGTTTAATATTCACGTCCAATGTATACCACTCTTTTCACTTCTCATTTTATTATTGCTGTGATTATTATAATTTTATTTGTATGTATGTTTTTTATTCTGTAATTATGGAATAGTTGTACCTATTTGTAAGCAGAGCGAGCAGCGCGCTGTGAGATAACATCGCCAGCGCGTCCCCGCTTCACATTCAACATTCACTACTAGGACAGGCGACTTCCGCCCTAACCTCCCATGGCTCTTCATTGCAGCCAGGTCTCCATCTTAGGAGGCGTGCTCTCCTTCTACTCCTAGGAGTTTCCTGATTGTGGTCTACCTGAGAGTTTTAAATAAAGTTTTTTACTTTTTACTTTTTCCTACATGGCTTCATGGTTGCCATGACCACCAGCGGGGAACATACTATAAAACTCCCCGCCAGGCGTGCATGCGTCATCTGACGAAGGCGCTGTGCGCCGAAACGCGTAATGACGCTGCACGCATAGAGAATCTGAGCCACGCCCACCCCGACAGTGAGACGGTCTTCCCCAGCCACCGGGACTCGCGCTGCTGGCCACAGCGCGCTGCTGCCGCCCTGCCTGGGTATACAAGCGGTTGGCTTCACCGCTGAAAAGCGCTATTTCTTTCAACTCTTGTGAGTATAACTTTTAAATTTCCAATAAAGAAACTTTGAGGTAATGCACTATTGTGCGCTCCTTTTCCTCCACAGACACTTGCTTTGCCCTACCATGTGGAGCAGCACAGAGCATTGACCCCGATTGTTTTGAAGAAATACTTTTGTGTTTGTTGAGCTGCAGTTTCCAGGGAGGAGCGCAAGAATATTCCTTTTGTTTGACTCACTCACTGCCTAAAGGGGCTCCCTGGCACTCACTCACTACCTAAAGGGCCTCCCTGTCACTCACTCACTACCTAAAGGGCCTCCCTGTCACTCACTCACTACCTTAAGGGCCTCCATGTCACTCACTCACTGCCTAAAGGGGCTCCTTGGCACTCACTCACTGCCTAAAGGGGCTCCCTGTCACTCACTCACTGCCTAAAGGGACTCCCTGTCACTTACTCACTACCTAAAGGGGCTCCCTGTCACTCACTCACTACCTAAAGGGGCTCCCTGTCACTCACTCACTACCTAAAGGGGCTCCCTGTCACTCACTCACTACCTAAAGGGGCTCCCTGGCACTCACTCACTACCTAAAGGGGCTCCCTGGCACTCACTCACTACCTAAAGGGGCTCCCTGGCACTCACTCACTGCCTGAAGGGGCTCCCTGGCACTCACTCACTGCCTGAAGGGGCTCCCTGGCACTCACTCACTGCCTGAAGAGGCTCCCTGTCACTCACTCACTACCTAAAGGGCCTCCCTGTCACTTACTCACTGCCTAAAGGGGCTCCCTGGCACTCACTCACTGCCTGAAGGGGCTCCCTGACACTCATTTACTGCCTAAAGGGGCTCCCTGGCACTCATTTACTGCCTAAAGGGGCTCCCTGGCACTCACTCACTGCCTAAAGGGGCTCCCTGGCACCCACTCACTGCCAGAAGGGCTCCCTGGCACTCACTCACTGCCTGAAGGGGCTCCCTGGCACTCACTCACTGCCTAAAGGGGCTCCCTGGCACTCACTCACTGCCAGAAGGGGCTCCCTGGCACTCACTCACTGCCTGAAGGGGCTCCCTGGCACTCACTCACTACCTAAAGGGGCTCCCTGGCACTTACTCACTACCTAAAGGGACTCCCTGTCACTCACTATCGGGGTCCCTGTCACTCACTACCTAACTGGAGGCGCCTGTCACTCACTAGCTAACCTGGGGGTCCCTGTCAGTCACTACCTAACTTGGGGGGCTACCATATTAAGGGGGCATTCTGCCTATTTATGTGAAATGCTGTCTATTTATGTGCCTCATGACTGCTGAATTTGTCTTGTTGGGAGCCTTATGATTTGTTGGGGGCCTCAAGATTGCTGAATTTGTCTTGTTGGGGGCCTCATGATTGCTGAATTTGTCTTGTTGGGGGCCTCATGATTTGTTGGAGGCCTCATGATTGCTGAATTTGTCTTGTTGGGGGCCTCATGATTTGTTGGGGGCCTCATGATTGCTGAATTTGTCTTGTTGGGGGTCACATGATTGCTAACTGCGAGACTATGGGAAAAGCTGAATCCTTATATGAGACAATAGCATTAAACCTACTTTTTTAGCTTTTTAAAACAGAAAAAAAAATGGGAGGTTCTAAAAAATTGAATACATTTTTCAGGAGTAGGATGGATGAAATTGTTTATCTTCACAGTTTATTTTCAACTTGGATTTTCCATAATGTTCATGTATGAGTTAAAACGTTTGTACAGTATTTAGTTTAAATTGCTGTTGCCACTTTGCGATAGATAAGTGACTTTTGGGTTGCAGTTTGGGCACTCGGCCTCCAAAAGGTTCGCCACCACTGTCATAATCTAATGTCCCACCATTGCTAGGTTCATGTAAATTTGTCTCCACCCGTTACCACACCTATATTCTGGTCCATGGCCCACCCATTTTTCGGTGCAGCGCGATAAGCACGCCGCACAATGTGATCCTCATATTTTTGGCACGCTAGCTGCAGTGTGCTGAATTCTGCTGCCTACAGTATGTACAGTATACGCTGTTCTCTAGTGCCTGCACTGTGTGCTGATTTACCTCCAGTGTGTACAGTGTAAGGTGTTACTCTGTGCCTTTACTGATTGTAAACCAGCTATATTGATGCTGATCCCTGCTACTTTCAGTATGTACAGTATTAGCTGTAAAGCCTGGTACACACATACAATTTTGATTAGCCAATTTTAGCTCTGTTCATAAAATTCATTGTCTGTTGGCCCACTTACTGCACGGGGGTGGTAAAATTGGGGGTCAGTGATTGACCAATCAAAATTGTATGTGCGTATACATCTTTGATCTATGCCTATACTGATTGTAAATTATCTAAATAAAGGACAGGGGGCTCCATCCAATATTTCGATGGGCAGGCCCGTTATCTGTAGCTTACACCGCTGCTAAGTTCATGTACATTTGGCCCGACCCATGACCACGCCCACCCACCTCATGGCCACGCCCATTTTTGCCACCTCCCCACCTGGTGCCCACAGGTGCCCCCGATCTCCAAGGACCCTAGAAACACCCCTGTGTGTGACTCATGCAGAGCTTGGAGAGGGTGTGTATAGCTTCTGCTAATGACAAGCAGTGCTGCACATTCCACACATTCCAGCCTAAGCCCGACAGAGACGACTGAGGAAAGAAGATAAGATTTATTACAGAGACAGTGCAACTAGGAAAGGCTGCAGTAAGACAGACCACATTAGAACAGGCATAGGAACTTATAGGATAGAAGAAACAAGGCTCAAAATTTTACTAGAGAGTCTCTTTAAGAACAGTGAGTACAGCAATACAAATGTTGGCTTTTGCATTCCTGTGGCCATAGCATGAAATATATAGTCTTGAAATACAACTCATACAGAAGTTTCATGCAGAGATTGACAGTGAGAGGCAAATAATCGTGACATGCATTCAAATACAATATGAACAAGAGCAATTTTGACATTTTAGCTATGTCTTAATTTAATCAGCAATAGTGTTGATGAAAAGTGATTTTGGTTAGTAAAGAATGGAAAAAATGAGAATCCCCAATGAGGAGATGGACTAGTCCAAAACCTGTCAGATCAGTCAGATTTTTACAGTCTACTGAAAGTGAAAGCAACATACGAAAAAATAAATGTACTGTATAGTGAGTGCACTTTACTCTGGGAGACATGTAAACCTTACAGTACATGTGTGTATTTTAAATCTTTTAAATCTTGCAATGTTTTGCAATAGTGGTCTGTTAAATGATGTTACTGGCACAATGTGGGGATGGTATCTTATTTTAAAATAAAGGTGTATCAAAAATTGAGTAGAGGAGGTTAATAGGGGAGTGAGGGGGGTGTCATTTTTAGTATGCAGGAGGTGAAGGTATGGTTAAATGGTACTTTTATTGTAACAGTTCCAGTTTGTGCCCCTATTACATGTCCCCATTGCACATGTCTCCCTTCTAGTTGCCACTATTAAAGTGCCCCTCTAATAGTGGTCTTTGTGCATCCTATAGTGGTTCCTATGCTTTGCTCTCTTATAGTAGTTGCTTGATGTGGTCCCTTATAGTGACATGCTTTTCCCTGGTAATCTACTGATTTCCTTGAAAGTACGTGAATCTCACCATTGATAGGTATATCAGGAAGTATCACTACACCTTTAACACAATGTTCATATAGTGTTTCCCAGCCAGAAATGACCTCTCACTTATCTGTGTGAAAAAGCTTTCTGCTCTCTGTACAATTCTTCTAATGACTGCATCTGCTCAGCCGCTGATAAGGAATCATACAAGTATTGTAAACAGTCCCTATTCAGTGTGCAGCAGGTTGTTGTGTACAGCACCTTGCTTGCAGCTTCTCCTCCCCCTTCCTGTGTGCTGTAGTGATGCTGCCAGAAAAGTCTGCAAGGCCAGTTCTGCTCTGTCAGAGGTGGACAGAGTGATTGTAATATGAAGCTGAGGCTGGGGTACGCTTGTCTGTCAGTTTTCTGCACATCATGGGCTTGATTCACCAAATCGTGATAACTCAAATATCACACCTTATGAAAAGATATTACACCTTATGAAAAGATATCACACCTTATCAAAGTTAACACGCCTTATCAGAGTAGCATAGCGAGCGCTACATAATATCATGTCAGTATATCAGCCATAATATACTGTCACTATAAATGGCTAGACAATACCACCTAGTGGGATTGTCTGTCACTCCATGTATGGCATAGCAGGAAGTTGGAATAGCTATAGGCATTATTGGTTTCCAATTAACTAGAGGATCCAGTTAAAACTCCTAGCCCTAACCTACAAAGCTCTCCACAATCTCTCTCCCCGGTACATATCCTCACTAATTTCCAGATACAAACCCAATCGCAATCTCAGATCTGCACACAATCTTCTGTTGTCCTCCTCTAGAATCACCTCCTCACATTCACGCTTACAAGATTTTGCACGCGCTTCACCCCTTCTCTGGAATCCCTCCCACAACACATCCGTAACTCGCCAACCTTTGTTACTTTTAAACGCTCTCTAAAAACTCATTTGTTCCGACAAGCATATGTGCTACCTTAAGCCACTTCCCTTTGTCCTAAGACCAAATTGCACTCCAACTAGGTATCCTAAAACACACTGCCTTTATATATTTTATCGTATACTACCCCTCCTCTTGTTTCCCCCCATTCCCTTTAGATTGTAAGCTCGCAAGGGCAGGGCTCTCTCCCCCTTTTGTGTCTTGAAAATCATTATACATTTTATTCATCATGTTACTTTTAGCACTGTCCTTACCACTTCTGTATTTTGTATTCTGTATGCTGTATCATTTTTAGTATTTTGTCACTAACTATGTATCTTGTATATTAGTGTACACCATTGTCTGTATTATGTACCCCACGTTTGTTTCTTACTTTGTACAGCCCCACGGAATATGTTGGCGCTTTTTAAATCAATAATAATAATAATATTAATAATAATAATAATAATTGCTAGTAGAAGTATTTTTTTTACCTGTTCCCCAATTTCCACAAGAGAGTCAACTTGAGATAACCCTCTACTGTCTGCATCATTGCCTAGTTAGCAATACCCTACCAGTAGGTGAACAAGGGGCAGTTTTATGGATACTACACTTCATTTTATGGATACTACACTCCATAGTAGGCTGAGGTAATCTGAATAATTTCACTTATCAGCTACTATAAACAACCCAAATCTACATTGAAATAAAGCCCCTTAACAAAATCTCTGCCCAATCTGGCAAATAAAGATTAGGGTATATAAAACTCAGGCTAATGGTGTATAGTTATCGGTGCTGTTGTCCAACTATAAGTAGTAACATGAGGAAACTGACAAGGTAGACCTATGCAGACCCAAAGGCTAACCCTAATGTTTGATTGCCGATTTCATGAACTTGATAAATAAGCATAAAAAGCATGTAAAAATTCTGATCAAACTTGCATGTGAGAAAGAAATGACGCACCAATTGTGTAGATAGACAGAGCTAAATTGTATTTGTTTTGCATCAGATAATATAATCGCATTGTTAATGTGATGGATTTATATTGTAATGATACATTCATTCTTAGCAGTGCGGAGCGATGGAATTTGTTGGCATAACATGATGCATGCAGTGACATGTGTATTAATGTAAAGCATACTTTGTATGTACTGTATGCTTCACTGCATGCACTGCACCACACGCGATGTTACTTTTCAGCTCTGTTTAGATCCCATTTTTACAGACTTCGCACTGCAGTGTGTCACTGAACATAGCCTGAATCAGTATTAGCCAAGTACCATCTATTTTGAATAAAGTCACCCATATTACATTTACATTTTACTAGGAGCACTAATTGGGTATATATGATTTTAAACATTCTGTTATACTTTTCATTTTTTTCAAATACTTATTCAGGTTTTCTTGTATATGATTTATCTTTTCTTCTAAAAAAAAAAATTACAATTGACTGCGACAAGTTAAACTATCCTCTGGGGTACATATCCTGTGTTTTGAGGATCTAGGACTTTCAGCCACCATTGTGAACGCTAAGGGCCCATTCACACTGGGGAGCTTTCCGAGTGACTTCTTCAGCACTGTGAATCGCTGATGTTTGCTAGCGCTTTGAAAAGCGCTAGTGTAATGTATAATGTATGGCAGTGATCTCACGGCACAATCGCCAGCGATTTGCGGAAATCAGAAGTTTTGGAGTGATCGTGGTTCAAATGTTAAAAAATTTAGAATCGCGATCGCTCAGAATTCATGTTTGACGGAGCTCACCAGGTATGACACTGTAATATAATGACTCTATGTGATAACCCATTTAGACCATTAAAACTACACTGGATACATATGTTATACCGATCACTGCTGTTGTTGAATAGAGTTGGGCCGAACGGTTCGCCTGCGAACGGTTCCATGCGAACTTCCGTGGTTCGCGTTCGCGTCCCGCAGGCGAACCTTTGCGGAAGTTCGGTTCACCCCATAATGCACCATGGAGGGTCAACTTTGACCCTCTACATCACAGTCAGCAGGCCCAGTGTAGCCAATTAGGCTACACTAGCCCCTGGAGCCACTCCCCCCCTACTAAAAGGCAGGCAGCGGCGACCATTACGGTCACTCGTGTGCCTGCATTAGTGAGAGTAGGGCGAGCTGCTGCACACTCTCTCTCATAGGGAAAGATTAGTTAGGCTTAGCTTGTCCCTGGCTGCATACCTGTTCTGTGAACCCACCACTGCATACCTGTTCTGTGAACCCACCACTGCATACCTGTTCTGTGAACCCACCACTGCATACCTGTACTGTGAACCCACCACTGCATACCTGTTCAGTGAACCCACCACTGCATACCTGTTCAGTGAACCCACCACTGCATACCTGTTCAGTGAACCCACCACTGCATACCTGTTCAGTGAACCCACCACTGCATACCTGTTCAGTGAACCCACCACTGCATACCTGTTCTGTGAACCCACCACTGCATACCTGTTCTGTGAACCCACCACTGCATACCTGTTCTGTGAACCCACCACTGCATACCTGTTCTGTGAACCCACCACTGCATACCTGTTCTGTGAACCCACCACTGCATACCTGTTCTGTGAACCCGCCACTGCATACCTGTTCTGTTCAGTGAACCCGCCACTGCATACCTGTTCTGTTCAGTGAACCCGCCACTGTATACCTGTTCTGTTCAGTGAACCCGCCACTGCATACCTGTTCTGTTCAGTGAACCCGCCACTGTATACCTGTTCTGTTCAGTGAACCCGCCACTGCATACCTGTTCTGTTCAGTGAACAGTTTGGTGTGTCAGTGTGAAGAAGTACCTTAATTACACTACCTGATTGATGTATACACATGCAAGATGTTTTAAAGCACTTTAGGCCTGTCATTTAGCATTCAATATGATTTCTGCCCTTAAAACGCTGCTTTGCGTCAAATCCAGATTTTTCCCGGGGACTTTTGGCGTGTATCCCACTCCGCCATGCAACCCTCCAGGTGTTAGACCCCTCGAAACATCTTTTCCATCACTTTTGTGGCCAGCATAAATTTTTCTTTTTTCAAAGTTCGCATCCCCATTGAAGTCTATTGCGGTTCGCGAACTTTAACGCGAACCGAACCTTCCGCGGAAGTTCGCGAACCCGGTTCGCGAACCTAAAATCGGAAGTTCGGCCCAACTCTATTGTTGAATAGCAGTGGCTGAATTGAGTACTGGTTAAGGGCTCTGCCTTTGACATAGGAGACCAGGGTTCGAATCCTGGCTAGGGTCAGTACCTATTCAGTAAGGAGTTCAAGGCAAGACTCCCTAACACTGCAGGGTGGCCTCCTGAGCGCACCCAGTGGCTGCAGCTCTTGAGCGCTTTGAGTCCGACAGGAGAAAAGCGCTATATAAATGTTTGGATTATTATTATTATAATTATAATATGATCTCATGATAACTGTATGCTATAACTATGAGAATAATGCATGCTAGCAGTCTACAATCATCGTTTTATATTATTTTGAATGCCAAGGACCAGTTATTTATCTCTTTATACTGTAATTATGTACTGCTATAAACTAAAAACTTTTCTTCATTGAAAAAAATGAATCAATATCACTCTGCAAAATGCTAGGGATTTTGCTAGTGTCTGGCAATGCCCAGGGTGAATGGGACCTTAATTCTTTTAACAGTTGAATTATTATTATTGATTTCTAAGGCACCAACATATTCCGTGCTGCTGAATCTTGATTGGTTGCTCTGGGCATCTGCTACAGTTTTGCTGAGGCTTTCCTGGCACCCTGTGATACAGCAGCACCCATTGCTAGACGCCTGCAGTTGCAATGCTGCTGGTGTTACGGAAAATAACTCACAGCTGATATTCATTCTTGAACCAACAAATGGAATTAAGCTATACATATTAGGGTGACCAGGCGTCCTCTTTTGCCCGGACAGGTCCACTTTTTCCAACCTGTCCGGGGCGTCCTGGCGGGTTTTTGAAATGTCCGGGTAGTCGGTAGTGAAGTGCCGTTTGGGAGCCGAACACAAGCCGGCTCTTTAAAGGGAGCCGAGCGGCCAAGCAAGCCAGAAGAGCCGATGCTTTCTAAAGAGCCGGAATTCCTATCACTAGACTGAGTCTCAGTCTGAGTCTCAGTCTAGTGATGGGAATTCTGGCTCTTTAAGCATCGACTCTTCTGGCTCGGCCGCTTGGCTCCCAAAGAGCTGGCTCGTTCGGCTCCCAAAACGGCTCTTCTTGATGGGAACCAGCCAGACCGGTGCATAGCACCGGTCTGATGTCACTTACTGCATTTGAATTCACCAGCGCTCGGCTGGTGTGGGCGTGTGGCTGACTCGGCTCCTATCTCCTGCCGATCTGAGGTGTGTATGCTGCCAATCTCATTGCACTTGTGCGGAAATCTGCTGCCAATAAGATTGCATTTGTGGGGAAATCTGCTGCCAATCTCATTGCATTTGTGGGGAAATCTGCTGCCAATCTCATTGCATTTGTGGGGAAATCTGCTGCCAATCTCATTGCATTTGTGTGGAAATCTGCTGCCAATCTCATTGGGGAAATATGCTGTCGATTTCATTGCATTTTTGGGGAAATGTGCTGCCAATCTCATTGCATTTGTGGGGAAATCTGCTGCCAATCTCATTGCATTTGTGGGGAAATATGCTGTCAATCTCATTGCATTTGTGGTGAAATCTGCAGCTAATCTCATTGCATTTTTGGGGAAATCTGCTGCCAATCTCATTGCATTTGTGGGGAAATCTGCTGCCAATCTCATTGCATTTGTGGGGAAATCTGCTGCCAATCTCATTGGGGAAATATGCTGTCAATCTCATTGCATTTGTGGGGAAATGTGCTGCCAATCTCATTGCATTTGTGGGGAAATCTGCTGCCAATCTCATTGCATTTGTGGGGAAATATGCTGTCAATCTCATTGCATTTGTGGTGAAATCTGCAGCTAATCTCATTGCATTTGTGGGGAAATATGCTGCCAATCTGACTGCATTTGTGGGGAAATATGCTGCCAATCTGATTCCATTTGTGGGGAAATCTGCTGCCAATCTCATTGCATTTCTGCGAAAATCTGCTGCCAATCTCATTGCATTTGTGGGGAAATATGCTGCCAATCTCCTAGCATTTGTGGGGAAATCTGCTGCCAATCTCATTGCATTTGTAGAGAAATATGCTGCCAATCTGATTCCATTTGTGAGGAAATCTGTTACCAATCTCATTGCATTTTGTGGGGAAATCTTCAGCGAATCTGATTGCATTTTGTGGTCGGCCGGCCCTACACCATGTGGTCTGGAAAATAAAAACGTCCCTCCATGCCTGCGAAGTTGGACAGCACACTGCTAAGGTCTTGTATATTTGGCCCTACCCATGACCACGCCTACAAGCTGTTGTGATTGTCCTCTTTTTTGGAAATCAAAATATGGTCACCCTAATACATATGTGTCCTCTGCCATGGATAAGGCAGAAAACCAGCTTGTGAGGCACAAAACTGGGAGCTGCAGTAAAACCACCACAGGAAGTAAATGCATAAAAATGTAGCTTACACAATGTTATAGAATCTGTGATCTGCAGCAGTGATGAGATCAGAGGTGCTGTTGCTGACGTCTCTATTAGCTGCTAGAGTCCTGATCCACTATGAATATAAGTGCTTAGTTCTTTGTGTAAAGAAATAAAACCTATAAAAACTGCAATGCTACTTCTCTATGAACACAAACTGGCACTTCTGTTACTCTCTCCACATGCAAAGATGCTGTAAAGATCTTACATGAAGTAGTACAGAGTGTCACATGTCATTCAGAATCATGCTCAGTGCAGAGATAATATGGCTGCATAGGGGGCAGCTTATAAATACCTTTATACTCTTCTCGCAGTCAGATGTGAGACTTGATGCTGAGCTTTCCTCACAGGTACCCCAAGGAGGACCATGGCAGGAGTGCTAGCTGCAGGATCTTATATACACCTCCTTCCCTCACCACCGGACGGAGCTCCTGGTTAGTGTTGGGCGAACAGTGTTCGCCGCTGTTCGGGTTCTGCAGAACATCACCCTGTTCGGGTGATGTTCGAGTTCGGCCGAACACCTGATGGTGTTCGGCCAAACCGTTCGGCCACATGGCCGAACTAAGAGCGCATGGCCGAACGTTCCCCGAACGTTCGGCTAGCGCTGTGATTGGCCGAATGGGTCACGTGGTTCGGACCCGAACGCGCTCTGATTGGCCGAACTGTCACGTGGTTCGGGTAAATAAATACCTGAACCACGTCATATCTCTGCCATTTGTCTGTGGGTTTAGCTTTGGGTAGGCAGGCAGGGTAGTTCGCGCTCCAGCCACGCTAGCCAAGGTCCCCCGGTCATTGTGTCGCTGCTGGGAATAGTAGTACACCGCTCGCTCAGCCACACTATATAGCATTGTGTTTACTGCCACTCTGTGTACCTCGCTCAGCCACACTATATAGCATTGTGTTTACTGCCACTCTGTGTCTGCTGGGAACAGTAGTACACTGCTCGCTCAGCCACACTATATAGCATTGTGTTTACTGCCACTCTGTGTACCTCGCTCAGCCACACTATATAGCATTGTGTTTACTGCCACTCTGTGTCTGCTGGGAACAGTAGTACACCGCTCGCTCAGCCACACTATATAGCATTGTGTTTACTGCCACTCTGTGTACCTCGCTCACCCAGCACTATATAGCATTGTGTTTACTGCCACTCTGTGTCTGCTGGGAACAATAGTACACCGCTCGCTCAGCCACACTATATAGCATTGTGTTTACTGCCACTTTGTGTCTGCTGGGAACAGTAGTACACCGCTCGCTCAGCCACACTATATAGCATTGTGTTTACTGCCACTCTGTGTACCTCGCTCAGCCACACTATATAGCATTGTGTTTACTGCCACTCTGTGTCTGCTGGGAACAGTAGTACACTGATCGCTCAGCCACACTATATAGCATTGTGTTTACTGCCACTCTGTGTACCTCGCTCAGCCACACTATATAGCATTGTGTTTACTGCCACTCTGTGTCTGCTGGGAACAGTAGTACACTGCTCGCTCAGCCACACTATATAGCATTGTGTTTACTGCCACTCTGTGTACCTCGCTCAGCCACACTATATAGCATTGTGTTTACTGCCACTCTGTGTCTGCTGGGAACAGTAGTACACTGCTCGCTCAGCCACACTATATAGCATTGTGTTTACTGCCACTCTGTGTACCTCGCTCAGCCACACTATATAGCATTGTGTTTACTGCCACTCTGTGTCTGCTGGGAACAGTAGTACACCGCTCGCTCAGCCACACTATATAGCATTGTGTTTACTGCCACTCTGTGTACCTCGCTCACCCAGCACTATATAGCATTGTGTTTACTGCCACTCTGTGTCTGCTAGGAACAGTAGTACACCGCTCGCTCAGCCACACTATATAGCATTGTGTTTACTGCCACTCTGTGTACCTCGCTCAGCCACACTATATAGCATTGTGTTTACTGCCACTTTGTGTCTGCTGGGAACAGTAGTACACCGCTCGCTCAGCCACACTATATAGCATTGTGTTTACTGCCACTCTGTGTACCTCGCTCAGCCACACTATATAGCATTGTGTTTACTGCCACTCTGTGTCTGCTGGGAACAGTAGTACACTGCTCGCTCAGCCACACTATATAGCATTGTGTTTACTGCCACTCTGTGTACCTCGCTCAGCCACACTATATAGCATTGTGTTTACTGCCACTCTGTGTCTGCTGGGAACAGTAGTACACCGCTCGCTCAGACACACTATATAGCATTGTGTTTACTGCCACTCTGTGTACCTCGCTTACCCAGCACTATATAGCATTGTGTTTACTGCCACTCTGTGTCTGCTGGGAACAGTAGTACACCGCTCGCTCAGCCACACTATATAGCATTGTGTTTACTGCCACTCTGTGTACTTCGCTCAGCCACACTATATAGCATTGTGTTTACTGCCACTTTGTGTCTGCTGGGACCAGTAGGACACCGCTCGCTCAGCCACACTATATAGCATTGTGTTTACTGCCACTCTGTGTACCTCGCTCAGCCACACTATATAGCATTGTGTTTACTGCCACTCTGTGTCTGCTGGGAACAGTAGTACACCGCTCGCTCAGCCACACTATATAGCATTGTGTTTACTGCCACTCTGTGTACCTCGCTCAGCCACACTATATAGCATTGTGTTACTGCCACTCTGTGTCTGCTGGGAACAGTAGTACACTACTCGCTCAGCCACACTATATAGCATTGTGTTTACTGCCACTCTGTGTACCTCGCTCAGCCACACTATATAGCATTGTGTTTACTGCCACTCTGTGTCTCCTGGGAACAGTAGTACACTGCTCGCTCAGCCACACTATATAGCATTGTGTTTACTGCCACTCTGTGTACCTCGCTCAGCCACACTATATAGCATTGTGTTTACTGCCACTCTGTGTCTGCTGGGAACAGTAGTACACCGCTCGCTCAGCCACACTATATAGCATTGTGTTTACTGCCACTCTGTGTACCTCGCTCACCCAGCACTATATAGCATTGTGTTTACTGCCACTCTGTGTCTGCTGGGAACAGTAGTACACCGCTCGCTCAGCCACACTATATAGCATTGTGTTTACTGCCACTCTGTGTACTTCGCTCAGCCACACTATATAGCATTGTGTTTACTGCCACTTTGTGTCTGCTGGGAACAGTAGTACAGCGCTCGCTCAGCCACACTATATAGCATTGTGTTTACTGCCACTCTGTGTACCTCGCTCAGCCACACTATATAGCATTGTGTTTACTGCCACTCTGTGTCTGCTGGGAACAGTAGTACACCGCTCGCTCAGCCACACTATATAGCATTGTGTTTACTGCCACTCTGTGTACCTCGCTCAGCCACACTATATAGCATTGTGTTTACTGCCACTCTGTGTCTGCTGGGAACAGTAGTACACTGCTCGCTCAGCCACACTATATAGCATTGTGTTTACTGCCACTCTGTGTACCTCGCTCAGCCACACTATATAGCATTGTGTTTACTGCCACTCTGTGTCTGCTGGGAACAGTAGTACACCGCTCGCTCAGCCACACTATATAGCATTGTGTTTACTGCCACTCTGTGTACCTCGCTCACCCAGCACTATATAGCATTGTGTTTACTGCCACTCTGTATCTGCTGGGAACAGTAGTACACCGCTCGCTCAGCCACACTATATAGCATTGTGTTTACTGCCACTCTGTGTACCTCGCTCAGCCACACTATATAGCATTGTGTTTACTGCCACTTTGTGTCTGCTGGGAACAGTAGTACACCGCTCGCTCAGCCACACTATATAGCATTGTGTTTACTGCCACTCTGTGTACCTCGCTCAGCCACACTATATAGCATTGTGTTTACTGCCACTCTGTGTCTGCTGGGAACAGTAGTACACCGCTCGCTCAGCCACACTATATAGCATTGTGTTTACTGCCACTCTGTGTACCTCGCTCAGCCACACTATATAACATTGTGTTTACTGCCACTCTGTGTCTGCTGGGAACAGTAGTACACCGCTCGCTCAGCCACACTATATAGCATTGTGTTTACTGCCACTCTGTGTACCTCGCTCAGCCACACTATATAGCATTGTGTTTACTGCCACTCTGTGTCTGCTGGGAACAGTAGTACACCGCTCGCTCAGCCACACTATATAGCATTGTGTTTACTGCCACTCTGTGTACACCGCTCACCCAGCACTATATAGCATTATTGTGTTTACTGCCACTCTGTGTACACCGCTCACCCAGCACTATATAGCATTATTGTGTTTACTGCCACTCTGTGTCTGCTGGGAACAGTAGTACACCGCTCACCCGCCACTGTATAGCATTGTGCTCTGTGTCGCTGCTGGGAATAGTGGTACACCGCTCACCCATCACTGTATAGCATTGTGCTCTGTGTCGCTGCTGGGAATAGTGGTACACCGCTCACCCACCACTGTATAGCATTTCTGTACTGCCACTGTACTGCTGCCAGTCAGCGTGTACTTTAAGGATAAGTGAAATGAGGAAGAAATCCGGTGAAAGAGGGAGGGGCAAGGGAAGAGGTGTTTCCCCTGACGGTTCACGTACAGGCCACAGGGGAGCACCCAAGAAAACCCACTCAATACCGCCCATGTTGTCCAGGACAACAACCCTCACAAATCCAAAAGAACAGGACCAGATAATTACTTGGATGACCTCTCAAGCGTCCAGCAGTGGGTTAAGCAGCACCAGCACATCACGCACGAGGTCTGAGTCCTCAGCCAGTTACAAGGAGCCAGTGGGCACAAAGCTGACACAACCGGCAGCGACACCACGCACACAACTGCCAGATAACCAGTCCGATGAATTACCTCAGGACACAATGGGGTATTCGCAGGAGCTATTCCCAGCCCAACAAACTTCCACCTTTGAAAGGTCAATGGAGGAACAGCCAGAAATGTTGTGCCCGGATTCACAACCATTAACTGTGGGAAATGCACCGCGCACTGAAATACAAGGCGAGTCCGAGG
This sequence comes from Hyperolius riggenbachi, assembly GCF_040937935.1. Lineage (NCBI taxonomy): Eukaryota > Metazoa > Chordata > Amphibia > Anura > Hyperoliidae > Hyperolius > Hyperolius riggenbachi. Next base: position 213,193,571 of record NC_090648.1, on the reverse strand, counting down.
ACTTTGAAACCCAAATCCCAGAGCAAGTTGGGCAGGAGGGGTTGCAATTGCAGGAGGTCGGCCAACAAGATCTGGAAGACGACGTTGGAGTCAGGGATGCTCAAATTCGGCTTCGGGAGATATCCGGATTTTTGCTATCCGGATATCTCCCAGTAATGCTGTGCGGGCTGGGCGGGGGGGTCAAGCTTACCTCTCTGACGTCTTCTTCGGTCGTCCCTCGGCGCCTCCCACGATGCGCTCCATGCGCGTCACGTGATTACAAACACTTCCTCCTTCAACCCGGAAGGAGGAAGTGTTTGTAATCAGGTGACTGCCGCTTGGAGCGCATCGTAGGAGGCGCCGAGGGACGACCGAAGAAGACGTCAGAGAGGTAAGCTTGACCCCCCCCGCCCAGCCCGCACACCATTACTGGGAGATATCCGGATAGCAAAAATCCGGATATCTCCCGAAGCCGAATTTGAGCATCCCTGGTTGGAGTGAGCTGCGCAGAGGTTGTTCTGGGGAGCTCTACTCCACGGCGGCGGCCCCCCACAATGACATATGACGAGTTTGAGGAGATGGAAGAGGAGGGTATGGACAATGTGGACATAGACCCAGATTTTGTTTGTGAACGAGAACATCGCCGTCGTAGCAGCAGCACAGATGAGTCTGTTGAAGAACCCACTGCTGCACGAGTTCGCCTTGTGCCACAAGGTAGGCGGCGCGCAATTTCAGGCACCAAAAGCGTGGAAGTTCAAGTGAGAGGCAAAAGAGGCGCAAACAGAAATCGCCAGCAAGGCAGGTGCTCCAAAGTCTGGGCTTTCTTTGAAGACTGCACTGAGGATGGTACTATGGCGATTTGCAAGGTGTGCAAGACTCGCCTGAGCAGGGGGAAAAGTATTAACAACCTCTCCACCACCAGCATGAGCCGCCACATGCTATCCAAACATCCCACTCTGTGGGCAAACGCGGCAGGACAGGGTACCAGCAACACTGCCTCCCTTGGGGTCACCAGACTCACCACCAGACCCACCTCAGCAGCAGCAGTAGCCCAGCCATTGCGTGATTCACAACATTCACAAACATCAGACGACGCTGACACTGTCACTTTCCGGAGTAGTGCTCTTGAGGTCTCCCAGTGTTCATCAAACACAACAACCAACAGCCCTTCAGTGTGCAGCCCTACGGTTCAGTTGTCTGTCTCGGAGATGTTTGAGCGCAAGAGGAAATTGCCAGCAAATGACCCCCGGGCCGTGGCAGTAACAGCCAGCATAGCCAAGCTTCTGGCCTGCGAAATGCTGCCATATTGAGTGGTGGAGACAAACAGCTTCAAGGGCATGATGTCAGTGGCCATCCCACGTTACGTGGTTCCCAGCCGCTACCACTTTGCGCGCTCTGCAGTGCCTGAGTTGCATGAGCACGTGGTCAGCAAAATAACCCGAAGTTTGAAGAATGCAGTTGCCTGCAAGGTTCACCTCACCACTGACACCTGGACGAGTGCGTTCGGCCAGGGTCGATACATCTCCCTTACCGCGCACTGGGTGAACCTTGTGGAGCCTGGCAGCGATTCCTCACCTGCTACAGCGCGGGTGTTGCCCACGCCGCAAACAGCTGCACCGCCGTCCCTCCCACTGGATAACAACAGCAGCACCTACCTCTCTGACTCCTTCTCCTCCAACGCATCTCAAAGCTGTACCTCATCCGGAAACCCAGCAGCAGTAGGATCGTGGAAGCAGTGCAGCACAGCTGTTGGCATGCGTCAGCAAGCGTTGCTGAAGCTGATCTGCATGGGGATAAGCAGCACACAGGGGAGGAAATTTGGAGGGGAATAAAGGAACAGACGGATTTGTGGCTGGCACCGCTGGACCTGAAACCGGGCATGGTTGTGTGTGATAATGGGAGTAATCTCATTCGCGCTTTAAGGTTGGCTAAGCTGACACACATCCCTTGCCTGGCGTACATGATGAACCTAGTAGTTCAGTGGTTCCTGAGGACATACCCAGGCGTGGCCGATCTTCTGTTGAAGGTGCGACGAGTGGCCAAACATTGTAGAAATTCCAGTACTGCTTCAGGGGCACTCGCCAAGATGCAGGAGCGCTTTAATCTCCCCCACCATCGCTTGCTGTGTGATGTCCCTACGCGCTGGAATTCTACGCTGCACATGCTAGCCCGCTTTTGCGAGCAGAAGAGTGCAGTGATCCAGTACATGACGGCGCAGTACTGAGGCGCATCCGGACAGCTGCCAAGCTTCTGTGGATCCGATTGGGCCAACATGTTGGACCTCTGCCAAGTCCTCCAAAATTTTGAGCAATCCACGTTGCTTGTGAGCAGTGACAACTCTTCAGTCAGCATTACCATACCACTGCTGTGTTTACTGAAGAGGTCAATGTTGAAAGTCAAGGAAACAGCTGTCATGATGCAACTGGGGGAATGTGAAGGAGAAAACGATCAGCGTGATGGTACCAACATCAGGCCATCCGCCTCAGGAAACGCTGGCCCCAGCAGCTATGACGAAGAAGAGGAGGAGGAACAGCTGTAGTTGGAGCAGGAATTTCATGCCACCACTGACGAGGGCCAGAGCGGTGCACGTTGGACTTCCACAATTCAGCGCGAATGGTCAGCAGAAGCAGACCAGGAAGAAGGTGACGACTATGATGCATCACAACAACTATTACAATGCTCACAAGAGGATGATGAGGATTCTGGCAGGAGTCTGGCACACATGGCTCAATTCATGCTAGACTGCATTGAACGCGACCCACGCATTGTGCGCATTCTGGACAACACCAATTACTGGGTTTATACCCTTCTGGATCCACGGTACAAACACAATGTTCCAAAACTGCTTGAAGAAAGAGTCAGACAGGTCAAAATGGAAGAATACCAGCAGGCCCTTGTGGAGACTTTAGAGAAGAGATTGACATCCTCCCCCTCCTCTAGCCAGTTGTACGCCGACAGACTGACTTCCGCAAACCCAGGACGACCAGGAGGGCAGCAAACAACACAAGCCGCAGCTAGTGCCCAAAAGGGAATGGTATCGGCAGTGTCCTTGGAGTGGGAAAATTTTCTGACACCCATGCAGCAGCAGCCCACAGAACAGCAAGCGTGCAGATCCACCTCCAACACCGATCGCCTGGAGAAGATGGTCAAGGACTACATGTCAGATGGCGTAGCTGTGTTGAACAATCCATCTGCACCCTTCAACTATTGGGTATCGAAGCTAGACACCTGGCACGAACTGGCAATGTACGCAATAGAGGTGCTGGCTTGCCCGGCAGCCAGCGTTATGTCGGAACGCTGTTTCAGTGCTGCCGGAGGCATCGTCACAGATCGGCGTATCCGCCTCTCCACAGAAAATGCAGACCGTCTGACTCAAATTAAAATGAATCAATCCTGGATTGGAAACGATTATGCAACACTCCTGGACCCCAACCAAGTAACATGAACAATGACCATCTGTGATGGGTAAGCGTTGCCGGTCCCTGTTTATTGAACCTCTCATCTTTATTACATTTATGACCGCATGGCGGCAAAAAGCATTGCTATATCCGCACGCTTTTTGTCCTCATGCAAGGCCTGGGTTGCGTCTCAAAAAGCGTGGCCGTCTCCTCCTGTGCCTCCTCCTGTTCCATCACGTGTGCTGCTGCTGCTGCTGGCCTGGGTTAGCGTTTCCGGTCCCTGTTTATTGAACCTCTCATCTGTATTACATTTATGACTGCATGGCGGCAAAAAGCATTGCTATATCCGCACGCTATTTGTCCTCATGCAGGGCCTGGGATGTTGTGTCTCAAAAAGCGTGGCCTTCTCCTCCTGCGCCTCCTCCTGTTCCATCACGTGTGCTGCTGCTGCTGCTGGCCTGGGTTAGCGTTTCCGGTCCCTGTTTATTGAACCTCTCATCTGTATTACATTTATGACTGCATGGTGGCAAAAAGCATTGCTATATCCGCACGCTATTTGTCCTCATGCAAGGCCTGGGATGTTGTGTCTCAAAAAGCGTGGCCTTCTCCTCCTGCGCCTCCTCCTGTTCCATCACGTGTGCTGCTGCTGGCCTGGGTTAGCGTTTCCGGTCCCTGTTTATTGAACCTCTCATCTTTATTACATTTATCACTGCATGGCGGCAAAAAGCATTGCTATATCCGCACGCTATTTGTCCTCATGCAAGGCCTGGGATGTTGTGTCTCAAAAAGCGTGGCCTTCTCCTCCTGCGCCTCCTCCTGTTCCATCACGTGTGCTGCTGCTGCTGCTGGCCTGGGTTAGCGTTTCCGGTCCCTGTTTATTGAACCTCTCATCTGTATTACATTTATGACTGCATGGCGGCAAAAAGCATTGCTATATCCGCACGCTTTTTGTCCTCATGCAAGGCCTGGGTTGCGTCTCAAAAAGCATGGCCTTCTCCTCCTGCGCCTCCTCCTGTTCCATCACGTGTGCTGCTGCTGCTGGGTTAGCGTTGCCGGTCCCAGTTTATTGAACCTCTCATCTTTATTACATTTATGACTGCATGGCGGCAAAAAGCATTGCTATATCCGCACGCTATTTGTCCTCATGCAAGGCCTGGGATGTTGTGTCTCAAAAAGCGTGGCCTTCTCCTCCTGCGCCTCCTCCTGTTCCATCACGTGTGCTGCTGCTTGTGCTGGGTTAGCGTTACCGGTCCCTTTTCCTGGAACCTCTTCTCTGTATTACATTTATGACTGCATGGCGACAAAAAGCATGTTACCTGTGCAAAGAAACATGACATTTTCCATATTTAAAAGACAGTTTTTCCTTTGAAACTTTACAATCAATTTTCTCAAAAACTATAAGCTCTTTTTCAAATATTTTTTTCCCCTTGTACCCACTCCCAAGGTGCACATACCCTGCAAATTTGGGGTATGTAGCATGTAAGGAAGCTTTACAAAGCACGAAAGTTCGGGTCCCCATTGACTTCCATTATGTTCGGAGTTCGGCGCGAACACCCGAACATCTAGGTGTTCGCCCAACACTACTCCTGGTCACATGACAAGAGTACAAGAGGCGAGCCAAGTGTGTTTATTCAGCAGAATCATTAGAGGCAGTGCGAGAACACGGAGCCTCTCATTCCGAGAACAGATCTAATGGACAGATCAGCACGCCATGGGGAGGGGGCTTTCATTGACAATAATAGATCGGTGAATTATAAAGCGATGATCTCGCCATTAGAGAGCACTGCTAGGAAAGGCTGCGAGCAGAGTACTTGTGCTGCAGGCTCCAGATAATAGCTGGACAGCTCCGAGTCCCTCTCCGTTCCTTGCCGGGCTCATATTACTCATTGAGGGCAAATAACTTTTGAAATGTGCCTTAGGCTCATACACACATTAGACTATAGTCTTTTGAAAATGAAAGATCACAGACCAATTTTACCCCCTTCCATGTAGTATGAGAGCCTGTTATGATCATGTCTGCAGCGTTTACTGCTGGCTGCAGTGGTATTGTAACCCAAGCAGTTCTGATGTCATTACATGCATTTTCTTGCATAGTTTGGTTTGCACTTAAACTAGTTGCTGATTCCATCTGCAGTCGCTCTGAAGTTAATGACAGTTTAATATGCTTTTGTGTACACAAACATTGTCTGCTGCAATGAAGGGGCAATCCCTTTCCTGCAGGCTGCATATCATTGTCTGCCTTTTCCTGCTGTCAGCCTGTGATTAATTACCATTCACTTGTGTGGGAATCTGCAGGTCTGCTCCCATTGGATGACCTCAGTATAAAGAACTGCTTCCTGCAATGCTTGATGGGCTACCATAGTCTCAGATTCAGTCTGTTACTCTGCCCGTCCCCCACCTCGTTCCTAGTCCGTGTGGACTGCGCTGACTCCTGCGAAGGGGTCAGCGAGTCCTCCTAGTTCTGCTCTTGTTTCTAGAAGTTGTTACTTTGCTTGTCTTGTGTCATATATTGGTTCATCGCCAATATATACGCATACTTGCACGTTTATTATTTTCCTTGTATTCGTGTTACGTTGATACATCAGTGTCGCTGATATATACGTACACGAACTGTTTATATCCTGTGTTCCGTTAGTCAGCGTTCCAGCACGCTGAGCTAGTTATCCTGTTCCTGGTCCTGTTTGTGGATTGCGTTCATCTCTGCGAAGAGATAGCGAATCCTTCTGAGTCCTGTTCCCTGTATTACTCCAGTCTTAGTCAGAGTTCCTGCTTATGTCATATATCGGTTCATTGCCGATATATACATATGTTAGTCAGACGTTACAAATAGTTTCATTGATAGCTGTAATTGTTATACGCTAGGAAATCATACTTATTGTATATTTATCTGTGTTACGTTCATCTATCTTGATCCTGCTATTTCCTGACTATCCTGTCCTGTCTTTGTGAGGCACGCCATTGCTGCAAACGCATTGGCTACCTCATTCCAGTCTGTTTTATTGTGGACGCTTGCTGTCACTAAGTAGTGGCTAGTTAAGCAAGCGTTCATTCTGTCTACCTGTCCTGATCTCCTCAGTCCTGGTTTATGCGCTCAGCGCTACTTTGCGCTGAGACGTTATTACGAAAGTGTTGTTTGTGGCTGTTCGGATCTGCACCGGCTCTGTGCACCACAATCTCCTATTGGAGTCAGTCCTCTCCTCCACTAAACTGGGGATATCCTGATTCCTTGTGCTGGTGTGTGTACCTCCTTCACGTCAGCTTATGTGTTGCATGCTGACTGTGGAGATTACACCTCCAAGCGTGACATTATGGTAGCCCCATTACCAATCCCTATTGTGGGGGGAATTTCCAGAAATTATGACACTGTTTGTCAGGGGTCCTGCTCCTTTAAAAAATTTGAAAAGCTTGGTCCTGAAGTTACAGACAAATTTATATCAGAATTGGTTAAAGTTCTGGCCAATCCCGACTTTCGGGCTTCTGCAATTTCTACCTGGTCTGATTGGATCGTTTGTGCTCTTTTTAAGGGCAAACTTTTTGATTGGGCAATCGATGTCTTAGATCACACTCAGTTTAGACAAAGTCCTTTGCAATTTATAGCTTTTGTAATTCACAATTGGTTGCGCATAGATCCATTGCCTTTTCCTCTTAATGAACTCCTGGCAGCAGGCCAATTAGCTGCTCCTTCAATTGCTTGCAAGAATGAGCAGCAAGCAGAAAGTGTTACTGATAATTTTCCTGCAGCTTTGAATAAATCACCAAAAACAGCAAGGTCAAAGGCAAAACGCAAACGTTCTAAGAAACGTGTCCAATCTGCAGAATCGTTATCTTTAGCGACTGCGCATCAGACCTGCAATAAGATTCTGCCATTAACAGATAATGAAATGCAATTGTCTTTCAGGGGAATTAAATGGACTTATGAAACTACTAATGAACTTTCATCACTGGCTAGGGAAAATAAAGATTTTTGTTTAAAAGAATTATCTGAGTATGATTATGAGGATATATTACAGAGTATTGAACAAATCAATCTATTCGTGCAGCAAGAAAAATTTGCATACACTACAGTCCAACACTTGCTACAGGTATTGGAGATCCTTAGGAATAAGAAATCTGCCAATCGCCTGCTAAATAATCCAATGTATGTTTCTGCCAAAACCACATTTGCAAACTGTGATCTGCCTGTTAAGTATGCTTAGAATCCTCCATTTGAGAAAGGAGAGATGGAAGCTCTGGTCAATGAATGGAAGAATGATTCAAGTTCATTTTGTCAATTTTACAGTGCAAAAAGTGAATTAGTATTGAATGCATGCATTAAGTCTGCCTATAACCTAATAAAAACTGGTGTGTGTGGGTATGACCTTGTGGCTCCATTGATCGATGTGTGGAAAATGATTTTGGACGATTTTTATGCGATTCAATCAGTTGATACCAGGGAAGGCACACTGTCAATTGGAGACTTTTCCACTTCTCCAGTTACTGAGTCCCTGCCATGTCTTGTGAATGTTCCCGTAACTCCACCCTGTACCATGGATAACTCAGTGTTACTTCCCAGTAAAACAGAAGCCACTGATACTTTCTTAACTTTGCCCTGCACAAATTTCTCAGCAGAGAATCCAGAGGTCCTGCTGACTTCTGAGTCCAGCCTAGCCAGTACTCATGAGTCTTTGTTCAGTGAAACAGACACCAGAAAAATCTTGCCTGTCTCTGCAAACACTTCTGCAGAAATTACCTGTGTTAATAAAGTTCAACTCCTGTCTGATCCAGCAGATGTCAATAGATGCACTACATCAGTTTCCGAGTCCCAGCAATCCTGTCCAGAAACCTCAGAACCCCAGCATCTGAATTTTCCAATTTCACAATTGAATGGTGATTTAGATGCGCAAACATTGTGTTTTGATCTTCCTGTTTCTACACCTCACTCTAGCTTCGTGAATAACTCAGAGCGTCTGCTATGTGAATCCGAAATCGCAGAATTATTACCGTGTTCAGAAAATGTCCCAGTAAATTTGCCCTGTACCATGAATTGTGCAGTAGATCTCTCCAATGAAACTCAGGTCACAGAATCATTATGCTGTCCAGCAGGTGCTTCCATGGTTTTGCCCTGCAATATGGACTGTTCAGTGATCCTGTCCAGTGAAGCTGTGGTCGCAGAGTCTTATGCTTCACCCAGTACTTTGGATACTTCAAACCCTCTAGCAGAGGAGTCTGAGGCACTGCTTACCTCAGTTGGTGTTGCAGTAATATTCACTTGTCTAGCAGCTGTTTTGGAATTACAGTCTGCTCTAATAAAACTTGATGAATTTCTGCCCAGCGAAGCAGAAGCCATTGAAATATTGTCCTCGTCAGCAAGTGTGTTAGATACCTTGCCCTGTACACAGTCTGATTTAACCAATGTTGTTGAGTCCCTCTCCAGTGTTGTAACAGCCGAGGAACTCCAGCCCTGTCCTCTGAATGTTTCAAAAGTCTTGCCCTGTAACATGGATAATTCTGACTCGCTGAAAAAAATAATAGAAATCTCAGAATTTCAGTCCGGGTTAATGAGTGTTTCTGAAACCCAGCCCTGTATCCTGGAAAATTCTGGTTCTCTGGCTGGTGTGGCAGAAGTTCCAGAGTTCCCTTTCTGTCCAGTGAGTTACTCAGTTTTGCCTAGTTCAGTGGGGATTGCTGCACTACTGACTTGTTTTGCAGCCCTTCATGAGCTCCAATCCAGTGTATTTGATGAGTCTCTGTCTAGTCCAGAAGAAGTTATGGGAACCCTGTCTAGTTCGGTGCATACATCAGAAGATTTGTCCTGTCTTGTAAATGCCCCTGAACATGATTTGTTAATAACCTTGCTGGAATCAGAGACATCTAAGTCTGATCCTGCATTTTTTAGTGAGAATCCAGTAACTGTGAAGTCTAGTCATGATGATTTTTTTTTGCCCAGTCCTGGTTTGGGTCCTACCTTGACTGACTTTGAGGTTCGCAGTTCCTTGACATGCCCAGAAGTCTCTCTTGTGCCGGTGTGCCCAGATGTGCTTCGTATGCCAGAGTGCCCAAGTGTGTCTGTGTTGGCGTGCTCACACGCTTCCCTAGTGGAGACATGTTCTGATGTTGCCGGTTGGCCTGCATGCCCGGAGATGGTTCTGGTCCCTAAAAGCCCTGATCTTGATGTTTGTCCTTGTGACCCTGACTCTAGAGTTGCCCTGGGTTTCATAGGGGTTCTTGATAGTTCTCCATATGAGCCTAAGGGGCGTTCTGACCTGTGGGGATCTCTTTGGAGCTTCCAAGTGTTCTGGGAGATCTCTGAGGAAACTTGTCCTGGTACCTTGGACTGGTTCAACGGTGGGTTTTGTGTTGGTAGGGACAGTTCCGGTGGGCATTGCAAAGGCTTTGGCGTTTTTGGACAGTCCCCGGAAGGCGGTGGGTATCGCTCAGAGAGTTTTTGGGGGCTTTTTTCTGGAAGTCGTGGTTCTGATGGGTATCACACTGAGGCTTGTAGTGCTGACGGGCATGGTTCTGTAGGTTCTGGTTCTGATGGGTCCAGTCTTGTGGGGACTGATTCTGGAATTTGGTCTTGCCGGGCTGTCCCGGTCATCATGAATTATCAGTCAGATTGTTTTGTTGGGAATTTCAGTTTTGAAAAGCGTCTGGTATCCGCTTTTAAGGGGGGGGGGGGGGGGGTAATGTTATGATCATGTCTGCAGCGTTTACTGCTGGCTGCAGTGGTATTGTAACCCAAGCAGTTCTGATGTCATTACATGCATTTTCTTGCATAGTTTGGTTTGCACTTAAACTAGTTGCTGATTCCATCTGCAGTCGCTCTGAAGTTAATGACAGTTTAATATGCTTTTGTGTACACAAACATTGTCTGCTGCAATGGAGGGGCAATCCCTTTCCTGCAGGCTGCATATCATTGTCTGCCTTTTCCTGCTGTCAGCCTGTGATTAATTACCATTCACTTGTGTGGGAATCTGCAGGTCTGCTCCCATTGGATGACCTCAGTATAAAGAACTGCTTCCTGGAATGCTTGATGGGCTACCATAGTCTCAGATTCAGTCTGTTACTCTGCCCGTCCCCCACCTCGTTCCTAGTCCGTGTGGACTGCGCTGACTCCTGCAAAGGGGTCAGCGAGTCCTCCTAGTTCTGCTCTTGTTTCTAGAAGTTGTTACTTTGCTTGTCTTGTGTCATATATTGGTTCATCGCCAATATATACGCATACTTGCACGTTTATTATTTTCCTTGTATTCGTGTTACGTTGATACATCAGTGTCGCTGATATATACGTACACGAACTGTTTATATCCTGTGTTCCGTTAGTCAGCGTTCCAGCACGCTGAGCTAGTTATCCTGTTCCTGGTTCTGTTTGTGGATTGCGTTCATCTCTGCGAAGAGATAGCGAATCCTTCTGAGTCCTGTTCCCTGTATTACTCCAGTCTTAGTCAGAGTTCCTGCTTATGTCATATATCGGTTCATTGCCGATATATACATATGTTAGTCAGACGTTACAAATAGTTTCATTGATAGCTGTAATTGTAATACGCTAGGAAATCATACTTATTGTATATTTATCTGTGTTACGTTCATCTATCTTGATCCTGCTATTTCCTGACTATCCTGTCCTGTCTTTGTGAGGCACGCCATTGCTGCAAACGCATTGGCTACCTCATTCCAGTCTGTTTTATTGTGGACGCTTGCTGTCACTAAGTAGTGGCTAGTTAAGCAAGCGTTCATTCTGTCTACCTGTCCTGATCTCCTCAGTCCTGGTTTATGCGCTCAGCGCTACTTTGCGCTGAGACGTTATTACGAAAGTGTTGTTTGTGGCTGTTCGGATCTGCACCGGCTCTGTGCACCACAATCTCCTATTGGAGTCAGTCCTCTCCTCCACTAAACTGGGGATATCCTGATTCCTTGTGCTGGTGTGTGTACCTCCTTCACGTCAGCTTATGTGTTGCATGCTGACTGTGGAGATTACACCTCCAAGCTTAACAGAGCCATACTCTACACAGTCTATTCTATGGAGCTGAACTCCCCATCAGACAGAAATCTTTGCAAGATGCTGCACACAAAGATGCTGTAGACATTCAAAAGATCAGTATCTGCAAAAGATCTGTTCCTGCTAAAGATTCGTTCCTGCAAATTGCATTCATAGTCTATGATATCTGCAGATCATCATACACACCTTGTTTAACAGACATTCATCTGCAGATCAGATCCACCAGGATGGATTTTCAGATCTGCAGATGATTGATCTGCAGATGAATGTCAGTTAAACAAGGTGTGTATGATGATCTGCAGATATCATAGAGTATGAATGCAATTTGTAGGAACGAATCTTTAGCAGGAACAGATCTTTTGCAGATACTGATCTTTTGTGTCTGTACAGCATCTGTGTGTGCAGCATCTTGCAAAGATTTTTTTCTGATGGGGAGTTCAGCTCCATAGAAAAGACTGTGTAGGTATGGCTCTCATACTACATGGAAGGGGGTAAAATTGGTCTGTGATCTTTTATTTTCAAAAGACTATAGTCTGATGTGTGTATAAGCCTTTATGCTTTATACACACTTGAGATAAAAGTCTTTGGAAAATGCAAGATCACAGACCAATTTTACCCCCTTCCATGTAGTATGAGAGCCATACTCCACACAGTATATTCTATGGAGATGCACTCCCCATCAGATAAAATCTTTGCAAGATGCTGCACACAAAGATGCCCGTACACACTCAAAAGATCATTATCTGCAAAAGATCTGTTCCTGCAAAAAATCCATTCCTGCAAAATGCATTCATAGTCTATGAGATCTGCAGATCCTCATACACACCTGGTTTACCAGACTTCATCTGCATATCTGGCAATCATCTGCAGATCTGAAAATCCATCCTGGTGGATCTGATCTGCAGATGATTGTCTGTTAAACCAGGTGTGTATGAGGATCTGCAGATATCATAGACTATGAATGCATTTTGCAGGAATGGATTTTTTGCAGGAACAGATCTTTTGCAGATAATGATCTTTTGAGTGTGTACGGGCATCTTTGTGTGCAGCATCTTGCAAAGATTTTATCTGATGGGGAGTGCAGCTCCATAAAATAGACTGTGTAGAGTATGGCTCTCATACTACATGAAGGGGGTAAAATTGGTCTGTGATCTTTCATTTTCCAAAGACTTTTATCTTAAAGGGGAACTTCAGCCTAAACAAACATACTGTCATTAAGTTACATTAGTTATGTTAATTCGAATAGATAGGTAATATAATATTTTACCCACCCTGTTTTAAAAGAACAGGCAAATGTTTGTGATTCATGGGGGCTGCCATCTTTGTCATGGGGGCAGCCATCTTTTTGGTTGAAAGGAGATGACAAGGAGCAGGAGACACAGTTCCAACTGTCCTGTGTCCTGATCACCCCTCCCAGCTGCACACGCTAGGCTTCAAATGTCAAATTCAAAATGTAAAAATAAATAAAATTGCACCAAAACAGCAGAACGAGAACAACAAAATCAGAAATCCCATCATGCTTTGCACAGCATCAGGGGAAAAAAGCCCGGGCAGTTTTCTTCTGTGCAGCTAAAAGTGAGGCTTGTATAAGAGAAACAAAGTTCTGATGCTGTGAAACTGTTAAATAAACACAAAGCCTTTTCAGTGCTGCTGAGTCGATTTTTAGTCCGCAGGTTCACTTTAAGTGTGTATGAAGCATTAGAGGGACGCACAGGTCTCACAATTCTTATGATAATGCTGTGACCATTATCATTACTAGCTATATGTATAAATGATGTGTATTTCTTACTAGGACCCCAATCAGTCTGTACCATTATATGTCATTGCTGTTCCTGCTCATCTAGGTGCTGGCACCCAGCCTATGGAATGGAAATGAGGTTCAAATGGACGCTTCTTCTACGTCGTTTACCACCGGCCGCAACACGTATCACTAAATGGGCAGCGCTGGTACCTCATTTACTGTCCTTGAGCAAATGCTTTGTTATTATCCCTACTTTTCCCATTGCGTTCAGGGGTGCTTACAGCTACGGCTCCTTGTTCCTCCTGTGGGGGTAAAAACCTCAGATCACTGCTGAAGGCTGTTAAGCATGTAGAAAAGCATTTAACCGAAACGTCGCAGGATTCCTGTGTGAACTGGCTCAAAGGGTGAAGCACTGGACTCTGAATACATGGCATTCAGTATTATTAAGCAAAGATTTAAAGCTTCAAGTACAAAAGAACATATGGCTGGGTAGTATAACACAGCGCATGCAGTTCAATATATTAGCCCCATAATGGAAATGGATTGATGTAGGTGCCTTCCACACTATGTCCATTGCATCCTGGATCCTGAGAAATAGAATCACAATTCAGGGATGGTAGAAAGTTGTATCTGCATGTTTATGTATAGCAATCTATGTATTTTAGGTACCTGTGTTTGTTTTCTACTCACAGTGGATGATGGTGCTATGTTATTATTATTATTATTATTATTATTAATCATAATAATAATCATAATAATAACAAAAAACTGAGTATGTATTTATAGTCATGCAAGCTAGAGATATGTTGAGCAATATTTTATACCATCACAACAGGCAAGGGAGAGTGACATTTGGTAGACGATAACCTTAACTGAGTGATCGAGACCAGATCTGCATACAAATCCAATCAAAACTGCACTGGTCTTTGTGGAAGGATTTAAAATCAGAGGATAGGGTGTATTCACACTATGCATGTTGTGCTTTGTTACAATGTAAGTTAGGTATGTTTGCGACACAATAGCCACTGTGAACCTAGCCTCTGTAACAGAAAAAAGTGCCCCGGGGGGGGGGGGGGTTTCTCACCTCGGGAGGGGGAAGCCTCAGGGTCCTATCAAGTCTTACCCGTCCTCCACAGTTCCATGGTGGTTTCGATGGGCCCCTCCAAAAGCACAGCTGACAATTTGTCGTGCTGTGGCACAGTAGTTCCTGCAATCTTTACCTTCCCCGGCTCCAGCACAGGCACAGTAGTTCCTGCAATCTTTACCTTCCCCGGCTCCAGCACAGGCACAGTAGTTCCTGCAATCTTTACCTTCCCCGGCTCCAGCACAGGCGCAGTAGTTCCTGCAATCTTTACCTTCCCCGGCTCCAGCACAGGCACAGTAGTTCCTGCAATCTTTACCTTCCCCGGCTCCAGCACAGGCGCAGTAGTTCCTGCAATCTTTACCTTCCCCGGCTCCAGCACAGGCGCAGTAGTTCCTGCAATCTTTACCTTCCCCGGCTCCAGCACAGGCACAGTAGTTCCTGCAATCTTTACCTTCCCCGGCTCCAGCACAGGCACTGTAGTTCCTGCAATCTTTACCTTCCCCGGCTCCAGCACAGGCGCAGTAGTTCCTGCAATCTTTACCTTCCCCGGCTCCAGCACAGGCACAGTAGTTCCTGCAATCTTTACCTTCCCCGGCTCCAGCACAGGCACAGTAGTTCCTGCAATCTTTACCTTCCCCGGCTCCAGCACAGGCACAGTAGTTCCTGCAATCTTTACCTTCCCCGGCTCCAGCACAGGCGCAGTAGTTCCTGCAATCTTTACCTTCCCCGGCTCCAGCACAGGCGCAGTAGTTTCTGCAATCTTTACCTTCCCCGGCTCCAGCACAGGCACAGTAGTTCCTGCAATCTTTACCTTCCCCGGCTCCAGCACAGGCGCAGTAGTTCCTGCAATCTTTACCTTCCCCGGCTCCAGCACAGGCGCAGTAGTTCCTGCAATCTTTACCTTCCCCGGCTCCAGCACAGGCACAGTAGTTCCTGCAATCTTTACCTTCCCCGGCTCCAGCACAGGCACAGTAGTTCCTGCAATCTTTACCTTCCCCGGCTCCAGCACAGGCGCAGTAGTTCCTGCAATCTTTACCTTCCCCGGCTCCAGCACAGGCGCAGTAGTTCCTGCAATCTTTACCTTCCCCGGCTCCAGCACAGGCACAGTAGTTCCTGCAATCTTTACCTTCCCCGGCTCCAGCACAGGCGCAGTAGTTCCTGCAATCTTTACCTTCTCCGGCTCCAGCACAGGCACAGTAGTTCCTGCAATCTTTACCTTCCCCGGCTCCAGCACAGGCGCAGTAGCGGCTCCCAGATGGGCTAAGGTACAAATGGCCGAACCCAATCAGGACCCCTCTACTGCGCAGGCGACTTGCGACTGGGCAGTAGAACGGATTTGACTGGGATCGGCTATTTTGACCTCATCCCAAGCCGAGAGCCGCTACTGTTCCTGCGCTGGAGCCAGGAAGGTAAGTATTTACATGCCCGCCATTCGGAGGGGCCCACCGAGACCACCATGGGACAGAGGAGGACGGGGGAAGTCTCAATAGGATACAGAGGCTTCCCCCTCCCATGGTAAGTACACAGGGGCACTTTTTTCTGTTACAGGTTTTCTTTCATCAATACATTGTAATCTGAGTTTATCAATGTTGCCCTGGGTGTGCGCACATAGCTGTACTGGCACACATACCAATTTATCCCCAATATGTTCTGATATGATCCAAGTGATGGTTGCAAATAATTGCCACCTACTAGCATAGCAGGTTTGATGCATTAGGCTGCTTTCACAGTGGGACGTTACAGGCGCACAGTAATGAAAAATCAATGGGTTGTTCACAGTGCCCACGTTGCGTTACATTGTAACGCAGCACGTTCAAAGTGCTGCATGCAGTACGTTATACGTGGCTAAGCCGCGTTAGACTGTTTGCATATGCTCAGTGATGTTGGAGGAGGAGGTCTCCCCTCCTCCTCCGCGCCAGCCACATGGCTAATTAATATTCACTGCACTGTGTGACGTACAGTGTTTACTCCCTGGAGCGGGCCGCATTGAGCAGCGATTGGCTGGCGGGACCACGTGATGCGGATTACATGATCTCCGCATCGCATAGCACAAAAAAGGCGCACCAAGAGCTGCATAACGCAGCTCTAGGTAGCGTCCTCCTCCAACACCACCAGGCGTTGCGTTAGGGGCACGTTATGCGACCTATAACGTCCCGTAAAACCCAACGTCCTGGTGGGAAATAGGCCTTAGTGTATGGTCCGCAGTATTCACCACCCTTAGTGAATCAACCCCTCATAGCCCTTGAAACCATGACTGGCGGTTTCTTCCAACATACAAATGTCTTTATAACAGGGAGATGAGAGCATGAGCATCCAAGCCAAGCAGCAGGCAGCTGGAGATTGATGAGGAGGAAATAAAAAAATAGAATCCTTGTTGCAAGTATTTTTCATATTTGATTTAGAATGAACTGCAGAGATTTTTGTGTTATGAATAATTCATATAGAAAACAACGTTGTGTTGAATGCATATTGAAGAACAGAAAACTGTGCCTAAACATACCCCTTAATAGGAAACTAGCCAGTTTGTGATGTCTTGAGGCATCTCCTGAGAATAACATGCCTGTATGCTGTGAGAACCTTCACATTCCCCTCCTATATCAGGCTGTGTGAGGGACATGTCACCCTATGCTGTATTTCTTCCTGTCAATGGGGTCCTGCACTCTTCAGACATGTCACAATCTTTTATTTCCACATGTTATTCCATAATATCCAGGCAGACCTGTCCTTCTGATGACACTGTTAATATACCTTGTTTATCCTAAAAAAAATCATCTAGTACAGCAAGCTCCTTTGATACATGTGCATACCAACATATATGTTTGATTTTCTACTTGCCTTGTTTTTTATTTCAATTTCTAGTGATTTTTAGTATTAATGAAATTCATAGCAAACTATTGAGATAGGTGTGGGAACAGGTAATTATAGTAGTAAGAGCAAATACTATTAATGTATGGACAGTACAAATGATTGTAGAACAGAGAACACTAATTTGTGTACATTCACACACCTATGCGTAATATTACAGGAATATGTGCTATAGAGAGAAGTGCATTATGGAGGAATATACAGGCATGTGTGTGCTGTACCAGGAATTACCCTGGGAAATTCTCCTGATATTCACTAATACATGCCGACATTAGCAGCACAACTATATCCTTTCCTGACAACTTATCCATCACATGAAATTTCCCTTCCAATAGATACATAAACTTTATTTTGCCATTTACAACAACTAGGTTCATTTTTCCTTTGACAGCCGACTGACTGCCTTTTGGTATAAGCATCAAATGATGTAATTAATACAGAATATTATTTTGCAGCGACAAGAAAATGTTACTGTGCTGTACTGTTTTTCTTATCTTTTTTCAAATTAACGTTTGCCGATTGATTCACTATTGACGTTAATTGAAAAAAGATAAGAAAAACGAACGGAAGATAAGAGAATCAAGCGGGCAAAACGATCGGACGCAGAATCGAGCACCAGAATCGACCAGTGCATTCCCAGCATAATGCTAGGTACACACCATACAATTTTCTGTTAGATTTTCTCTTAGATTTACCTGCCAGATAGCTTTTTTCCATGTTGTAGGTAAATCTAACAGAAGAATCTAACAGAAAATTGTATGGTGTGTACCTAGCATGAGAGAGCATACTGAAAACTATAGGGATAAATGCTATACAGAAATGTATACTCAGGTGAGATTGTATAGCAGTCACTGTAATTTTAGGAATGAAGAATGGGTATATTGTAAGGAGCACACACATCCTAACCACCTATTCTGACATTTTCTTACATTCTAACTGAATAATAATAATAGTTACAGGGGCGTAGCAATAGGGGGTGCAGCGGTAGCGACCGCATCGGGGCCCTTGGGCCGGAGGGGCCCCGAAGGGCCCTCCCTCAACTACAGTATTAGCTCTATATTGGTCCTGTGCTGATAATAATCACTTCTATAGATACTTTGAATAGTGGTAATCATTAACAAGCTGTTCCCCATCCCCTTCTTGCACCACTGACACTGTAGTTGCCATTGGCAGGTTTTGGTGCACCGTATCAATTGCTATGTATAGAGTGCTTGGGGGGCCCCATTGTAAAACTTGCATCGGGGCCCACAGCTCCTTAGCTACGCCACTGAATAGTTACACTTTGACTGATCTACCACAAATGTCAGATTGTGCAGGTATGGCACTGTAATGTGTGTCTCGCCTCTGGTATTTTGTAAGATACGGGGATTTTCTGGAGCAAAAGTGCTTTTATTGCGTGATATCATTAGTGTGCACAATGGGTTCATATCACAGTGTACAGTAATCCTATTATGGTACTGCAGGTGTCAATCTATACTGATCACCAGCAGATCACACAGGCAGCCCTGTCCCTAGGGTAGTTAACGTTTAGCTGGGAAGTCTGCCTCATGCAGGTTAAAGATTGTCAGCTTGCGTGACAACCCAGGAGACATGCTGAAGCCCAGCCAAGAGAAGGGGGGGTCTAGGGTGTAAGAGAGAGAGGGAGGGGGTCGCCCCAGTCCAGGGGAGCCAGCAGAACTCATCTCCTCCCCCGGTGACATACGGGAGGTGGCAGGTGAGTGTGACAAGGTATTGCGTGACAAGAAACAGGTGAGGTGCACTTTACACCTGACACAGGTCCATCGTGTGCCAGATCCCCAGTGCTGCGCCTCACTGTGGCCAATTATACTGTGAACTTATCACTCATGAGTCATCTATCTGGCTCCGGTGCCAGGAGGAGTATTTGCTGCTGGCACGCTGCAATGCCACCCAAGCTCACGCAATGTTACATTGTGTCCTGCAGATGAGGCTGCCTGGACTGCTCATCTTACTAAGGGAGTCCATTTCACCAGGCAGTGATCTATACAATGGTAATTGCTTCCTTTCTACAATAATCCTCCCCCCGCCCCCACACACACACACCTTAAGGAAGTGAATACCGTCCATGGAGAAAGCTACTCCTGTAATACCACTGATCAGGGCTGGTTTTAGCAATAATGGGGCCCCAAGGCAAAATAAACCTGGAGGGACCCCCAACAGATAACCCGGAACAAAAATCGGCATTAAGGGACCTTTTTTTGCAGCTGGTATAGTCAGGGTGTGAAGCCCCAATCGGTTGGAGCTCCACATCCTGGCTATCCCAGCCTGCATGGGGGACAAGGGGTTAAAAAGTTTCAGGAGGGGGGACCCCACATAATTAAAAATAAAATTCCCACACTCTAAACATAAAAAAAATTTTGGGGGGAAAATAGGAAAAAATGCCAGGGATCTTCACACAGCCATGTTGCGGGTGTATAGCGATCCCTGGCCAAAGCGCTGCGGCTGCGGAGGCGTTTCCAGGAGGTCCATTCGTACTACGTATGGACCCCCTGGAAACCCTGTCAGGAAATTCATTGCTCTTTCTTTTGATACATGTAAAATTACACTACCGTTAGGTTTGCTACTAAAAGTGACATTTACCGCATTTAAAAGAATACTTTTTTCCTTCTAAACTTTAAAATAGATTTTCTCAAAAACTATAAGGTCTTTTTGAAAAATTGTTTTTTTCCTCTTATTCCCAATGATCTCCTTAACATATCCTGCAAATTTAGGGTTTCTAGCATTTAAAGAGACACTGAAGCGAGACTAAATCTCGCTTCAGGTCTTATATATAGCAGGGGCACGTGTGCCCCTGCTAAAACGCCGCTATCCCGCGGCTTAACGGGGGTCCCTTCACCCCCAACCCACCCCCCGCAAAAGATGGTCGGAAAATGGTCGCTGGCTGTCTCTCTTCCTGGAGGCAGGGCTAACGGCTGCAGCTCTGCCTCCCAGCGCGTCTATCAGACGCGCATCGCCGCCTCTCCCCCGCCCCTCTCAGTGAAGGAAGACTGAGAGATACGCGTCTGACAGACGCGCATGGGGCAGGGCTGCGGTGGTTAGCCCTGCCCCAACCAGGAAGCGCTCCCCCGCTGCACGGAGGGGGTTTGGGGGGACAGGGACCCCCATTAAGCCGCGCTATAGCGGCGTTTTAGCAGGGGCACACGTGCCCCTGCTATATATGAGGTCTGAAGCGAGATCTATTCTCGCTTCAGACTCTCTTTAAGGTGGATTGGCCATTAACCATTAAATTCGGCAGGTTTTTAAATGTGTATTTTTTTTTCCTTTGAAACTTTAAAATCGATTTTCTCAAAAATTATAAGGTCTTTTTGAATTTTTTTCCTCTTGTAGCCACTGGGGGCCCCTACAGGCTCTGGGGCACTGGGGCAATTGCCTCCTTTGCCTCTATGGTAGCGCAGGCCCTGCCCCTGATCATTGTATTCAGCTGGCAGACACAATGACTGACAATCCCTGCTGAGGAACCTCAAGCACCAGCCTAGCTGTATCTGGGACTTGTAGTTCCACAACAGCTGTGAGGAGTGAGATCTGTGTGGACAACAAGTGAGCAAATGGCAGGATAGGTCGCCTGTGTCACATGCCTCATCTGCAATAAAAAGCCTGAAATAACTGAATAAATATTACATTGTAGTGTTATCAATCAATTTATTGATTGATTGATAACACTACATGTGCAAACATGTGTTAAATAATCAGGCTGGTTACAGTTACACTTATATGTGCAGTACAAAATCATAAGCGCGGTTACATCACTTAAAAAAAATGTTTCAAATATGTTTATACAATGAGGAGGCCACACACGATAACTTTTAAAATATCTTTTCAATTCAAGAATTGCAATCAATTTTTCTGATTGATTGCAACATTTCAAAAATCTGACCAATGTACCACACACATATGTTCATTTTTTCCGCAATTATGAAAAAATGATTGAAACCTCAGAAAAAAATTCCTTGGGTCTGCTCTGTACATCAAGTAATTGGCAATCTATCACACACCATACAATTTTTATATAAATTGATCAGAAAAATCCAACACTCCCGAACTTATTTTATAGGATAAAAACAGGAAATTTGTTCAGATTTCTCAAACGAATGAAGAAAAAGCTTTTGATTTTTTTGGGACAACCATCATTTTTATCAAATTGCCATAAATTTGGATCGTTTTATTGTATGGTGTGTGCAGATTTGTAGTTCCAATGTATTCTTATTGTTGTTATTCTCTGCATTTCCTATGTGCATATTAAGTTACTAATAGGATACATCCCCTCCCCCCCCCCCCTTTAGTATCTGAAGCCCCCAGTTCCCCCCTGCAGCTGTGTCTCTGTATTGTATTACCCTGCTATCCTGGTGGGGGTTCCCTCCAGGTGCTGGCAGTGAGAGAGGGGAGAGGTCACTGTGTTTGGGGCATTGCGTGACAAAGGGAATGGGAGATGGTTTAACTCTCAGGACAAAACTTGCCAAACTTTCCTGGGTCAGTCACGCAATGGGCGGACTTAAAGAGACAGTGCAGCAAAGGAGGAGATAACACTTTCTACACTACGGGCTCCACCTTAAATGTTTAAGGTGGCACAGTGATGGGAAAAGAAGGCTTCTAGGTTACAACAGGGGTTCAACCTTCATTTGTAATTTATTAACAAAAGCTATATAAAATTATATAAAAAGGTAAATAAAGGAAGAATACATTTTAATTGCTCAAGCAAATCTTTTGACACCTACAGTATTTATAAAGGAAGTGAATGATTCCATGCTGTGGCTCTGTGGCTATTTCTCGTCACTGTGTCATTGCCTGACCAGTGACCACTGAATTACTCCTGTACAATGTATAAGGCAAGGTTCACAGTGAAATGTTGCGCTGTAAAGTAGGAACGCACCACAACGGAACGGAAAAGTCACACCACACATTCTCCATTGCGTTGCATACAGTGAAGCATGCAATGAAAAGTATGCTTCACTTTCACTGTTAACATGCACGTTTTGTGGTAGCGCGCTGCATGCAGTGCATTGGGATGCCGCTTACCATTAGGCTGGACCGCAATGGTTGCACTGTGAACATCGCATTGCAGTGTGACATTCCATATTACAAATCGGCCGTAACACAGCACCGCCACACCCCACTGTGAACGTAGCCTAAGGCCTGGAACCCACTACAAATCGCAAATCGCTAGCGCAATCTCTAGTGTTTTTAATTAGACTTTTGTAAGCAATTTCTTGAGCGTTTTCCGGCGCTTTTGGGAGCGATTTTAAAAATTGTAAGCTTTTTGCCAGCGACTGTGTAGCGATTTGCGATTAGCGATTTTAATATCGATTGGTCCTTTCAATAGATCATAATTTTTTTTACAGTTTGCAGTCATTTAAAATCGCACTCAAATCACTATGTGTTCATAAGCGATTTGCCAGCGATTATATACTTTACAATCAAGAGTAAACATTCCCAAAATTCTGCATGCCCTGCAATTGCGGTTTTGCTAATTACAATCGCTACTGTGGAATTTGTTACATTTATTTACATTGGCAGAGCGTTTAGGGAAAATGCTATTGATTTAAAGCCCATCCTAAACGCTCAAAAAATCGCACTAGTGGGTTCCAGCCCTTAAGGTGGCCACACACCATACAGTTTTTTTTAAATATCTTTCCAATTCAAGAATTGCAATCAATTTTTCTGACTGATTGTAACATTTCAAAAGTCTGACCAATGTACCACACACGTGTTACATTTTTACTCAATTATGAAAAAATGTTTGAAAATTCTGAGAAAATTGCGTGGGTGTTTATATTAATAAATTGACAATCTACCACGCACAATTCAATTTTCATAAAAATTGATCAAAAAATCGACCACTCTCGATTGACTTTTACCGAATAAAAATGGGAAATCTGATCGGGTTTATTGCTCGAATAAAAAAAAGCTTTTTACATTCTGGGAAATTCTATTGTTTTTACTGAAGTGCTGTAAAACCAGATCATTTTATACCGTCATGTGTGGCCTCTTGCACACTACATGCAATTCCATTTTTTTACATGATTTGATTATTTATTCCGATTAAAAAAAGTCCTGCTTGCTGCTACATTTTTTTAATCGGAATCATAAATTGGATCGTTTAAAAAAAAACGGAATCGCATGTAATGTGCAAGAGGCCTGTAACCTGACATTTTAAAGTGTACCAGAGACAATTAACAACAAAAGTTTTATATATATCTGGGGCTTCCTCCAGCCCCATGTGTATGGATCGCCCCCACGCCTTCTCCAGCTCAGGTACCGGGCCCGTAACTTCGGCCAGTCGCGGACAGTCTGACGCAAGAAAAGTGCCCTCTCTATGTATCTCTCCGGCAGCCAGTACCTGAGCTGGAGAGGGCTGAGAAAAGCAGCGTGGGAGCGATCTGTGCGGATGGGGCTGGAGGAAGGCCCAGGTATGAATAAAACTTTTGTTGTTATTCGTCTCTGGTTTCCTTTAACCTTTCGCTTCCTAAACGAATGCAGTTTACACACGTGAAGAAATCAGGACAATTTTGCATAATATTATTTTTGATTAAATCCAACAATCATACAAAGAAACCTTACAATATGAAAAAGTCTCCAGACAGTTGGAAGAAAAATGATGTTGTTTCCACAAAATTAAAAACTGAAAAGGGCTTATTAAAAATCCTTCCAATATAAATGGCAGGCCTATTTTATTATGAGAAAATTAGAGACTGTTTCAGGTGACAGTTTTGGAGCAGTCATATAGACATTATGGGGTTTACTCACTAAGCAAAATAGCATAAGCAACGTCCTGTTGCTTCTGCGCAACTTATTTTTCCTGCCATGCACAGTACGCACGCTAGTGGCAGAGTAGCGTGCGTAACTAAGCAGTGCTTACCAAAGCCACGCAGTAGTGAGGTATCGCTAGCGCGATACTTTATTAGCGCACCCACTACTACATTAATTAACATAGTAGCATCCGCTTTAGTGAAGTATTGCGCTATTTTGCTTAGTGAATTGACCCCGATGTTTGGCTATGTCCCGAACAGCCCTGTTCTGTCTTAGGGGAAGTAGCGTAGGGGAAGTATGGCAACAAGCGAATAAAGGTCCGTACACACTCTCAACAAAATTCGCCACAAACAAAGAACCAACGTTGCGGAAACAATTTTACTGGCAACAAACTCAAATGACGGGTCTTACCAACTATGTTGTGCGCACACTGATATAAAAAGCAACCAACTTATTTAAAGGGAACCTTAACTGAACGGGGGGTAAAGAGTTTCACTTACCAGCCCCCTGCAGCAGTCCTGTGCCCTCGGAGCCGCTCTGGAATCCTCCGGTCCCCCGCTGTCACTTAGTTTCATTGTTGACGACTCACCAGTCGGCCGGCCGCCATGCGTATTAATGGACGCATTCCCTACTGCAATTAGCGGAAAAATACGCGTTGACGCATTCCGCACGCGTAGATATGCGGCAACGTGTATTTTTGTACGCGTTGCGGTCCGCAACAGCGCTACTTGCAGTAGGGAATGCGCCCAATAATACGCATGGCGGCCGGCCGAGTGGTGAGTCGTCAAAAACGAAACTAAGTGACAGCGTGGGACCGGAGGATTCCAGAGCGGCTCCGAGGGCACAGGACTGCTGCAGGGGGCTGGTAATAGCCCCAGGTAAGTTAAACTCTTTACCCCCGTTCAGTTAAGGTAAAGTAAAGAGGAACATTAATCAAGGATTAAACTTCCTTCCAATCAGTAGCTGATACCCCCTTTCCCACAAGAAATCTTTACATTTTCTTGAATAGATCTTCAGGGGGATCTGATGGCTAATATTGTGGAGAAATCCTTACTACAGTGTGACATCATAGCCATGGTCTTGACAGTTTGTTGTCTGTGAATCTTGTTGTATTGTGGGAAATAACAGCCCTTTTTCAACTGCCAAGCAAGGCAGCATCTCCCTCTGTGCATAGAATTCTCAGTACCAAACATTATATACAGATCAACGGGCAGAACTAAAGATGTCACCATCAGTGATACATTTCAGAATGTAAATCAGGGAGAGGAAAGATTTTACAATGGGCAAATACTGGCTGAATAAGCTATAAATTAATATCATACAAAAAAATATGCAATATTATTATTTTCACTACAGTTCCCCTTTAAAGAGACTCTGAAGCGAGTCTAAATTCACTTTTTTAACTTGTAACCATGTTAAAGTGAACCTCCAGACTAAAAATCTACTCAGCAGAACTGAAAAGGCTCGGTGTTTCTTTAACAGTTTCACAGCATCAGAACTTTGTTTTTCTTATAGAAGCCTCATTTTAAGCTGCATTTTTAGCTAAGCTCCGTCCCATCAAAGAAAACTGCCCGGGCTTTTTTCCCCTGATGTGCAAAGCATGATGGGATTTCCTATGTTGTTATTCACGTTGCCTAGCAACTGGGAGGGGGGATCAGCACACAGGACAGTTGGAACGGTGTCTCATACTCCGTCACCTCCTTTCAACCAAAAAGATGGCTGCCCTCATGAAATCACAAACCTTTGCCTGTTCTTTTAAAACAGGGTGGGTAATATCACCTATCTATTTTAATGAACATAACTACAGTAATGTAACTTAATGACAGTATGTTTGTTTAGGTTGAAGTTCCTCTTTAATAAGCCCTGCACTGGATAAAATCCTTAAACACAATTCTATAGCCCCCCAACACAATAGACTTGCCCGGGATCAACTGATGGCAGTGGACACAGTTATGGCAGCGAAAATTACCCACAGGCCTCATTTTTGTCAGCCAATCTGGTTCCTTCCTTGTCTGGAATTCGCTTTTAACTATCCAGTCACTAATCGATCGCGCTCTTCGAAAGGTGACTAGTGGTCGTTCACTCAGATGCAGTTCAAGTTCTGGGTTACCCTTTAGTCTATTCCAATTTTTAAAGCTAAGGTTTTAATCATGCTCTATCTGTGTTTATTGTCATTTTAGGCATACCACGCTTCTCTGCCGGTTGCCTAGGTTTCTGGACGCCGGCACCTCCTACACCGATACCACTGGCTTCAGGGAAAGAGCGGAAATGATGGGATAGTCATGTGACGTCCCATCAACCAATCAGGTTAGCGCCTAAACGATCTACCTGGAAGGGAGTGATTGGACTGTATACCCTAGCTGTGGCTCGGAGCTGTGCAGTGGAGCGAACGCACGCTTGGCGGTGGGGCGGGTTGAAGAGGCGTGGTAAGCCATGTGAACGATTTATTGTAGTATATTTAAGTATGCTCAGTTTTTTGTCACTTTGTTTGGTTGCCTTTGAGAAAGCAGGTTGCCCTGCCAAACGGCTGTCAGGCCATAACCACTTTGTATGTCATTTGTATGGGGATGAATTAAAGGTTCACTTTAAGGTGCGTACACACGTCAGATAAAAATGAAAGGTCACAGACCAATTTTACCCCCTTTCATGTAGTATGAGAGCTATACTCTACACAGTCTATTCTATGGAGCTGAACTCCCCATCAGATAGAAATCTTTGCAAGATGCTGCACACAAAGATGCTGTACACATGCAACAGATCAGTATCTGCAAAAGATCTGTTCCTGCAAAAGATCCGTTCCTGCAAAATGCATTCAAAGTCTATGAGATCTGCAGATCTCGTACACACCTTGTTTAACGGACAATTATCTGTAGATCAGATCCACCAGGTTGGATCTTCAGATCGGCAGATAATTGTCTGATCTGCAGATGAATGTCCATTAAACAAGGTGTGTATGAGATCTGCAGATGTCATAGACTATGAATGCATTTTGCAGGAATGGATCTTTTGCAGGAACAGATCTTTTGCAGATACTGATCTGTTGCATGTGTACAGCATCTGTGTGTGCAGCATCTTGCAAAGATTTCTATCTGACGGGGAGTTCAGCTCCATAGAATAGACTGTGTAGAGTATGGCTCTCATACTACATGAAAGGGGGTAAAACTGGTCTGTGATCTTTCATTTTTATCTGACGTGTGTACGCACCTTAAGCATCATTGCTGTGGCTGGTGCCCGGATACTTTTTGCTACCTTTACACCTGATTGATTGTACTACTGATCCGGAGGCACATCACAAGTAACCTGCAACCCCCTACTGTGCTGCAGTCTGCGGAGTTCATCTGGTGCCAGTCTTTCTCTTTGTTGTCTTTGAACTGTATGCCAAAATCATCAATATTAAAACAATAAAAGGCTTGAACTACTTCAGTTGTGTGTAATGTATCTAAAATATATGAAACTCTAAAGTCTACCAGTACATTACAGAAAATAATGAACTTTATCACAATATGCTAATTTTTTGAGAAGGACCTGTATATCTAGAATTATATATTATGTATATCTGGAACAAGCATACAGCCAGTGGAATCAGAGTGGAAACAAGTGAAATTCAATTTTTATGTATTTATTTATTTATTTTGGTGCTTGAAATTAATAAGGTTATTTTTTTGTTTGTTTTGTTTTTAATTACTTTTAACCTTGTCACTTCTAAACCAAAGTAACATTGGACTGGGCTTCACAGCCTCTCTGTTTTCTGAAGGGGCTAATTTTTGAAAGGACAATCATAAAGTATCCTGTTGAACCTTTCAAAACATTGTTTGCACCAATTTTTTTGCGATGGAGTGGAAGCACCGCAGCAATGAGCCTTCATATGAACCTGCACCACGGTGCGGTGACATGGTCATATGCATAGCGCCGCCCCCGGCTAGTGACATACTCCCTGCAGGGCAGGAAGTACGGGGATTCCTGTCGTTCCGCGCATGCGCCCCCATCACACCATGCTCCCGTTGTGCATACTGCCTGCATCGCGGATTGATTTGCATTACTGCATAATTTGTGCGGTAGGCATCGTATTATAGTGGCTTCATAGACTTGCATGGCCTGTGCAGCAGGGAAGTGTTGGGGAAGGATAATGCGGTTCAACGCAGTTTGAGGTGTGCAAGGGGCCTTATTGACCCTTTTACACTTAATGTGTTGCATTGAGCTGCATGATGTTCCAGGAAATGGGACGCAGCATGACACAACTCAATGCAATGCGTTAAGTGTAAATGAGCTGTAAAGGTGCCATTGTTTCTCACATTCATTAAAATTTGGTGTTGATCCAATAACACTACAGAGAGCTGCAGTACCATGTGCAATTACTACCATTGGTTGCCACAGCTTACTGAATGCTTGATTCATTAAACCTAAATATGATTTAACTCATGCACACTTTAGTAGTGTGATCAGTGAAAGGCTGCTTTTTATCTTCTGCAACCAACTGAGGGTAGGAACACACTAGGCAGAAACGCTAGCGTTGTGTTAAGGCATTTGTTTGTGTTCTGCAATGTGCGTTTTTGAAAACACTGAACTTGCTGCGTTTTATATGTGGTTTTTTTTTAACCAAGCTTGATGATATAATTCCGCTTCCTGCTGACTTCCTAGTGATGAGCATAAAACACATATCAGAATACGCATACACACACATAGAAAACGCACAAAAATGCACTTGCAATGTGAAATGCATGTGCAAAACGCAAACGCACTCAAAACACACTTCATTTGATATACAAACATTGTCACTAATGCTGGAATGAAGTTTGGGGGTGGGGCTGGAAGGGGATTGCTGGGTATTCATTAGAAAAAGGTTTAAAGAGAACCCGAGGTGGCATATGATAATCCTAATAGGACTCAGAGGTATGTCGTTTGCACAATGACATGCCTCTGGGCAGTGGCGTTGCTAAGGAGCTGTGGGCCCCGATGCAAGTTTTACATTGGGCCCCTCAATTCATTCTATACATAACAATTGATACGGCGCACCAAAACTTGCCAATGGTAACTACAGTGTCAGAGGCGCAAGAAGGGGATGGGGAACAGCTTGTTAATGATTAACACTATTCAAAGTATCTATAGAAGTGATTATTCTATAGATACTGAGGTTATTGCAACCTCTGCACCTCCTATTGCTATGCTAGCGACGATCTGCTTGTCACTAGCTGGCTTTATTTATGTTAGGCTGTCAGTCTGCCAGGCTAGCGACAATCTGCTTGTCGCTAGCTGGCTTTATTTATATGAGGCTGTCAGTCAGCCTCGTAGCATCTCCGCCTGGATTCCAGACTCCCCCTGCCGCCTTTGTTAGCTTCCACCAATAGGAAAGCAAGCATCGACCCAGAAAGTTCCTGGGTCGCGGCTTGGCTTCCTATTGGTGGAAGCTAACAGAGGCGGGGAACGGCGGGGGGGGGGGGGGGGGAGTCTGGAATCCAGGCGGAGATGCTACGAGGCTGAATGACAGCCTCACATAAATAAACTGACTGACAGCCTCACATAAATAAAGGCAGCTAGCGACAAGCAGATTGTCGCTAGCCTGTTGATCTTTTAAGGGGGTGCAGCGTGGCGGGGGGGGGAGGGGCTGGCAGCGGCGGTACAATGACCCAGAGGCATGTCATTGTGCACACGACATGCCTCTAGGTCCTATTAGGATTATCATATGCCGCCTCGGGTTCTTTTTAAGAACGTAAAATAACAGAGACAGTGTAGAAGAGCCTATGTAAGAAAAACCGAAGGGCGGATACTGTTTACAAGCAATAATATTAAACAATATCATGTTGACAACTATGCTATTATCCTAAACACAAGCACATACACACGCACCTTTTAAAAATGACACTGCAGCAAGCAATGTGATACAACTCTGACACAACTCTGCCTGACATGCAAGGACCTTATCACCTCCGCACGGACATGTTTGTGAAAACCACACTGACATTTCCCAGGCTGCCTTTAGCTAGTGCTGCTATAGAAAACACTTTATGCTGGTGATAATCTTGAAAGAAAATAGTTTTCATAGGAGTAGAAATGTTGAAAGAAGTGCATGGAAAGACAAACTTTGAATAATAATTATGGCTAAACTCCCATATATATTTATGCCTATCAAGATATATTTAGGTTAGCCAGGTCTAGTTTCCCTCAGTATAGGTAGCCAGCTATAGGTTCCCCTTAGTAAAGATAGCCAGGCATAGGTGCCCCCAGTATAGTTGCCCCTGGTATAGGTTAGCCAGGTAGGTGCTTTCAGATAGGTAGCCAGTATAGTTGCCCCAGTATAGGTTAGATAGGTAGGTGCCCCAGTATACCCCAGTATAGGTTAGCTAGGTAGGTGCCTCCAATATAGGTAGCCAGTATAATTGCCCCCAGTATAGGTTAGATAGCTAGATGCCCCCAGTATAGGTTAGTTAGGTAGGTGCCTCCAGTATAGGTTAGTGTAACGAGCAACGGGGCAGCTGCGGCGAACAGCACCGCCACCGCAGCTGCCTCCGTGCCTCTGCCCGTCCTCCCGGCGTCTAGGACCCCGAGGATGGAACGTTCTGTGTATCAAAGGGTCACCGTCTCGCGCGGGCGCATGCATAGACGGGACCTTTTTGCTGGGAGGAGGCTCGTCAGCTGACCTGCTGGTCGGCTGACGTCAGAGGAGTCTCACGGCGCCCAGGATTGGTTGATTGTAGAGGGCGTGCCAGTGAGGTCTCCTCTGCTTCTTGTGAGAAAACGCGGAAAAGCCGCCACGTGTACTCAGAACAAGGCGGCTGATTCCGCGTCCAACGCGGCGGTTGGCACGCGTAGGCCTATATCTAGTAGTATGGCCGAACGCAGAGAAACCGCCGCAAGCCTTGATAGCGGTGCGGCGGTTTCCGCGTCCAGCGCGGCGGGTGCTTTACATCACATGTCTGGTGTGGCTGGGACCAATAGTCCACACAGGTTCAGAAGGACGCGCGCACGCGCGCTGAGAGGCAGAACTTATATGACAGCCAGAAGGGAGTCAGCTGACCAAGCCGGTCAGCTGACGGCAGTACCACTTCCCATTGGTCCAGCACTTAGGGGAGGCGCTGGAGAGTGCTTTGCTATATATACTGGGTGCTGGTCATTCTCTGGTTGTCTGCTGTTGCGATCACTACGTGGTAGCACTCAGACCTTATTGTTAGAATCTGTGTTATCTCTGTTATACTTCAGACTAGTTCCAGGGTGTTGACGATCAAGGACCTCACACCCAAGATTAGGAATCTGTGTCATCATTCTGTGTTATACTTCAGACTAGTTCCAGGGTGTTGATGATCAAGGACCTCACACCCAAGATTAGGAATCTGTATTATCATTCTGTTATACTTCAGACTAGTTCCAGGGTGTTGATGACTACGGAGCTCACACCCAAGATTAGGAATTAGCATTACCATCCTGTTATTCTTCAGACTAGTTCCAGGGTGTTGATGATCTAGGAGCTCACACCTATAGACTAGACATTGTTGATTATTTGTTATGACCTTCTGCTTTCCTGACCTCTCTACTGATCTCTGATTTGGTACTTCGCTATATCTGATACTCCGTTGCCGAACCTTGCTTGCCTTAGGACTCTGTATTGTCTCTTCCTCTGTTTATCTGTTGCCTACCTGACTTGTCCGACCTCGAGAACTATCTCCTCTGTTTAGAGATAGTTCACAGATCTGTCAGTGACACTCCACCATTGGTGTCACTCACACTCTGGTCCTTCCCACTTTCAGTCTGACTCCTCCCCTTGGGGAGCCTCAGGCCATTGGAAGGAGCTTGTCCTTGGGCAGTATCTCTTACTGCCTTGCACCCTCGATACGGGTGCTCTCCTCAAAGTATTACTGTTGCACCAAACACTCATCTTACTCAGGTGTCCAGAGGTTAGAGATATATTTGATTATCCGTGATACTGCAGATCATCAATAATCGGGTATATATCTGTATTATCGGTGATACTGCAGATCACCGATAATCGGATCCTCTCTGTGTTACACCGATCGTTACACTTCTTAAGCCTCCGGGCTTCATTCAGTAACTGTCTGCTGTCGTGAATACTTTTGTGTTAGCGCTCAGACCTTAGACTAGATCCCAGGTGTTGAAACCAAGGACTTCACACCTAGACTAGGAGATTTCTTATTGTTATTGATTATCTGTGTATGATTCTGGCTAAACTCTGACCTCGCTTCTTCTCACTGATTCTGTACTTCTGCCTATCTGACTTGTTGCTGAACCTCTGCCTGTTTATTCGTTATCCTTTGCCTCACTATTCTGTACCGATACTTACCCCTCTGTTGCCGAACTTAGCCTGTCTGACCACTCTGTCCTCACCAGTGGGCCTAGCCTCTGGTGAGGGATTTCTAGTTTATAATCACCTGCTCCTCAGGTGATCATTAGTTGCAGTATTGTTGGTACTCCTGCTCCTCAGGTGTTCACTAGCCTGCAGTACAGTCTTAATCACATGCTCCTCAGGTGATCATTAGTTGCAGTACTGTTGGTAACTCCTACTCCTTTAGGTGTTCACTAGCCTGCAGTACAGTCTTAATCACCTGCTCCTCAGGTGATCATTAGTTACAGTATTGTTTGTATCTCCTGCTCCTCAGGTATCCTCTAGGCTGCAGTACCGTCTTAATCACTTACTCCTTAGGTGATCACTAGGCTGCAGCACAGTCTGAATCACTTGCTCCTCTGGAGATTCTATCTCTTCAGAATCAGTATCTCCAGCTTGCTGGGGCTTGTACACTATTATACAGTCAGTGTACTGATAGTACCTCATCAGCCCCTCTGGTGAGGTCTCGCCAAATTATTTAGTTACAGTCTGTGTATAAGCAGTACCTTACCAGCCCCTCTAGTAAGGTCTTGCAAAACTAATAAAGTTACGGTTGCACCAAGCACTACTCTCTAGCACCCTTTCAGCTATACTGGTATTATTGGTGATTCTGCAGATCACCACATAATCAGGTCTAGCGTCTGCATTATTGGTGATTCTGCAGATCACTATATAATCAGACATCTGAGTTGCTACACCCAACCGTTACAGTTAGATAGGTAGGTGCCCCCAATATACAGTAGGAAAGCTAGGTAGGTGGCTCCAGTATAGGTTAGATAGGTAGGTGCCTCCAGTATAGATTAGCTAGGTAGGTGCCTCCAGTATAGGTTAGATAGGTAGGTGCCCCTGTATAGGTTAGATAGGTAGGTCCCCCAGTATAGCTTAGCTAGGTAGGTGGCTCCAGTATAGGTTAGATAAGTAGGTGCCCCCAGTATACGTTAGATAGGTAGGTGCCCCCAGTATAGCCTAGCTAGGTAGGTGGCTCCAGTATAGGTTAGATAGGTAGGTGCATCCAGTATAGGTTAGATAGGTGGCGACTCCAGTATAGGTTAGATAGGTAGGTGCCCCCAGTATAAGTTAGATAGGTAGGTGCCCCCAGTATAGCCTAGCTAGGTAGGTGGCTCCAGTATAGGTTAGATAGGTAGGTGCCTCCAGTATAGGTTAGATAGGTAGGTGTCCCCGTATAGGTTAGATAGGTAGGTGTCCCCGTATAGGTTAGATAGGTAGGAGCCCCCAGTATAGCTTAGCTAGGTAGGTGGCTCCAGTATAGCTTGGCTAGGTAGGTGGCTCCAGTATAGGTTAGATAGGTAGGTGCCCCAGTATAGGTTAGATAGGTAGGTACTGTACTACACATACAAATCATTAATTATCCCATACATTTATTTTCACTTCAGATTCCCTTTAAGTGGGCTGTTTGGTCTGTTGGAAATTAGTTAACATGTTTTTGTAAAAATGTGTTCATATCTTCCCAGTTTTTGCTGTAAACACAGCCCTATCAAGATAAAGAAACATTTGTTTATCATATAAAGAAATATATATATTCCATATATTCTATTAGCTTCATGTTTACACTAATTACATTTTAACATATAAACTACTTGAATTCTTTACTGTGACAAAACAGATAGGCTGCGGTATTGTAGCAAGGAGTTGTATTAATAACATCTGGAGAGCCTACATTTGACCTCCTTGTTTCAAACATACATACGTGTTTCAGATATACCATGGGAAACTGAATACTTTATCTACATGCTATGCTTACATATAATCAATCATGAAAAGATAATTGAGTGCTGCTCTAGGCCTCCCCTTTCCTTCAAGCAAATGACAACTGAACTGCAGGAATATGAGGAGAAGTCACGCAATCTCCCCCAATAAAACCTCTGTTAATCACAGCACTTCTCCAGTGTACCATTACCATTAAATTGAAGATCTGTCACTCTAGGCAGCTGGATGAGTGGTGGATGAAAGAAGGAGAGAAGGAAGCCTTCTAGACACCAGCCAATTATTACTGTCAAGGAATACAGGGCTAAGCTTTAAACCTAATATGTCAGATTACAAAACAGTAGCACATGACTTTAGATAAGATCTGAGCTGGGCTCACCTCGTCTGCCCCTAAATTTAAATCCTTATTTTAACTTTAACCTTACTTCTTTTTTCCTCTTTTTTAATCAAGCTAAATTTTTCTCTCTCTTACTTTGTATTAAAGATTACTTGAGCTGAAAATAACAGAGTCTGTGAATGACGAATACATACCTGCTCTGACATCATTGCACAGGAGACACTCAGCCCCTTCCAGGACGGCAGCGCTCATGTCTCTGAAGACTGCCGAAGTTCTTCGGAAACCTCCGCCTCCATGGCCACAGCCCACATCCAGCTGGGCAGTCACTAATCAGGCCAAGCCTGCTTAGTTGGGGGCCCGCAGCCTCACAGGTGGGCGTGGCCAGAGCGTCGGCAGACAGTTAAAAAAAATCACCAGGGCGCAACTCTGAGAGGAGGCAGAGTGTTCACCTGCCTGGACGGATGACACCCGGACGGGAAAGTATTTAACCCCATGACCCCGCCTTACTCCATCATTTAGACAGAGCCTGTCATTTACACCTCAAATACTCTTTAAAGTAAACCCAAGGTGAAAATGAACTGATGAGATAAACAATTATATTTATCCTCCTACTCCTAAAAATGACTTTTTTAGACATCCCAGGATTTTATTTTATATTTAAACATTTAGAAAGTAGATTGAATGTTTTGTTGTCTCTGCTCAGTTGCAGTCTATTAAGTCTCCCTAAATAAAAATACATGAACTATATTGACCCTTTCTCTCTACCTTTGCTCTCAGAAATATGTAGAAAAATGTATTCTGCCAGGAAAACTTTTGTGGCTGGAATTTGCTGATGTTTACTATATTTCTGACAAGGTACTGACAAGACAAAATCTGCCACTTCCATCCTTAAAAATCAACTCTTTCAGGCAGCAAACTAAAACCAGTAAAACACCATGATTAAAGTGGATCCGAGATAAACTTTTACTCATTGCATAATTGTGTTCCTTTCATATAGTTTATAGGGCATTACTCAAGCTCAATACTTTTTTTTTTTAATACTCTAATTCCCTATAAACTAAACAAGCTTCGCCCACAGCTTTTCCAGTGCCTTGGCATTCTGAAAACCATGTAGCAAGGGCTTATGGGAGCTCAGTCTGGTCAGGAGGAAAAGGTGTTACGGGTATACTTTAAATACAATTTCCCTTACTTAAAACACAAGATATTTGCAAATTTTCAGCTTCACATGAGCAGGAAACTATTCTTATGAAACATCACTATAGCATTTACATTTTTGTATTATTATCTATTAAGCTGCTGCTTAACATTGACTACATGTATACTGTATGTCACAAAGACTCAACAAAGGCAAAAATGCACTGTATTGTGCCACGCACCCCATGTACTAAAACGTCCCTGTGAGAAAACGCGGAAAAGCCGCCGCGTGCGCTCAGAGTAAGGCGGCTGTTTCCGCGTCCAACGCGGCGGTGTGCACGCGTGGGCCTACATCTGCTAGTATGGCTGAACGCGGCTAAACCGTCGCATGCCTTGATAGCGGTGCGGCGGATTCCGCGTCCAGTGCGGCGGGCGGTACGCAAGACATGTCTGGTGTGGCTGGGACCGATAGTCCACACAGGTTCAGAAGGACACACGCGCGCGTTGAGAGGCAGAACTTTTATGACAGCCAGAAGGGAGTCAGCTGACCAAGCCGGTCAGCTGACGATTGTACCAGTTCCCATTGGTCCAGCACTTAGGGGAGGCGCTGGAGAGCGCTGGGCTATATATACTAGGTGCTGGTCATTCACTGGTTGTCTGCCGTTGCGATCACTACGTGGTAGCACTCAGACCTTATTGTCAGAATCTGTGTTATCATTCTGTTATACTTCAGACTAGTCCCAGGGTGTTGATGATCAAGGACCTCACACCCAAAGATTAGGAATCTGTGTTATCATTCTGTTATACTTCAGACTAGTCCCAGGGTGTTGATGATCAAGGACCTCACACCCAAAGATTAGGAATCTGTGTTATCATTCTGTTATACCTCAGACTAGTTCCAGGGTGTTGATGATCAAGGACCTCACACCCAAAGATTAGGGACTTGTGTTACTATTCTGTTATACTTCAGACTAGTTCCAGGGTGTTGATGATCACGGAGCTCACACCCAAGACTAGGCATTGTTTATTATCTGTTATGACCTTCTGCTTTCCTGACCACTCTTCTGTTCACTGATTTGGTACTTCGCTATATCTGATACTCTGTTGCCAAACCCTGCTTGCATTAGGATTACCAAATCAGCCTCCTGTCTTTGTACCTTGTATGTCAGTGTGTTGCTGACCTGGCTTGTCCAACCTTGAGAGCTTTCTCCCCAGTTAGAGATAGTTCACAGATCAGTCAGTGGCCTCCTTCTATTGGTGTCACTCACGCTCTGGTCCTTCCCTCTCCCAGTCTGACTCCTCCCCACGGGAGAGTCTCAGGCTGTTGAAAGGTACTACTCCAGCAGTATTCCTTACTGTCTTGTACCTGTCCTCCTGGTATTGTTCTCAATGTATTACTGTTGCACCAAACACTCATATCTCTCAGGTGTCCAGAGGTTAGTAATATATCTGATTATCGGTGATACTGCAGATCATCAATAATCGGGTATATATCTGTATTCTTGGTGATACTGCAGATCACCAATAATCAGACCCTCTCTGTGTTACACCAATCGTTACAGAACGGCAGACCAAAAAATGCAAATGGACTCACTCACCAACCGTCTGGGCACACTTACCACTTCGGTGGAAAACATCAATATTGTGCTGGGCTGTCACCAGACGGTAATGGACGCTTTGTCTGGATCTTTACAAACCCTCCAGACGGCTGTGAAGGATGTGCGATCTCCTCTTAGCACAGACATACGTATGCCTGTACCTGAAAAATTTTCTGGTCACAGATCTGACTTCTGAAATTTTAGAAGTAGAGTGTTATCATACTTTGAGTTAAGACCTAATTCTTCAGGAACTGTGGCCCAAAGGGTTACCTTTATTAAAACCTTGTTATCTGGCGATTCTCAGACCTGGGCGTATAGCCTTCCCACCAGTCACCAGGCCCTGACCTCTGTAGAGGAATTTTTTAAAGCCATGGCTATAAATTACGACGATCCAGACATTGCCTCGACTTCTGAACGGAAGCTCAAACTTTTACGTCAAGGCAAGAGTCCGGTTGAAGATTATGCTGCTGAATTTAGGAGATGGTCAGTATCGGCCAGGTTGGACACATTTGCCCTTTTAGATTGTTTTTTATCAGGGTTGTCAGACGAGGTCTCCGATCTTATGTTAAGTGAGCCGGAACCTGAGTCCATCGATGAAGCTATTTCATCGGCCATCAGGATAGATCGCCGGTTGCGATATCAGAGACAGAACCGGGGTAAAAATCATGTAAGAATGGTGTCTCACGCTGCTCCCCCAGTAACTCCACTTCCACCCGCTTCACCTCCACCAGAGCCAATGCAGATTGGTCGGTCAAAGTTGTCTGAAGTGGAGCGGAAACGCAGAATCTCAGAGCGCCTCTGTCTTTATTGTGCAGAGGGGGGTCATAGAGTACAGAATTGCCCTAAGAAGTCGGGAAACGCTACTGCCTAGGTGTAGTCGGGGGTAATACCCTAGGCAAGCAATTGTTACCCCTAGATGATAAACGTTTGCTTCTTCCCTGTACCATTTCATGGGGAGATAGGTCTGAAGTCACTGAAGCCTTCATTGACTCAGGCTCAGCAGCAAATTTTATGGATTTTGAATTTGCAAAAAAATTGGGTATTCCGGTCACCCCGGTAGAACCACAGATACAGGTTACTGCAGTAGATGATTCCCCTCTGCAGAGTAACAGTCCTCTGTCACAGACTCCAGAAGTAGGGGTCGCTATCGGGGTGTTGCATAAGGAAGAGTTGGGTTTTTTTTGTGTTACGTATGACAACCTCCACAATCATTCTTGGCATGCCTTGGTTACAACTTCACTCACCTCAGATTAACTGGGCTACTGGTCAGCTAACGAGCTGGTCTTCCCAGTGTTTTCATCATTGTTTAGCGAAGGTAACCTTAGGTGAGACCAAGATTCATGTGGAAGGATTGCCAGATCAGTATTCTGAGTTTGCGAACGTGTTTTGTCCTAAATCGGCCGATAAACTTCCTCCACACCGCCCTTTTGATTGTCCGATTGATCTCCAGTCTGGTTGTATGCCCCCTAGAGGTCATCTCTACAATTTGTCTGGGCCCGAAAAGTTGGCCATGCAGGAATACATCCGTGAAAACTTAGCTAAAGGGTTCATTCGCCCTTCCCGGTCACCTGCTGGTGCAGGTTTCTTTTTTGTTAAGAAAAAAAACGGAGGCCTTCGGCCATGCATTGATTATCGGGGCCTGAATAAAATCACAGTAAAAAAATCGCTATCCATTGCCTTTGATAGAAGATTTATTTACTCAGGTCACCAATGCTAAGATTTTCTCAAAATTGGATTTGCGGGGTGCATACAGCCTAGTACAGATCAGAGAGGGCGATGAATGGAAGACGGCCTTTAACACACCCGATGGACATTGCGAGTACCTGGTGATGCCCTTCGGGTTGTGTAACGCCCCGGCCGTCTTTCAGGAACTCATTAATGAGGTGTTCAGAGAGGTTTTGGGCAAATTTGTCCTTGTAAATTTGGATGATATACTAATCTTCTCAGCCAACCTCTCAGAGCATAGGGATCATGTCAGGTTTGTGTTGCACAAGCTAAGACAAAACATGTTATACGCCAAATTGGAGAAATGCATTTTTGAGGTAACATCTGTCACTTTTCTGGGGTACATTATTTCTACCTCGGGCCTTTCTATGGACTCTGCCAAGGTCTCTGCTGTTCTGGAGTGGCCTCAGCCTGTGGGTCTGAAGGCTCTCCAGACATTCTTAGGGTTTGCTAACTACTATAGAAGGTTCATAAAGGGGTACTCCACAGTCATCGCACCCCTTACCAGTCTCACAAAGAAAGGGGCAGATACTAACCACTGGTTCCCCGAGGCCCTTGCTGCTTTCTCCACCCTGAAGGAATTGTTTTGTACTGCACCCATTTTAAGACACGTTGACATCTCCTATCCCTTTATTGTGGAGGTAGATGCCTCAGAGGTTGGTGTAGGGGCTGTGCTGTCTCAGCGTTCTGGGTTGCAGGGAAGGTTACACCCGTGTGCCTATTTCTCTCGTAGATTTTCACCCGCAGAAAAAAACTACGAAATAGGCAACAGGGAGCTCCTAGCCATTAAATTGGCCTTTGAAGAATGGCGTCATTGGCTAAAGGGAGCAGAACATACGATTACAGTTTACACTGATCACAAAAATTTGGAATACATCAAGGGGGCTAAGAGATTGAGTCCCCGACAGGCTCAGTGGTCACTGTTTTTCTCGAGATTCAGATTTATAATCATATATACCCCGGGTAGTAAAAACATTAAAGCAGACGCTTTATCCAGATGTTTCGAGCCAGAGACAGCACAGCCCTCAGACCCAGAGACTATTCTCCCACAGAAAGTGGTGTTGGCAGCCACAGAGACCTGGAGGAATTGGACTGAAACTTTAAGTCCTTTCCAACAGGATGTCCCTGAGGGAAAGCCTGAAGGGGTCATGTTTGTACCGTTGCCATTCCGTCTCCAGATTTTGCAGATGTTCCACTCCCACAAAAATGTTGGACATTCTGGTGCCACCAGAACACAGGACCTTGTTGCTAGGTGTGCATGGTGGCCTTCATTGACAACTGACTGCAAGGAGTATGTGAGAGAATGTGCAGTGTGTGCTAGAAGTAAACCCTCCCGTCAGGCACCTGTGGGAACATTGCAGCCTTTACCCACCCCAAGTGAACCATGGACCCATTTGTCCATGGATTTTGTGGGCGAACTCCCGAAGTCTGAGGGCATGTCGGTCATTTGGGTGGTAATCGACAGATTCAGTAAAATGGCCCATTTCGTGCCCCTGAAAGGACTCCCCTCGGCCCAAGAATTGGCCGATCTTTTCATCCTGCATATTTTCCGGCTACACGGTATTCCGGAGAATATAGTGTCAGATCGGGAGTCCAATTTGTTTCCAAATTTAGGAGGGCATTCTGTCATCAGATGGGCATGGAACTTTCATTTTCGTCGGGCTACCACCCACAGACCAATGGTCAGACGGAGAGAATTAATCAATCTCTGGAACAGTTTTTAAGATGTTATGTGGCGGATGCACAGACTGATTGGATCAAGTTTTTGCCATTCGCAGAATTTGCACACAATAATTTGAAAAGCTCTTCTTCTGGATTCTCTCCATTTCAGGTGGTAACAGGAAGGTTGCCTAGGTTCTCCCCATTGCCAGTGGCCTCTACTCCGTTTCCAGCTCTGGAGGCTTGGCAAAAGTCATTTAAAAACATTTGGGGAATGGTAAAAAAGAATCTAGAGAAGGCTTTCCAGAGTCAGAAAGGACAAGCTGACAAGAAACGTTCCATAGAGTGGAAGTTTCAGCCAGGAGACTTGGTCTGGGTGTCCACTCGTCATTTGGCCCTAAAACAGCCTTCACCCAAGCTAGGACCCAGATTCGTGGGTCCTTTCCCTGTAACCAGGAAAATCAACAATGTTACTTATGCCATTGATCTTCCTGCCAGTATGCGGGGTGTGAGATCATTCCATGTATCCCTGCTTAAGCCAGCAGTGCAGGTAGATTCCACTCTTCCTCCTCCTGTGATGGTGGATGACCAACCTGAGTATGAAGTGGAAAAGATTTTAGACTCACGTATTGTACAGAACTCGGTACAGTATTTGGTTCACTGGAAGGGTTATGGCATTGAGGAAAGAACATGGGTACCTGAGTGCCGCATGCATGCGGATGAATTAAAGGGGGCGTTCCACGCCCTATATCCTGAGAAACCAGGTAGGAGCTGTCCGGAGTCCACTCCTCAGGGGTGGGGTACTGTGAGAAAACGCGGAAAAGCCGCCGCGTGCGCTCAGAGTAAGGCGGCTGTTTCCGCGTGCAACGTGGCGGTCTGCATGCGTGGGCCTACATCTGCTAGTATGGCCGAACGCGGAGAAACCGCCGCATGCCTTGATAGCGGTGCGGCGGATTCCGCGTCCAGCGCAGGGCGGGTGGTATGCAAGACATGTCTGGTGTGGCTGGGACCGATAGTCCACACAAGTTCAGAAGGACGCGCGCGTTGAGAGGCAGAACTTTTATGACAGCCAGAAGGGAGTCAGCTTACCAAGCCGGTCAGCTGACGATTGTACCAGTTCCCATTGGTCCAGCACTTAGGGGAGGCGCTGGAGAGCGCTGGGCTATATATACTGGGTGCTGGTCATTCACTGGTTGTCTGCCGTTGAGATCACTACGTGGTAGCACTCAGACCTTATTGTCAGAATCTGTGTTATCATTCTGTTATACTTCAGACTAGTCCCAGGGTGTTGATGATCAAGGACCTCACACCCAAAGATTAGGAATCTGTGTTATCATTCTGTTATAATTCAGACTAGTCCCAGGGTGTTGATGATCAAGGACCTCACACCCAAAGATTAGGAATCTGTGTTATCATTCTGTTATACCTCAGACTAGTTCCAGGGTGTTGATGATCAAGGACCTCACACCCAAAGATTAGGGACTTGTGTTACTATTCTGTTATACTTCAGACTAGTTTCAGGGTGTTGATGATCACGGAGCTCACACCCAAGACTAGGCATTGTTTATTATCTGTTATGACCTTCTGCTTTCCTGACCACTCTTCTGTTCACTGATTTGGTATTTCGCTATATCTGATACTCTGTTGCCAAACCCTGCTTGCCTTAGGATTACCAAATCAGCTTCCTGTCTTTGTACCTTGTATGTCAGTGTGTTGCCGACCTGGCTTGTCCGACCTTGAGAGCTATCTCCCCAGTTAGAGATAGTTCACAGATCAGTCAGTGGCATCCTTCTATTGGTGTCACTCACGCTCTGGTCCTTCCCTCTCCCAGTCTGATTCCTCCCCACGGGAGAGTCTCAGGCTGTTGAAAGGTACTACTCCAGCAGTATTCCTTACTGCCTTGTACCTGTCCTCCTAGTATTGTTCTCAAAGTATTACTGTTGCACCAAACACTCATATCTCTCAGATGTCCAGAG
Source organism: Hyperolius riggenbachi (assembly GCF_040937935.1). Lineage (NCBI taxonomy): Eukaryota > Metazoa > Chordata > Amphibia > Anura > Hyperoliidae > Hyperolius > Hyperolius riggenbachi. Next base: position 213,151,281 of record NC_090648.1, on the reverse strand, counting down.
GTTAGTAATATATCTGATTATCAGTGATACTGCAGATCATCAATAATCAGGTATATATCTGTATTCTTGGTGATACTGCAGATCACCAATAATCAGACCCTCTCTGTGTTACACCGATCGTTACAGTCCCTCTTCCATGTGCAGCACCTTCTTCTCGGTGCAGCTACCTCACATATAGCATTATGTGGTGGACCTGATCCCTCAGTCCACAAGGCAGGACCAAGGCTGTACAGACACGTCGCTGGCCTACAGGCTAGCAGCATGTTCTGTTGCTATGCAGGGGAGCAGAGGGCTGATGGAGCAGTGCAGAAGTGGCATCGCAAGGGAGTTGGAGAACAATACTCTCAACCGTCGCTCGGCCAAAACAATCCGCCAGACTGATCGATGGCCGAGCAGCAGAGTGGGGATCAGCGGCTGCTGTACCTATGCTGGATTCTGCAGTCGTTATAGGCTTCCTCCGTCAAGTTTCTTCTAGTATGTGTACACAGCTTAAAGGGAATCAGAGACAAAGCACCCTCATGTATTTTACCATATAGATCAGTGGGAACATTAGAGAAAACACATACCATGCTTTCTGTTTCATTCTGCACTGCACAGCTTGTTTCTTATCAGACCTGATAAAATCCCCGACTGAGCATTCAGTCTGGCTTTGCTCAGGAATATTTATAGCTCAGTCTGTGTTCTCTCATGTCTTTTCAAGTCCAAGCCTGCCCCCTGCTGGCTCTACTCAGGCATCATTATAGCTGAGTCATTATAGCAAAGCCAGACTGAAGGGCTCAGTCGGGATTTTATCAGGTCTGATAACAAGCTGTGCAGTGCAGAATAAAACAGAGAGACTGGTAGGTGTTTTCTCGAATGTTCCCACTGATCTATATGGTAAAATACATGAGAGAGTGCTTCGTCTCTGGTTCAATTGAACAGTTTCTGCTTTGCAGATTTCTGTCTGTGACACAGCCTCGGAAGAAGCGCCGGTTGGCACAAAACGGCCATCAGGCTCCTTGTGCCTCCACCCACTGACCTGACCAGTCTCCGGAGCTTGGTATATGACTTCTCCAATTTCACCTTGCATGTGGATCTATCTACAAGACAGCGATTGTGCCAATAAGTATTAAACCATCTTGTGGAAGTGCCAGGGATATTTTTTTCTATCTCCAAACAGTGTTTTCTGCAAATCTCTGCACCTAGAGGCCACCGCAGTTCTCTGCAGCCATAGCAAGCTACGTCATAGCCTCTCATCACACATGCTGGGCATTGTAGTGCCGACCCACTATTTTCTCCTATAATATCACATTGCATGTGTTTGGACATAGGTGTGTCTGTTTATGCACATAGGTACACAATCCTGGACATCAAGGCAGTCCACTCATGTCATGGAGGATATTCAATCTCCCTTTCCAGCAGCAGAACTTTACTGACACTTCTGCTAGCTTGCTATCCATTTGGTGTCATCCTGTGCTTGTAAACTGTTGCTGACCACACCCATCGGACCTTAGGTTCTGACTTGTCCTGCTCTGATCTATGTTCATCTCTGGTTCTGGTCAGACAGTCTCCTGCCTGCCCTGACCTTAGCTAGTACTCCAACTAGTATATCTACCACTTACCTTAGCTTGTCTGCTGACCATGACATCTGTATCCTGCCTTGACTCCAGCCTGTCTACTGAACATGATACCTTCTATCTTCCTCTGATTGAGCTTGTTCCTGACTAAAATTGGCTCAGTTTACTTTGGTTTGACCACAGTTTGCCAGCCGGACTCCCACAGTAAGATTATCTCTATGAGGACCAGATTTCAGCATTGCAAGAGTCACGCATGTCATGGTATAGGGTGGCTGCTGCCCAAGACAGTAGCTGAACATGGAAGATGGGTTTTCTGCATATTAAAGAGAAGGCTGCAAATGGAATGGGGCATTTTGAAATTATGAGCAACACGTGTAAGAGGTGCTTTGCATGTCCACTAAATAATAATCACAGCTTTTATGACAAACCATAACCCTTTTACCACTCTGCGACCACCTAACGCATAGTGGCTTCCCCAGGACCGCTGTCGTGGACAGCAGGCTGTTAAAAGAAAATAAACGGTTTATGTTTATTTTATACGCGCTGTGATCCATGCGCAGCGCTGTAAGGGGACAGTTTAGTGACAAAGCTTTTGTAATAATCTCCTCTGTGAGGTCTGTTTTGTCTTCAGGCACTACTGCAGCCAGACTATGCTGGCTGCTGTCTGCGGAGATTTTCTGACATTTACAATGAATGAATTGTCCATTTGCATCTCATTCGCATTCCATTGTGGTGTGGTCTGCTATTCTGAATTCAAGTGCTATGCTGTTTGCATGGGGATGCATGAACTTATGAGATGCAGACTAAGTGAATGCAGATGGCTGCCTTGTTCTGTTTACATGCTTCTCTCTGATTGGTGTGTTCATCCATAAAAGTCACTTCCTGAGTCTGCCATCCTGCCCGACATATTGCTAGTCTATAGGACTGCAGTCCTGGGTCTTTGTTCATGCGAATACTATGTGTTAGCACTCATACCTTTTGATAGCTGTAATAATAACTTTCATTATTTGTATTGATATTCTGTCTCAGACCTTAGTCAGATCCTGGTGTGTTTGATCCGGCAGGACCCCGGGGATTCACACATTGCTTAGGTTCATTATTGTAATTATTATTGATATTCTGTGTTGACCTATTTGCTTGTACCTCTGACTCCGCTCTCTGCCTCCTGATTCTGTACTGTGCTTATCTGATCTGTTGCAGATTCTCTGCCTGATTACCGACCCTGATTTCTGCCTAACGATTCTGTACTGTATCTCCTAATCTGTTGCCGACTCCTGATTGTTTGACCACTCTGCTACCAGTGGGTTCCTCCTTGGTGGCGTTCGCCACTTTACTGTGCACCAAACACGTGTACTTCTCATAATAATAAAGTATACTGATTTGTTATGTTCTGTACTGTTTGTATTGCTCATTGCTGCTTCCGCATTGGGCAATTTCTGTCTGGCATCTGCGGGTGCTCTGTGAATGAATGTCTGTTTCCTCAAAGTCTGCTATCAGTTTGACAGACATTCATCTGATCTGTGGTAGATCAGTTCCTGTTCCTGTTCTGTTATTATATTGCTCATCGCTGAATTTGCTTTGTGCAATTTCTGTCTGTTATCTGTGGATGGTTCAGCGGATTAGTCTTGCTGTGCCCCACAGCTCCACCTGCTGGCTGGATTTGTTCCTCCCCAGATGTATTCCATTACTGGGCTCCTCTTTCTGAATGCTTGTGGAGATCTCCTCAGAGTCAGCGTACACGCTGTGCGCTGACCGTGGAGATCGTTCCCGCAATCATTACAGCTTTCCCCTCGAGTGGCCCACTGTGTTCCCCTCTCATAGGCTCATGCCTATGAGAGGTGATCATTGATTGAATCTCGGGGGGAGGGTAAAACAATGATTTTTATATTAAAATAATAATAATAATAATATTTATAAAAAAACAAACAAACATAGCAACAGCAATCACATGCCACCAACAGAAAGCTCTGTTGGTGGCAAGAAAAGTGGCAAGATTCATTTGTGTGCTAAGTTGTATAGCCCTGCCGCTAGCTGTTAAAGCTGCAGTGGCCTGAATTGTAAAAAATGGCCTGGTCACTAGGGGGTGTAAGCCTGTGGTCCTTAACTGGTTAAAACCACACCTTAAAACTTCATCCACAATTCCTCATCACAGCACTTACTCAATGTAATCTTCTGGCATGTCTGGAATAAAACAGAAACCTGGGGGCTGCTAAGATCAGCGTTTACCTTACCAAATCGCATGCAAAAAAATATTTTTAACTACTGCTCACAAATATATTTACTGCTCATATGTTTTATATAACTATTGCATGCACACAGAACTATTCATAAAAGAATCCACAGAGGCCTCCAGTCAGAGTGCGAGAAGATCTAATAACTGGTATATACTGTATATTTCAGTGGTGCTTCTTCAGTCCTTTATTTGTATTTACCCTCTAAGCCTAATACTTTGCATTGTTTGCAGTATTCCAAAGAATACTGTCTTTGGACTTGTTGGGCTTCTAAAGAGGTGGCTACTTTGGCCGTGAAACATGCATTAGGCACTTCCACACATTGCCTGTGTTTATTAGAGATTCAACTGTGATGTCTCATTTGAAGCATATGTGGCAGTTACTTCATGTTTTACATGCCCAATAAGTAATATACACAGTTTTTTAATGAAAAACCATAATCCTTTAAAACCATTTGCTGTACAGATCTATGACTTTTCCCACCACCCATGACTTTTCCCACCCATGACTTTTCCACCAATAAAGTATGATTTTATTACCACTATAGTAGTAATAATAATTAGGTTGAAATAATTAGGTTGTAGCTTTAACCGGTCTTGATCTACTATTGAGAATTTGGTTTTATACCCTACTAAACCCTATTCTAGAGTATTATCAACCCTTATTTTTTCTAGAATACATTTAATCCAATTACTCCAGCTAAAAGTCTACAGTAGCTCATACCGAAGAGCCATCAAACTTGGCCCACAAGTGGTTTACACACTTTGCATTATGTTTGGCCCACTCTAGACCACCAAGGAAGCTATATGGGGGATGGAGGGGGAAATCAGTAGACACCGGGGAACTGAATAGGGGGGGGGGAGGGGAGGGGGTGTCACTATTATTATTATTATTTATTGGATTTATATAGCACCAACATTATGCAGCACTGTACAATAAATAAGTTTACAGATGATAATAATAATGGGGGTGACAAATAACACAATACAGGTAATAAGCAATAAGATTCATAATGCCAGATAATACACTGGAAAAGTAGCCCCAATAATACAAGTTCACATTGTTCTGTGAGCAGGATACAAGATCTGGTAGGATACACAAGGAGGGAGAGCCCTGCCAAAGGAAACCAATCTAAAGAGTGGAGGGGGTGGTGACCCAGTAGGAGGGGGGCTGCATCAAGAGGTTCTAGGCAGATACGGTTAGGGCATTGGCGAGGTGGGGTAGGCCTTCGTGAAGCGGTGAGTTTAGAGGGCTTGTTTGAAGGTGTTGAAGGAGGGGTCAAGCCTGATGGGCAGTGGGAGAGAGATCCTCAGGAGGGGGGGACTGCTCTAGTGTAGGCATCAGGACACTGTGTAGGTGAGGGAAGGAGGACCACTAAACACCAGGGAACTGTATAGGGTAAGGAGGGGGCCACTAGACACCAGTGAACTGTATAGGGGAGGGTGGAGGCATTAGACACCAGGGAACTGTATAGGGTAGGGAGGAAGGCCACCAGGGAACTGAATGGGGGGGCATTAGACACCAGGTAACTTTATAAGGGAGGGAGGTGGCTACTAGACATTGAGGATGGCCTGCAACTTGGTCCCTATGTTAAAGGGACCCTAAACAGTAGAAATAAATGAAACTGGTACTTACCTGGGGCTTTCTTCAGCCCACCATAGTCCACGAGGTCCCCCGGCATCCTCCTGGCTCCTCTCGTGGTCCTGCTGCAGACTTCCCGGACCGAGTGTCGGCTCGACACTTCCTTAGCCTTGACGGAACGCGTCATCACACCGGCTGTTACGCATTAGCACGGTGGCTGGCGTGACAGTCCTGCACATGCGCGGTATTCTAATTCTAAACCGCGCATGCACAGGACTGTCACGTCGGCCACCGTCATAACGCACAGCTGCCAGCGTGATGACGTGGAGCGTCACTGTTAACCTATTTTGATTCCTGGACATACAAACTACGTCCAGGAACCATGCGTGCTACCGCACTCCCGGCCGCGGATTCGGTAGCCAAGGAATCAATGTATCGGGCTATGGTGCCCGATCACTGATTCCTCTCCCCCGCTGAAAAAGTGACAGCTTCTCTCGGAAGCTGTGCTTTTTCTGGCCGTTCCCTCCCCGATGAGTCACTCTAAGCGTGTGTTACGCTTAGAGTGACGTCATGTAAACAAACTCATGACCGCCATCTTGTGGCCAAAAAGTAAAACTACAACTAAAATTAAAAAAAAATTAAACATAACACACAATTACATTATAACACTATACTTTACATCCCACCCTCCCAAAAATACCCAAATAAAATGTTTAATATAAAAAAAAAAAAACCATTACAATAAAAAAAAAAAATGTAAATATTTACCTAAGGGTCTAAACTTTTTAAATATCAATGTAAAGATGAAATATTTCTATATTTTTTTTATTTTAAACTTGTAAATAGTGATAGATGCAAAACGGAAAAAATGCACCTTTATTTCCAAATAAAATATTGTCGCCATACATTGTGATAGGGACATAATTTTAACGGTGTAATAACCGGGACATATGGGCAAATACAATACGTGAGTTTTAATAATGGAGGTGTCAGGAATATATTGGGGTGCTTAGGATGTAAGGAACAGGAACATATTCTTTCATTTTTCTGCCTGTGTTCCATGTAGGTCTGCTAGAAGGGAGCTGTTGCCGTTGATTGCTTGGGGCAAGGAAGTGGGTATTGTCTTGACCATATGAGGTGCTTTGAGTTTCTGCTAATGGGATTATCTGCCTGGCTTTTTGAACTCAGGAGACGGCCCATTGTCTCAATACACAAAGCAAGCCTACTCAGGAAAAGTCTAAAACATGTCAGCTTGTGGTGAAGAAACCCTATTTCACTGTGAGGAAATTAAATTATTGGTGGAGTTGAAAAGCCTCACTTAACAATCTCGTGATGTATAGACATTGTAACCTGGGGAAATTGGGCTAAGGAAGTCTTTTGTTGGGTGTGGGTACTATAGTGGCTGTTGGATCTCTGAATATCCAATTATGACTGAGGATGTAATTAAATCTAGTCTCCCCCCGTCCACACAGGCTTACAGCCTCGAGGCGAATATTTCATTATAAAAACCAGGGGACAGCTACCTCAAATCAGTTCTCTTCTGACGGTAGCTGCGGCTGGTCTCCTGGCCCAAGCTAGTGGACTCCTGGTCTAACCAGAATTGTGTCCGTCCACAAAAGTCCAAGATTCTTCTATCTGGATTCCTGTATTTTGGTAAGCAAAATCGCTTTGTGTGTATCTTTGTAACCTCTTATCTTTGTAACTCTTAATTTTGTAACTTTTTTACTTTGTTTTTTTTGTAATCTTTTGTATATATTCTGTTCTGCATTGTTCCATGTTTTTCTGGAATATTAAATTATTATTTAATAAGCTTGACTTCTGCTGTGCTAAACTAACACTTATAGCCTAGAAGAGATTGAAGTGCAACTGTGTATAGTCCATGCCTATTTGTACGCTTGAGCAACACTACCATATGAAATTGTAATTGCATTGTGTGTGGGGGCGTTTGTCATAGTTTGGCCTAAAGCGCGCAGCTGACCCAACGTACGAAAAACGCCAGTGCGAGTAGCGACAGCAGAGTGGCTAACAGTATCGTTCGGAACGACTGTTAGTGGTTTTGCTTCATTACAGTGTAAGATTGCAACTGTGTGTGGGTGCGTGGCGTTCTCGTATTCGGCCTAAGCGCAAAGCTGACCCAAATACGAAAACGTAGATTGCGTGTTTAGCCCTCGACAGCTGAGGGGACGTGTTCTGGGGGGTCACAGCCTTGTTTGTAGCTTAAATAAGGCTGCTCCCCGCTTGATCTGGTCAAACCCGCAGTCGGGAACCGCATACGCAGGCAAGCCGCGGGTCGGTTCCTGACATAATTGGTGGCAGCGGTGGGATCAATTAGTACATTAGTACGCAGTTTAGCTCGTTATTCTGAGTACTAAAGGCTGGAAGCTTGCTAGAAGCAACTAGCCTACAGAAGTCTACTCAGTGCAGAATCTATATACGTTTTTTTTTGTTCAAAGATACACACTTGATATTTGCTTTCCCTTCCCCCCTTTTTTCTTTTTATTTTTTGCAACACGATGGCTCAGAAAGCATCCAGCTATGCAAGGCAAAACAAAGAGATACTACTCAACCTGTGTGAGCACAAAGGCATCGAGACGGTGAGCGGCCAGACTAAGGAGCAGTTAGTTCGTGCGCTCGAGGAGCATGATGAGGCAGAGCGAGCCCGTGCTTCAACGTCAGCGGATGCAGCTCACGACACGCCAGAGAAGGAATCGCTCCCGCCACAGGATGCGAGTGGAGACGATGTCCTGGATGATCCACCGAACACGGAGATGACATCTCTGGAAGCCGACCTACAGCTACTAGGTTCGGCTGAGCCCGAACTGCGCCTAAAGCTGATCCTGGAACATCGGCAAGCAGAGAGGGAAATACGACAAGCCCAGAGGGAGCAAGTTGCACAGCGACACCAGCTGCAGCTGGCTAAACTTCAGCAGCAGAACCAGTCTGCTGGACCCGCAGAACGCGAAGGTGAGCGAGTCCACAGAATCCCCCTGGATAAGTTCCCCGCTATGGACAAGGACTCTGACATAGACACTTTCCTACAGGGGTTTGAAAGGACTTGTCGGCAGCATGGGGTGCCCCATGAGCAGTGGGCAAGATACCTCACACCAGGGCTGAGAGGCAAGGCCCTGGAGGCGTTTGTGAGTCTCCCCCAGGAGGAAGAAACAGACTTTGAGGCAATTAAGAAAGCCATTATTGCGCGATACCACCTCACGCCAGAGGTGTATCGCAAACGTTTCAGGACAGTGCAGCGAGGTCCTAATGACAGTTACCTGGATCATGCGTGCAACCTGCGCACTGCCTTCCAGCAGTGGTTAAAAGGACTGTCAGTCAAAACCTTGGATGCCCTGCAGGAGCTGATGATAAAAGACCAGTTCCTACACACCTGTCCTGTTGAGGTCCGGCTGTTTGTGCTGGATCGAGAACCAAAGACAGTGGATGAGGCTGCAGAAATGGCCGATTCCTACACCGCCCATAGAGCACCTGAGTCCCGGAGGACTACTACGCCCAGCTGGAGAAGAGAACAGTGTGCTAAACCTGTGTCACCCAGCACCCAGAGGAGGCAAGCACAGCTGTCTCCTGGATTCAGGCAACCAACCCCTGACACTCGGAAATGCTTTGTATGTGACAGGGTGGGTCATATCAGCAGGACTTGCCCAGAGAGGAAGAGGGAGGCCCCAAAATCCAGTGAGGCCTCAAACCCCAGTGAAGTCCCAACGGCTTTGTGTGCTACCAGGAATGCTACTGGCTATGCAGAGAATCTGCAGCTTGTCACGGTTGGGGGTACAATTGCCACTGGGCTGAGAGACACTGGAGCAGAAGTGACTCTCATACATCCCCAGCTTGTGAACCCGGAGCAGTACATACCTGGGAAAATGATTGCTGTCAGAGGAATTGGGGGTGTCACCCCAGCCATACCCACCGCCTTGGTCCACCTGAATTGGGGGGCCGGCAGCGGATTGAAAGAAGTTGGGGTAACCGACAAAATCCCCACCAACGTTTTGCTGGGTACTGACCTGGGACGGTTAGTGGCCCGGTATGAGCCTACTCCTAACCCTGTGGAGCCTGCACCCCCAGCAGAAGTTCAGGACTCTTGCCAGGTGCGGTTTGATAATGCTGTGCAAGGGGGGAGTGCTGGTGAGGCCCCAGGGGCTATGGACTGTGTACTAGGAGCCAGCCCTAGTGATTCTCCAATGCCTAGGCCTGGAGTCGGACATGTTGATACGGAGAATGCAGAAACTGATGATGTCATTTATGACGCACGGACTATCGAGGCGATCGATGCAAGAACTGTTGATGCTACTTGTGAAGTGCTGAGTAGCAATGTGTGTAATGATACAGATAATGTGGATGTTTTATGTGATGTCCCAAATGACAATATATGTAGGGCTGATAATGCTGATGTCATATGTGTTGTACTACATAATGCTGTGTGTCATGTGGACACTCCGTCAGCTGCAGTAGTAACCAGCGGCGCTCGCTGGGCTGCAGCAGGTGGACTGTTCATTGAAGGGGCAGGTGGCACCAGGCCAGATCTTCCCCCTTCAGATGGTTTCAAGACCAAAGGTGATGTGGTTTATGATATGTGTAAGGTGGGCGCTCCCTCAGCTGCAGGGGTAACCCGCAGCGCTAGCGGGTCTACAGCAGAGGGACTGTCCACCGAAGTGGCAAATGTTGCTGGGTCAGCCACATCCAATTCGGAACCTGGCCCGGAGGGCCCAGGAGCCTCTCCGTCTGCAGCCTTCCTGGAATGTGTGACAGGCAGCACTGAGCTCTCTGGGGCTGTTCGATTTGACAGCAGCCTGGAAGAGCTCAGGGGGCTGGCCAGCGGGTCACCAGCTGGGAGGGGCGGGCTGAGAGGGTTCTGGGAAGTTACTCCCTCGGAGCTGTCCGAAGTGGAGGAGGCAGACCGGCAGATACTCGTTCCCCAAAGGGACCGAAAGATAGCTCCTGCCACTATAGAAAGAGTGCGTGTAGCGACGGTTGGAACCCTTCCCCAGTTGCAGCACTGTCTCTATGGTCGCGAATTCACGGTCGTCACTGACTCGCATTCCCCTGGTTGGTTACGTCAGGTTGCCAAGGGCAACGACACATTGCAGCAACCTGACCAACTTTTCCATTCCTGTAGCTTGGAGCTAAGGAGTTACCCCCCCAGTGTCGGCTTTGGCAGGACGATTCGTTAGAATCATCTGCTGGCGCCGTCTGGAAGAGGGGGCATGTCAGGAATATATTGGGGTGCTTAGGATGTAAGGAACAGGAACAAATTCTTTCATTTTTCTGCCTGTGTTCCATGTAGGTCTGCTAGAAGGGAGCTGTTGCCGTTGATTGCTTGGGGCAAGGAAGTGGGTATTGTCTTGACCATATGAGGTGCTTTGAGTTTCTGCTAATGGGATTATCTGCCTGGCTTTTTGAACTCAGGAGACGGCCCATTGTCTCAATACACAAAGCAAGCCTACTCAGGAAAAGTCATGTCAGCTTGTGGTGAAGAAACCCTATTTCACTGTGAGGAAATTAAATTATTGGTGGAGTTGAAAAGCCTCACTTAACAATCTCTTGATGTATAGACATTGTAACCTGGGGAAATTGGGCTAAGGAAGTCTTTTGTTGGGTGTGGGTACTATAGTGGATGTTGGATCTCTGAATATCCAATTATGACTGAGAATGTAATTAAATCTAGTCTCCCCCCGTCCACACAGGCTTACAGCCTCGAGGTGAATATTTCATTATAAAAACCAGGGGACAGCTACCTCAAATCAGTTCTCTCCTGACAGTAGCTGCGATTGGTCTCCTGGCCCAAGCTAGTGGACTCCTGGTCTAACCAGAATTGTGTCCGTCCACAAAAGTCCAAGATTCTTCTATCTGGATTCCTGTATTTTGGTAAGCAAAATCGCTTTGTGTGTATCTTTGTAACCTCTTATCCTTGTAACTCTTAATTTTGTAACTTTTTTACTTTGTTTTTTTTTTGTAATCTTTTGTATATATTCTGTTCTGCATTGTTCCATGTTTTTCTGGAATATTAAATTATTATTTAATAAGCCTGACTTCTGCTGTGCTAAACTAACACTCATAGCCTAGAAGAGATTGAAGTGCAACTGTGTATAGTCTATGCCTATTTGTACGCTTGAGCAACACTACCATATGAAATTGTAATTGCATTGTGTGTGGGGGAGTTTGTCATACGTTGGCCTAAAGCGCGCAGCTGACCCAACGTACGAAAAACGCCAGTGCGAGTAGCGACAGCAGAGTGGCTAACAGTATCGTTCGGAACGACTGTTAGTGGTTTTGCTTCATTACAGTGTAAGATTGCAACTGTGTGTGGGTGCGTGGCGTTCTCGTATTCGGCCTAAGCGCAAAGCTGACCCAAATACGAAAACGCAGATTGCGTATTTAGCCCTCGACAGCTGAGGGGACGTGTCTAGCGAACCGCTAGTGGTGGCAGTGAGAAGTGTTCTGGGGGGTCACAGCCTTGTTTGTAGCTTAAATAAGGCTGCTCCCCGCTTGATCTGGTCAAACCCGCAGTCGGGAAACGCATACGCAGGCGTGCCGCGGGTCGGTTCCTGACAGGAGGCATGTATTATTTTAAAACTATAATGGCTGAAAACTGAGAAATAATGATTTTTTCCGTTTTTTTTCTTATTCTTCCTGTTAAAATGCATTTACAGTAAAGTGGCTCTTAGCAAAATGTACCCCCCAAAGAAAGCCTAATTGGTGGCGGAAAAAACAAGATATAGATCAGTTCATTGTGATAAGTAGTGATAAAGTTATAGGCTAATGAATGGGAGGTGAACATTTCTCAAGTGAAAACGACGGAACCTGAATGGGTTAAGGAAGTGTCGGGCCAGCAATCGGCCCAGGTGTCACCGGTAGTGAAGACAGCTGCGGGACCGGGAATGGAACCAGGGGGACGCCGGGGGACCTCACGGCCTATGGTGGGCTGGAGGAAGCCCCAGGTAAGTACCGATTTCATTTATTTCTACTGCTCAGGGTCCTTTTAAATTCCGTCCCACTTTGTATTTGAGTTTGACACTAATATCTGTAGTGTGAGGCAGGAAAAAGTGTTCTGCAGAGTTTATCACATTTATTATAGCATAAGGTAGAGAAAAAAACGGAAGAAAAATAGTCACAGAAAACACACAGCTTTTGGCAAGGGCTGTACAGTTACAGACAATTATAAGAATTAGAAGTTGTTATTAAGAAATACATTACTCAGCTGAACTATTAGCTTGGACTGTGTCAGTCCACTTCCGATAACTAATCTCGGTTCACTATCCATTAGTTACTGGTCTGGCTAGTAGTGACACCATTATCACATTTCTGCAGTGACAGTCTTTGGCATGGGCATAAATGGGATACAGGGAAATCCAATATGTCTGCTTGCAAATGTCAGGATCCATGCGAATCAGCCCCAACCGATTAGGGGCTGGAATTACCTGGAATTAAGGTGAGGTCACTTGGAAATGGAGTGACAGCAGAGGATATTATCACATCCTGCAGTTCTCAGTCATAAGTTTCGTACACATGTCTGATGTAAGGCAACGACGGGTCCGTTGTCACCTCCCGCTTGGTGGGTTTTCAGCAGACAGTACAGCGTGTGTACAGTCTGTCGGTGGACTGATAAGACTGTTTCTGAGCGATCCGCCCGGCGGAGACCTTGGGCAGGACTCTCTATCCCTATAGGCTACTGCCTATAGAGTGCATCCTAGTGGCTGCAGCTCTGGTGCTTATAATGTTCACATTATTCTGTAAGCAATATAAATGTTCTGTGTCTTGTCTTGTGAACCAGAACTCCTAGGAGTGGGTAAATGGCTGAATGAGACCAAAAAGCCTCCTTACTAAAATGTTATGCAAAACAGTTAGTTGTCAAGGCACAAAGATAAAAGCACTTACCTTACTCCACCATTATGCAGATGTAAATGTTTTGAATAAGAGTCAATTGTAGACAATCAAGTACAGAACTGGTGGAATATTTCCAGTATGATGTGGTAGGATAAAGACTTCTGTGGCTTTGTCTCAGCTACATGCACGCTGTTAAACAAGCACAGTGGAAGTTGTAACTTTCCTGTGAAGAAACAGTTGCTATTGTGTGAAACGTGAATCAGAATTTTTTACCGATGATATGACCTGGAAACAATTGTTTGTCTTTTATGGCTAAACATACTATGGACATTTAAGTTTAGTCCTCTATGAGATTATTTCATGATTTTTGTAAATAAAAAGATTGTTTTTGCTATAGCATGATCGGTACTGTACGAGTGTAAATCTTTCTCCAACCGCACTACAAATAGCTTGCTTTGATTAGGTTTACTGTTTATGTATTGCTTGAGTGTTAACTACCTAGACTGTTGGCCGAAGAAGGTGGATTGCCTGTACTTTATAAATGGCTACATATTAAAATCACTCACTAGACTTTAAAAGCTTGCTTTATAGGAGTGATTGATTTTAAAGCTAAAGGTATGTTAAAGCTACTTTTTCTTTAGATTTGTTTAAGCAAATCTGAAGCCTAAAAAAAAAAATTAAAAAAGTACCACTGTAGAGGGAAGCTTCTGGATGCTCCAGAGTCTTGCCCGATCTTCCAAAAACCCTCCGCTGCTGACCAGGACCCTCATGGTCCCCTCCATGTATGAGCATAGCCACACTGCACAGGGGCAGCCAGAAGGGTCAGCGCATGCGCAGTAATATGGAGCCACTCGTGCATGGAGGCTTCCCCCTACTGATGTAAGTGTCTAACTTTTTTTCCCTGACATCAGGCAACCTTTAAAGCTATTTTTTTTTTAGATTTACAATGACTAAGATAAATGAGAACAAGAGATGACCAATGATAGGCAAATAATTATGGTTTGCATTCAAATGTATGCAGCCTAAAATTGGACCAATCAAAATCAACAGTAAGTTATTCTCTTTGGTCCAATTCCAAGCTGCCTACAATTGGTATTACATTTGAATGCAAGCCAGAATAGGTGAGAGGATAGTGAGAGAGAAGAACTCTTTTACTTGGTCTATATACGGACTCTACCCTCTTTTCTCATCGGATCAATTTGGTCCAAATGATGTGCTTTTATGGGAGACGGGAAATTTTTAGTAGATGGGGTAATAACACTCTTCCTTCAATCTCCTCATGGTCTAAAAGATTAAACAAAGCAGGGGTGTAGCAATAGGGGGTGCAGAGGTTGCGACCGCATTGGGGCCCTTGGACCAGAGAGGCCCGAAGGCTCAACTACAGTATTAGCTTTCTATTGTTCCTGTGCTCATAATAATCACTTCTATAGATACTTTGAATAGTGGTAATCATTAACAAACTGTTCCCCATCCCCTTCTTGCACCTCTGACACTGTGGTTGCCATTGGCAGGTTTTGGTGCGCTGTATCAATTGTTATGTATAGAGTGCTTGGGGGGGCCCCATTGTAAAACTTGTATCGGGGCCCACAACTCCTTAGCTACGACACTGAAACAAAGCTATGTTATGGTATAAGTTAACTTATCTTAAGCGTAATTGTCTAGACAAATTTGTCTTGATCTGGCAAAGTTGGAGTGATTATGTTGACTCGCATAATGTTCTGGACTTATCTTAGAAGGGTTGCCTGTGGTGGTGTCCTGAATGGACAGTCCCGCACAGTCTTAGCTATTTGATTGTTGGGCGCACTGAAATTTAGGGGGGTGGGGGGCGGGTAGTGCATAGGTGGGGGGAGGATGGTGGGACTGTTTATTTTGTATTGTTCATACTGTTTAAAAATTTGATAACATTTTGCTTTAAAAAAAAAAAATTGAATGCAAGCCAGAATTAATTTCATCTTATTGACCATTTCTGATGAGACCCTTTGCAGAAATAACTGATACTCATTGCTACCAGGAAATGTAGCACTACGATAATACTGTTTGTGACCTTGTAATATGTAGTCTTCTGTGCAATTTGACATTTTTAATTACAAAACCTTATGATATGAAAGACATCTTATGAAATACAGGAGACTTTAGCAGGGAGCACCAGCGTTTGTATTCATTCAGCATCTTATAACAACACCGGAACTTCTTTAAACCCTGTAGGTCAACAGTCATGATGAAAGATTGTCAGTGTTGGCCAACTGCCAAATAGCCCACACACATGAGGAAGCTCAGTGGTTATAAAAACATAATTCTATACCATGTTATAGCAGTAATGAAAGGCCCGGATTAGATACTACTACATAAGTACTCAGTGTAAAGATAAATTACATCAAATGGCAAAAATAACAAAAACAAACTTTTAAAAGAAGTGCGATTTGGTTATGCACAAAACATTTATAGGAAATATTCTGAAATGCCACAGGAAGCAAACTTGGTAGATACAGCGCCACGGAATATGTTGGCACTTTATAAATCAATAATAATATAATATTCTTGTAAACCTTAAGTTAATTTATATTTGTCAACTTTCTCCATTCCTATAATGATTTTGTCATACTCACCGTCCTGCTCCTGTCCGGCGTGCCCGCGGGCGTGTCATTACGCGCGCGCGCGCGGATGCGCTGGGCTTTATTTACTGTCCTGGTTTGTCTTCGCGCGCACGGCGCTGTGCACGCAGGGTCATGCGCGTGCGCATAGCGACGCGCGCGCATGCACGCGCTGCACGATGCGCTGCGCGCATGCGTAGGCGTAATTGCTGGCGCCAAAACTCCCTATTTAAACAGCACTGCTCTTTGGAACAGTGCTGTTAGTTCTTACAGCGTGTGCCTTGTATCCTGAGCCTTGTTTCTGACTGTTATCCCGGTATTGACCCTTCGGGCTTGTTCCTGACTACTCCTGATCGCTGCCCGTCCTGACCCTTGGCTTGTTCCTGATTACGTCTGATCGCAGCCTGCCCTGACCTCGGCCTGTCTTCAACTATCCAGATCTCCGCCTGTCCTGACCTCTTGCTAGTCCACGACCACGAGTGACCTGTCACTGGCTCTCTTCATCGAGACGTCAACTGTTCTCCAACCCTCTGTGGGATCATCTGAAGCGCAACCTGGTGGGCACTAGGCAGCTAAGAATCCGCTTACCCCTCAACGGTTTGTGGTCCTGCTTCCCCCTCAAGGGGTCGCAGGTGAAGACCCGTGGTCACTTAGATTCTGTGCTTTGGGTGGTCCATATCGCAGTGGGGCGGTCAACAGCACCTGATTCCTGTTACTCCTAACAGTAACTAACAGCCATATGGACGGCTCTGGAGAGCGTTCACCCTTTGATGCCCTCTGTGACCTGGTTCATCAGTTAACCGTATCCGTTCAAGAGGTTCAAAGAGACTGTGCTATGATCCGTGGCCAGCTGAGCACGGCACCCGCCCCTGTGGCAGCTCCAGTGGTGTCCGCTCCAGTTCCTGCTTCTGAGCCTGCATCCGGGTCTGCTTCTATGCCTGCCACAGTACCAGCTGGGTCCGCTCCCGAGCCCAAGCTGCCTCTTCCTGAACGTTTCACCGGGGAAAGGAGCAAGTTCAGATTGTTCAGAAGTGCGTGCTACCTGCACTTTTCTCTACTACCCAGGACCTTTGCTGATAAAAGAGTTCGTGTGGGTGCCATCATCTCTCTACTGCAGGGAGAACCCCAAGCCTGGGCCCTCAGGCTGGTGGAACAGAGTCACGATTGTCTACAGGATTCTGCTTCCTTCTTCCAAGCCATGGCCGAGCTATACGATGATCCCAGTAAAAGCGCTTCAGCAGATGCAGCCATACGCGCTCTCCGCCAGGGTCGTAGGACGGTGGAAGAATATGTTCTGGAATTCCGCCGCTGGTCTGGAGATCTTGACTGGAATGACTCTGTGCTCAAATCTCAGTTTCGCCTTGGTCTTTCCGAAGCAATCAAAGATGAGCTTGCTCGAGTGGGGATTCCTGATACTCTTAAAGACCTCATTCAGCTCTCGATCCAGATCGACAGACGACTAAGGGAGAGACGTCAGGAGAGGTCAGGCGTGACTCATAGTTCCTGGTTCCCTCCAGCTCCCGTTGTGCCACCTGTCTCTGCTCCCGTTCCCAGCTCTCCTGCTCTGGACGACCCTGAGCCCATGCAGTTGGGCCTTGCTCGGTCTCCCTTAACACCTGAGGAGAGACAGCGCCGCAGAACCGCCAACCTCTGCCTCTACTGCGGAGCTCCCGGACACTTTCGACAGAATTGCCCAGTCCGTCCTATGAGTAAGCCTGATTCCTTGTGCCCTCTTGAGAATCCCAGATCCGCTGCTTCCACAGCTTATGTACCCTTGTCTCTCTCCTTACAGGAGCCCAGAAGAGGGAACCTCAAGTTTAAAGCTATCATAGACTCTGGAGCTTGTTCCTGCTTCCTTGACATCCAGCTTGCTCTTGATCTCCAGCTACCTACCTGCAAGAAAAGAAGACCATTATTCCTCCAGCTCGCTGATGGGTCCTCCATCCACTCTGGACCTATCACCTTAGAGACTTTTCCTTTGTTGATCACTGTAAAAGGCAATCACCAAGAATATCTCGTCTTCGACCTGATCCCTTCTCCATTGTACCCTGCAATACTGGGAATGCCTTGGCTCAAGAGTCACAACCCTCAAATTAACTGGTCCACTGGGGAAGTGGCCTTCAACTCAACTTCTGCTTCACTAATTCTGGCCGTTTGCTGTGCACCAGTCCGGAGAAAGCCTCCCTCATCCCGTCCGTCTATCACGACTTTCTGGACATTTTCGATAAAAAGAAAGCTGATACCCTTCCTCCGCATCGCACATATGATTGTCCCATAGATCTTCAGCCCGGAGCAGCCATTCCTTATGGTCGAGTGTATCCTTTTTCTGAACCAGAAACGCAAGCGATCAAAGATTATATCCAGGAAAACCTTGAAAAGGGCTTTATCAGACCTTCTAATTCCTCAGCAGGAGCTGGAATATTCTTTGTGGAGAAGAAGGATGGCTCCCTCAGACCCTGTATTGACTACAGAGCACTCAACCAGATCACCATCAAGGATCGTTATCCCCTGCCCTTGATGTCTGATCTTTTCCAGAGACTCCGTACCGCTAAAGTTTTCACCAAACTGGACCTACGAGGAGCTTACAACCTGGTTAGAATCCGTGAAGGCGACGAGTGGAAGACGGCATTCAGATCTCGTTTCGGGCATTTTGAATATATGGTGATGCCTTTCGGCCTGTGCAATGCCCCTGCCACCTTCCAGCGCTTCATCAATGATGTGCTCCGTGACTTTATTGATGACTTTCTAGTTGTTTATCTGGACGACATTCTGATCTTCTCTGCTTCTCTAGAGGAACACCGGAGTCATGTTAAGAAAGTTCTATCCCGCTTGCGCACCCATGAACTTTACGCCAAACCTGAAAAGTGCGAATTTGAGCTAGACAATATTCAGTTCCTGGGTCTCCGCATTTCATCTGCAGGGATTGAAATGGATCCAAAGAAGGTTTCTACAATTTTAGACTGGCCAGTGCCTTCTGATCGTAAAGCAGTCCAACGCTTTATCGGGTTCGCTAACTTTTACCGAAGATTTATTAAGAACTTCTCCAAGATAGTAGCTCCTATCACGCAATTGACCAAGACCAACATCCCCTTTACGTGGACCCCTGAGGCTCAGTCTGCATTTGAAACACTTAAAGGTCTGTTCACGTCTGCCTCCATCCTCAGACATGCGGACCCATCCCAAGCCTTTATTATGGAAGTAGATGCTTCAGAGGTTGCCGTGGGGGCCATTCTCTCCCAACGTTTTGGTCCGAAGTCCCTTCTACATCCAGTAGCTTTTATCTCTAGGAAGCTGAGTTCCGCGGAGAGGAATTACGACGTAGCAGACAGAGAACTTTTGGCCATCAAAGCGGCTCTTGAGGAGTGGCGCTACTTGCTGGAAGGAGCTCTGCATCCCATTATTATCTTCACTGACCACAAGAACCTGGAATACTTACGCTCTGCTCGAAGACTTAAACCTCGCCAAGCCCGC
This sequence comes from Hyperolius riggenbachi, assembly GCF_040937935.1. NCBI lineage: Eukaryota > Metazoa > Chordata > Amphibia > Anura > Hyperoliidae > Hyperolius > Hyperolius riggenbachi. The sequence goes on along the minus strand of NC_090648.1, from coordinate 213,132,018 downwards.
TGGGCCCTATTTTTCTCCAGGTTCAATTTTCATCTCACCTTCCGTCCTGGATCCAGGAATGTTAAAGCTGACGCCTTATCCCGCATGTTCCACGAAGATTCTTTACTTCATGATGAGCCCCATACCATCCTCTCTAAGAATCATTTTCTTCTGCTGCAATCCGATTTGCTGAGTCAAATTAAGCGGGCCACCGCTGCAATTCCGTCACAAGAAATACCAACTAACCTTGTCTCACGTGACGGTCTTTTTCTTTTTCAAGATAAAGTTTTTGTTCCCCCTGGTCTCCGTCAGACAGTTCTTGCAAATGGTCATGATGGCAAACTGGCAGGCCACTTTGGTACTTCCAAAACACTGGAACTTCTTCAGCGAAACTTCTGGTGGGCTGAGATGTCTAAAGATAGCAAGCAATTTGTCCTGTCTTGTGAAGTATGTGCTAGAGCTAAGAGTTCCAGATCTAAGCCTTGGGGTCTCCTTAATCCCCTACCGGTACCTGAACGACCATGGGACAGGATTGCAATGGACTTTATTGTTGAACTTCCTCCCTCTGAAGGGTTTTCTACCATTTTTGTGGTCGTTGACCATTTTCCGAAGATGGCCCACTTCTTGCCTATGAAAGGCGTTCCTTCTGCAGCAACCACGGCTCAAGTCTTTGTGAAAGGAAATTGTCCGTCTTCACGGCCTTCCTTCTGAGATCGTCTCTGACCGAGGAACACAGTTCACCTCAAGACTCTGGAAAGAACTCTGCAGATTGTTAGGAATTAGTTCTAGTCTTTCGTCTGGATATCATCCTCAGACCAATGGCCAGACCAAGAGGACGAATCAAACCTTGGAACAGTACTTACGTTGCTTTTCCTCTGAGTCCCAAGATGATTGGTCTGCACTGTTACCCACTGCTGAGTTTGCCTATAATAATGCTACTCATTCTACCACGAAGACTTCTCCGTTTTTTTCAAATTATGCCTTTCATCCTGCTTACTTACCTGACTCCTTTAGCGATTCCTCTGTCCCCTCCGTGCAAGATAGACTTACATTCCTCACAGAAAGTTTCAAGAAACTACAATCCATTCTGCTAGAATCGCAAGAAAAGGCAAAATTTTGGGCAGATAAAAAACGCAAGAAGAGTCCTGATTTCCTTCCTGGTGATTCAGTCTGGCTTTCCACTAGTAATCTTCACCTCCGTTGCCCCTCCAAGAAACTGGGACCTAAATTTATCGGGCCATTCCTCATCGAGAAGGTGATCAACCCGGTAACTTTTAGATTGACCCTCCCAAGTTCTATGAGTGTTCATCCGGTCTTCCATATCTCCTGCCTCAAGAAGGTCATTCCGGATGATTTTAACCGCTCTGTTCCTCCCCCACCTCCTGTATTACTCGACGGCCATGAGGAATTTGAGGTCGAAAAGATTCTAGATAGTAGAAGGAGGGGTGATTCTCTTCAGTATTTGGTGAAATGGAAGGGGTTTGGAGTGGAAGAGAATTCATGGGAGCCTTCTCGTAATGTGCATGCACCTAGACTAATTAAGAGGTTCCATTCCAGGTTTCCTGAGAAACCGGCTCCCAGAGGCACCCAGAGGTTGCCCGTAGGGGGGGGGGGGGGGGGGGCAATGTCATACTCACCGTCCTGCTCCTGTCCGGTGTGCCCGCGGGCGTGTCATTACGCGCGCGCGCGCGGATGCGCTGGGCTTTATTCACTGTCCTGGTTTGTCTTCACGCGCACGGCACTGTGCGCTGTGCACGCAGGGTCATGCGCGTGCGCAGTATGCACAGAGGGTCACGCGCGTGCGCTTAGCGACGCGCGCGCATGCGCTGCGCGCACGCGCAGGCGTAATTGCTGGCGCCAAAACTCCCTATTTAACCACTTCCCGACCGCCTAACGCACAGAGGCGGCCGGGAAGTGGACCCCGCAAGGACCGCCGTATAGACAAATGGCGGCGGTCCTTGTAGGGGCATGGGCGGAGCGATCGCGTCATCCGTGACGCGATCCTCCGCCTCCGCCTGGCGCCGCTCACCCGCCGCAACATCCCGCCGGCCATACGGAAGCGCCGGCGGGATGTTAACCCGACGATCGCCGCATACAAAGTGTATAATACACTTTGTAATGTTTACAAAGTGTATTATACAGGCTGCCTCCTGCCCTGGTGGTCCCAGTGTCCGAGGGACCACCAGGGCAGGCTGCAGCCACCCTAGTCTGCACCAAGCACACTGATTTCCCCCCCCCCTGCCCCAGATCGCCCACAGCACCCATCAGACCCCCCCCCTGCCCACCCCCCAGACCCCTGTTTGCACCCAATCACCCCCCTAATCACCCATCAATCACTCCCTGTCACTATCTGTAAACGCTATTTTTTTTTTTATCCCCCCCCCCTGCCCCCTGCTCCCTCCTGATCACCCCCCCACCCCTCAGATTCTCCCCAGACCCCCCCCCCCCCATGTACTGTATGCATCTATCCCCCCTGATCACCTGTCAATCACCTGTCAATCACCCGTCAATCACCCGTCAATCACCCCCTGTCACTGCCACCCATCAATCAGCCCCTAACCTGCCCCTTGCGGGCAATCTGATCACCCCCCCACACCAATAGATCGCCCGCAGATCCGACATCAGATCACCTCCCAAATCCATTGTTTACATCTATTCTCTCCTCTAAACACCCACTAATTACCCATCAATCACCCCCTATCACCACCTGTCACTTTGACCTATCAGATCAGACCCTAATCTGCCCCTTGCGGGCACCCAATCACCCGCCCACACGCTCAGATTGCCCTCTGACCCCCCCTTATCAATTCACCAGTGCATTAATTACATCTGCTCTTCCCTGTAATAACCCACTGATCACCTGTCAATCACCTGCCAATCACCTATCACCCATCAATCACCCCCTGTCACCCCCTGTCACTGCCACCCATCAATCAGCCCCTAACCTGCCCCTTGCGGGCAATCTGATCACCCACCCACACCATTAGATCGCCCGCAAACCCGCCGTCAGATTACCTCCCAAATGTATTGTTTACATCTGTTATCTTCTCTAAACACCCACTAATTACCCATCAATCACCCATCAATTACCCCCTATCACCACCTGTCACTGTTACCTATCAGATCAGACCCTAATCTGCCCCTTGCGGGCACCCAATCACCCACACACTCAGATTGCCCTCAGACCCCCCCCCCCCCTTATCAATTCGCCAGTGCATTAATTACATCTGTCCTTCCCTGTAATAACCCACTGATCACCTGTCAATCACCTGCCAATCACCTATCACCCATCAATCACCCCCTGTCACTGCCACCCAACAATCAGCCCCTAACCTGCCCCTTGCGGGCAATCTGATCACCCACCCACACCAATAGATCGCCCGCAGATCCGACATCAGATCACCACCCAAGCGCAGCGTTTACATCTATTTTCTCCTCTAAACACCCATCAATCACCCCCTATCACCACCTGTCACTGTTACCCATCAGATCTGACCCTAATCTGCCCCTTGCGGGCACCCAATCACCCGCCTACACGCTCAGATTGCCCTCAGACCCCCCCTTATCAATTCGCCAGGGCATTATTTACATCTGTCCTTCCCTGTAATAACCCACTGATCACCTGTCAATCACCTGCCAATCACCCATCAATCACCCCCTGTCACTGCCACCCAACAATCAGCCCCTAACCTGCCCCTTGCGGGCAATCTGATCACCCACCCACACCAATAGATCGCCCGCAGATCCGACATCAGATCACCACCCAAGCGCAGTGTTTCCATCTATTCTCTCCTCTAAACACCCACTAATTACCCATCAATCACCCCCTATCACCACCTGTCACTGTTACCCATCAGATCAGACCCTAATCTGCCCCTTGCGGGCACCCAATCACCCGCCTACACGCTCAGATTGCCCTCAGACCCCCCCTTATCAATTCGCCAGTGCAATATTTACATCTGTTCTCCCCTGTAATAACCCACTGATTACCTGTCAATCACCTATCAATCACCCATCAATCACCCCCTGTCACTGCCACCCATCAATCACCCCCTGTCACTGCCACCCATCAATCACCCGCTGTCACTGCCACCCATCAATCAGCCCCTAACCCGCAAGGGCAATCTGATCACCCACCCACACCAATAGATCGCCCGCAGATCCGACGTCCGATCACCTCCCAAGTGCAGTGTTTACATCTGTTCTCTACCCTAAACACCCACTAATTACCCATCAATCACCCCCTGTCACTGCTACCTATCAGATTAGACCCCTATCTGCCCCTAGGGCACTCAATCACCCGCCCACACCCTCAGAATGCCCTCAGACCCCAGCCCTGATCACCTCGCCAGTGCATTGCTTGCATCTATTCCCCCCTCTAATCACACCTTGAGACACCCATCAATCACCTCCTGTCACCCCCTAGCACACCTACCCATCAGATCAGGCCCTAATTTGCCCCGTGTGGGCTCCTGATCACTCGGCCAAACCCTCAGACCCCCTTCCAATCACCTCCCCAGTGCATTGATTGCATCTATTTTCCCCTCTAACCACCCCCTAAGACACCCATCAATCACCTCCTGTCACCCCCCCCAGCACTCCTATCCATCAGATCAGGCCCAATACAACCTGTCATCTAAAAGGCCACCCTGCTTATGACCGGTTCCACAAAATTCGCCCCCTCATAGACCACCTGTCATCAAAATTTGCAGATGCTTATACCCCTGAACAGTCATTTTGAGACATTTGGTTTCCAGATTACTCACGGTTTTGGGCCCGTAAAATGCCAGGGCGGTATAGGAACCCCACAAGTGACCCCATTTTAGAAAAAAAGACACCCCAAGGTATTCTGTTAGGTGTATGACGAGTTTTTTTCACAAAGTGTCATTTTTCACTAAATTGTGACAAAAATAAAATCTTCTATGAACTCGCCATACACCTAACAGAATACCTTGGGGTGTCTTCTTTCTAAAATGGGGTCACTTGTGGGGTTCCTATACTGCCCTGGCATTTTAGGGGCCCTAAACCGCGAGGAGTAGTCTAGAAAACAAATGCCTCAAAATGACCTGTGAATAGGACATTGGGCCCCTTAGCGCACCTAGGCTGCAAAAAAATGTCACACATGTAGTACCGCCGTACTCAGGAAAAGTAGTATAATGTGTTTTGGGGTGTATTTTTACACATACCCATGCTGGGTGGGAGAAATTTCTATGTAAATGGACAATTGTGTGTAAAAAAATCAAACAATTGTCATTTACAGAGATATTTCTCCCACTTAGCATGGGTATGTGTAAAAATACACCCCAAAACGCATTATACTACTTCTCCTGAGTACGGCGGTACCACATGTGTGGCACTTTTTTACACCCTAAGTACGCTAAGGGGCCCAAAGTCCAATGAGTACCTTTAGGATTTCACAGGTCATTTTGCGACATTTGGTTTCAAGACTACTCCTCACGGTTTAGGGCCCCTAAAATGCCAGGGCAGTATAGGAACCCCACAAATGACCCCATTCTAGAAAGAAGACACCCAAAGGTATTCCGTACGGAGTATGGTGAGTTCATAGAAGATTTTATTTTTTGTCACGTTAGCGGAAAATGACACTTTGTGAAAAAAACAATTAAAATCAATTTCCGCTAACTTGTGACAAAAAAATAAAAACTTCTATGAACTCACCATACTCCTAACGGAATACCTTGGGGTGTCTTCTTTCTAAAATGGGGGTCATTAGTGGGGTTCCTATACTGCCCTGGCATTTTAGGGGCCCTAAACCGTGAGGAGTAGTCTTGAAACAAAAATGACCTGTGAAATCCTAAAGGTACTCATTGGACTTTGGGCCCCTTAGTGCAGTTAGGGTGCAAAAAAGTGCCACACATGTGGTATCGCCGTACTCGGGAGAAGTAGTATAATGTGTTTTGGGGTGTATTTTTACACATACCCATGCTGGGTGGGAGAAATACCTCTGTAAATGACAAACTTTTGATTTTTTTACACACAATTGTCCATTTACAGAGGTATTTCTCCCACCCAGCATGGGTATGTGTAAAAATACACCCCAAAACACATTGTACTACTTCTCCCGAGTATGGCGATACCACATGTGTGGCACTTTTTTGCGCCCTAACTGCGCTAAAGGGCCCAAAGTCCAATGAGTACCTTTAGGATTTCACAGGTCATTTTGAGAAATTTCGTTTCAAGACTACTCCTCACGGTTTAGGGCCCCTAAAATGCCAGGGCAGTATAGGAACCCCACAAATGACCCCATTTTAGAAAGAAGACACCCCAAGGTATTCCGTTAGGAGTATGGTGAGTTCATAGAAGATTTTATTTTTTGTCAAAAGTTAGCGGAAATTGATTTTAATTGTGTTTTTTCACAAAGTGTCATTTTCCGCTAACTTTTGACAAAAAATAAAATCTTCTATGAACTCACCATATTCCTAACGGAATACCTTGGGGTGTCTTCTTTCTAAAATGGGGTCATTTGTGGGGTTCCTATACTGCCCTGGCATTTTAGGGGCCCTAAACCGTGAGGAGTAGTCTTGAAACGAAATTTCTCAAAATGACCTGTGAAATCCTAAAGGTACTCATTGGACTTTGGGCCCTTTAGCGCAGTTAGGGTGCAAAAAAGTGCCACACATGTGGTATTGCCGTACTCAGGAGAAGTAGTATAATGTGTTTTGTGGTGTATTTTTACACATACCCATGCTGAGTGGGAGAAATATCTCTGTAAATGGACAATTGTGTGTAAAAAAAATTAACAAATTGTCATTTACAGAGATATTTCTCCCACCCAGCATGGGTATGTGTAAAAATACACCCCAAAACACATTATACTACTTCTCCTGAGTACGGCAATACCACATGTGTGGCACTTTTTTGCAGCCTAACTGCGCTAAGGGGTCCAAAGTCCAATGAGCACCTTTAGGCTTTACAGGGGTGCTTACAATTTAGCACCCCCCAAAATGTCAGGACAGTAAACACACCCCACAAATGACCCCATTTTGGAAAGTAGACCCTTAAAGGTATTCAGAGAGGGGCATGGTGAGTCCGTGGCAGATTTCATTTTTTTTTGTCGCAAGTTAGAAGAAATGGAAACTTTTTTTTTTTTTTTTTTCACAAAGTGTCATTTTCCGCTTACTTGTGACAAAAAATAATATCTTCTATGAACTCACTATGCCTCTCAGTGAATACTTTGGGATGTCGTCTTTCCAAAATGGGGTCATTTGGGGGGTATTTATACTATCCTGGAATTCTAGCCCCTCATGAAACATGACAGGGGGTCAGAAAAGTCAGAGATACTTGAAAATGGGAAAATTCACTTTTTGCACCATAGTTTGTAAACGCTATAACTTTTACTCAAACCAATAAATATACACTGAATGGGTTTTTTTTTATCAAAAACATGTTTGTCCACATTTTTCGCGCTGCATGTATACAGAAATTTTACTTTATTTGAAAACTGTCAGCACAGAAAGTTAAAAAAATCATTTTTTTGCCAAAATTCATGTCTTTTTTGATGAATATAATAAAAAGTAAAAATCGCAGGAGCAATCAAATAGCACCAAAAGAAAGCTTTATTAGTGACAAGAAAAGGAGCCAAAATTCATTTAGGTGGTAGGTTGTATGAGCGAGCAATAAACCGTGAAAGCTGCAGTGGTCTGAATAGAAAAAAAGTGGCCGGTCCTTAAGGGGTAGAAAGCCCTAGGTCCTCAAGTGGTTAAACAGCACTGCCCTTTGGAACAGTGCTGTTAGTTCTTACAGCGTGTGCCTTGTATCCTGAGCCTTGTTTCTGATTGTTATCCCGGTATTGACCCTTCGGCTTGTTCCTGACTACTCCTGATCGCTGCCCGTCCTGACCCTTGGCTTGTTCCTGATTACGTCTGATCGCAGCCTGCCCTGACCTCGGCCTGTCTTCAACTATCCAGATCTCCGCCTGTCCTGACCTCTTGCTAGTCCACAACCACGAGTGACCTGTCACTGGCTCTCTTCATCGAGACGTCAACTGCTCTCCAACCCTCTGTGGGATCATCTGAAGCGCAACCTGGTGGGCACTAGGCAGCTAAGAATCCGCTTACCCCTCAACGGTTTGTGGTCCTGCTTCCCCCTCAAGGGGTCGCAGGTGAAGACCCGTGGTCACTTAGATTCTGTGCTTTGGGTGGTCCGTATCGCAGTGGGGCGGTCAACAGCACCTGATTCCTGTTACTCCTAACAGATTTGAAGGCTCCAGTATAATTAAAGGATACCCAAAGTGACATGTGACATGATGAGATAGACATGGGTATGTACAGTGCCTAGCACACAAATAACTATACTGTGTTCCTTTTTTTCTTTCTCTGTCTGAAAGAGTTAAATATCAGGTATGTAAGTGGCTGACTCAGTCCTGACACAGACAGGAAGTGACTACAGCGTGACCCTCACTGATAAGAAATTCCCCTTTTTATCTCTTTCTTGCTTTTAGAAGCCATTTTCTGCTAGGAAAGTGTTTTATAGTTGGAATTTCTTATCAGTGAAGGTCACACTGTAGTCACTTCCTGTCTGAGTCAGGACTGAGTCAGCCACTTACATACCTGATATTTAACTATTTCAGGGAGAGAAACAAAAAAAGGAACACAGCATAGTTATTTGTGTGCTAGGCACTGTACATACACGTCTCTCATCAAGCCACATGTCACTGCCGCATATCTATGCATTCGTAATGCGACAACGCGTATTTTTGTACGTGTTGCGGTCCGCAATAGCGCTAATTGCAGTCGGGAATGCGGAAAAAGATACTCGTGGCCAGTCTTGACGGGCCTGTCGGCAAAAACGAAACTAGCTGGCAGCGAGGGACCAGAGGATTAGTGAGTGGCTACGAGGGCACAGGACTGCTGCAGGGGGCTGGTAGAAGCCCCAGGTGAGTAAAACTCATTTTTTTTTCTGACTTAAGGTTCACTTTAAAGCGTAATCAAGAGCCCCTGTCACTGTTTTCCTGTTGTGTGCTGCAGCCCCTCTGTATTTATATATTTCTTATGGAGATTGGGGTTCTCCAGTGCTGCGTGCATGCTTTGCATAGTATTGCATAAAATTTGGTTTGTTCTGCTCATCCCCTGATATATATTATTTTCCCCTGTGAGCGTGCATAACCACGCCCACCTCTAGCACAGTTAAGCATATAAATGAGCGGAGCTTATAGTTCAGTTAGTAGCTAGTAGAAGGTGAGGTGTTTTTAATTTCATTTCTTCCATTTAGTTGACCCTTGGGCTTTTGGCATGGTTCCCACTAGAACGATGATAAAAACTAGCATTTTTGCCTGGTTAGAGTAAGACTCACCAGATTGGGAACACTTTGGCGCAGTTGGTGAGCTTAAACACGTTAAAGTGTAACCAAGAGCCCGTCACTGTTTTCCTGTTGTGTGCTGCAGCCCGTATGTATATATATATCATGTTGCAGTATACTACAAGTGTTTATTTCATAGTGAATTATCTGCACTCCAGTCTGGGATTCTCACAGTTTCTCAGCATGTGACAGGCAGCTCCCTCCCCCCCTCACCCTCAGAAACTGCATCAGCACACAGAGCCTGGAGGGGTTGTGCATAACTTGTATTCATTACAACAGAGGCAGCCCCTTCCTCCCTGGGTCGACAATGCTTGACAAAGAAAAGAAGATTAGATATATTACAGAAACTGTGCAACTAGAAAAAGCTTCAGTAATCCAGGCCACATTAGAACAGGTATAGGAACTTATAGGATAGAAGAAATAAGGCTGAAAATTTTGTTACAGAGTCTCTTTAACCTCCCTTTCGGTAATCCCGAGCTATGCTTGGGCTAGCTGCCGGGAGCTCTGTGCAGAGTATTGCGCGCATTGGGTTTTTTTGCTCACCTCCTGGGGGATCCACACTTCAGTAGCCTTTTTCCTTCCTATCTTCCAAGGCTCTGAATCACTCAGGTGAGATCACCGTCATTAATCTCACCAAAGTGTTACAGCGCAACCTGGAGGACGGAGGTAAAATTGCAGCGCTGGTACCCAGGTAGGTGAGTGAGTGCAGGGGCTGCTGCTGGCATTCTGGCAGCATGATTTTTTTCCTGATTTTAGGGTCTGAAACCTTTGAAAAAGACCCTAAAATCCATAAATAATCATACCGCCAGGGGGGGGAGGGGGTGGGGTTAATGACCGTAGAGTTCTATGAAACTTTCCTGAATTATCAACGCTTTTATCCAAGAAGCAGCAGAATCAAATTTGTCTCTTATTTGAGAGAGAGAGAATTCTGAGGAGTTATACTTATTTGTTTTCATTTGATGATTTGTTTACATCCATTGGGGAGTGTAATATTGTTTCAGGTCGTGCTGACACAGAACATGCTGGCAACGAATAAAATAATCTTTCCCTTGCTATAATCTGCTTTGAAAGTCTGCTTAAAAAGAAAATAAACAACAACAAAAAAACATTTCTGCTATTGAGAACACTGTAACCTTGACATGCTGATGCTGAGAACAGTGGAATACAGTGATACTGCAACCCTAGACTGGATTTTTAATAGATTGTCTACTGCTAGGTGGCAAGGTGTACATCCCACAGATGGATCACATCAGAACATTGTGAGGATTGTCAAAAGGTTGGTGAATAATGGATATTTAAAAAAGAAAAAATATATATGTACCACAGTGCCTCCAGGAGGCAGCAATCACAATATTCACCAGTTTTATCTGCTTACATGCATGAGCCGACGTCCACATTGACAGGCACATATGGCCATGCACCCGTCTTATTACCTCTGACAGCACTGCTAGCAGACAGAGGAGAACTGTGGATAGCCCACGCCGTTATTGCAGCAGCAAACGAGCTTTAGTCCCGTGGCATTGGCCGCTGTCCTAATAAAAGCATCCAGTGCATCCCTGCCCGTGATACCATCAGTATCTCTGTGGTTGCTGCTAGGAGGTAATTGTTGGAATGTCTTAAAGTGGACCCAAACCAAACATTTTTTTAATTCAAAATATTTACCGTATTTCGCGCCGTATAAGACGCTCCGGAATATAAGACGCACCTAGGTTTAGAGGGCAAAAACCAGGGAAAAAAATATATGTATACTAAAACTAGTGCGTCCATATTCCAAGAGCGTCTTGTACATGCTCTCCCCCAAATGGTGTCCCTTATGTGCCCTCCTGTGTCCATTATGTGCCTCCCTGTGCCCATTATGTGCCCTTCTGTGTCCATTATGTACCCCCCTGTGCCCATTATGTGCCCCCCTGTGCCCATTATGTACCCTCCTGTGCCCATTATGTACCCTCCTGTGCCCCTATTGACTAGTGTCAAGTGGGTGGCCGCTCTCTCCCAGTGTCTATGTTCCCCTTTGTAAGTGTAACGCGTTCAGGCAGCCTGATCACATACCACATGGCCGCCGCAATTTCAGGCATCTGTTTTCCTTAATAAAACTGCTCGGGCTTCTCCTCTCTTGTATGTCCACTCCACTCGTGCACATGTGAAAGATCGGGCAGCCCGGCTTCCATACAGCTTGACCGCGAGGATTGCAGACCAGTTCTCTGTGCGCGGCTGCCTCTATTGACAGGCTCATACTGATGACGCGATTAGAACGAGCCTGTCAATAGAGGCAGCCGTGCACAGAGAACTGGTCTGCAATCCTCGCGGTCAAGCTGTATGGAAGCCGGGCTGCCCGATCTTTTACATGCGCACGAGTGGAGTGGACATACAAGAGAGGAGAAGTCCGAGCAGCTTTATTAACCACTTAACGACCAGCTAACGCCCATAGGCGTCAGCAGGTCTTAAGTGGGTTACCATGGAAACGGCTGCTCGATCGAGCGGCCTTTCCATGTCAGTTCAATGAGGGTGTCTCCGTGAACAGCCGGAGAGCCGCCGATCGCGGCTCGCCGACAAAATGTAAACACGCGGGGAAGAAATCCCCGCTGTTTACATCATACGGCGCTGCTGCGCAGCAGCGCCGTAAGGCAGATCGGCGATCCCCGGCCTCTGATTGGCCGGGGATCGCCGGCATCTGATAGGCGGAAGCCTATCCTTCAATGCGCAGGATGGAACTCCATCCTGCGCATTACGGAGAGAGAGAGGGAGGGAGGTAAGGAGGCAGAGGGCGGAAATGGCTGCGGAGGGGGGCTTTGAGGAGCCCCCCCCCCCGCAAAACGCAGATGGCCGGCGGCAATCAGACCCCCCCGGCAGGACATCCCCCTAGTGGGGAAAAAAGGGGGGGAAGTCTGGTCGCCCTGGCTTCAAAGCGATCTGTGGGGTGGGCTGGAGAGCCCACGCAGCACAGATCGGGCCAGCATAGGCTGGTCCTTAAGTGTGGGAAACAGATGCCTGAAATTGTGGCGGCCATGTGGTATGTGCCGGGCTGCCCGATCTTTTACATGCACACGAGCGGAGTGGCAATACAAGAGAGGAGAAGACCGAGCAGCTTTATTAAGGAAAACAGATGCCTGAAATTGCGGCGGCCATGTGGTATGTGATCAAGCTGCCTGAACGCATTACACTTACAAAGGGGAAAATAGACACTGGGAGAGAGCGGCTAGCGGGCACACACAGGCAGGGAATCCCCGACATGGCGGCGGTTCCTATCGGCGGGCATTCGGAGGTCGGGGATTCCCTGCCTTTGCCGTATAAGACGCAGGGACTTTTTCTCCCCATTTTTGGGGGAGAAAAAGTGCGTCTTATACGGCGGAAAATACGGTAGTTGCACCACTCTGACACATACAAATATAAATAAACACTCCTTCAAGCCTATGAGCATTTCAGTGCATGCTTTTCACCCCTCTTCTTTGTATAACTAGGGTTATACAGGTGGCAGCCATTAGCAATTCCTCCTTTGCTGGACACCATCTACTCCACCAATTTGCCGGATTTTTTGCCGGCAATATGAAAGGAAGGGAGGGGTTTCTCCAATAAATGTAAAATATTTTATATTTGTCATCATGCAGCTGAAAAAAGGCTGCTATTTATTATTATAATTTAGAAAATAGATTTTATTTCTGAAATCTTGTATTTTTAGTTTGTGTCCACTTTAAGTGGCACATTGTGGTGATCAAAGTGTTGTACTTAGGGCTCGTTTCCACTGTGTTCGGCATGTGTCTTGCAAGACGCGATGCCAGCACAGCTGTCCTGCGCCTTGCAGCCGAATCCCACTAGCCGCGCTATGCACGCTATGGGATTAGGACAGGTGAGGCGAGAATATGCTGCAGGCCATCAGATTTTTCCCCACCCACAAATTCGGATGCTTCCTATTGACTTCAATAGGCTGCCAAATCCCTTCCAAGTTCCTGGGCGCGAAATCGGCCCGGATTCACAGCAATGGAAACTCAGCCTAAGGTGGCCATACATGGTACAATTTTTTCATACAATCTTACTATTTCTATGTAATATAAGGGAACTGCCTAAATTATCCTTTCAGTATATTCTCTTAATTTACCCTTATACTACATAGAAATGGTAAGATTGGATGAAAAAATTGTACCATGTATGGCCACCATTAGTCTGACACTTTGATCTATTGGGGCTGACGCCATGCCGGACTGGATCCGGCAAGGGCTCCTCGCGCAGCATTATTATTTTTATTTATTGTATTTATAAATCTCCAACATATTACGCAGTGCTGCACAACAGATAAATAGGGTTATCATACAAGGTAGGACACACAAGGAGCTTCCTGTGCAGGGCACTCCTGGCGACTTGGGCGGGAGCGAGGATGTGTGCGACCAGGGCCACGCAGGTCCAGTGGCCCGCAACATTAAAGTCACAAAAACTGAAAGTGAGCCGCGGCGGGGGACGGGAGGATCATTTTGTCCTGGCGCAGGCACAGGACGTCTGCGAAGGACCGGTAGAAGCCCCAGGTAAGTTAAACTCTTTTTACTTTGCTTACAGTTCGCCTTTAACTTGCACATACGCACTTATATGATTTTAGAATATGGGGCTACTTCTCTCTTAGTACTGTTGTATATTGGCCCCAGAGGTTTATAACTCCCCAGTAACAAGGCCATTTTTTACAATTCCGCACTTCACAACTTTAACGGTTTATTGCTTGGTCATACAACATAGCACCCAAATTAATGTTACCCCTTTGCTTCTCACAAATAGAGCTTTGTTTTGGTGCCATTTGATTGCTGCTACGATTGTTAGTTTTTTTTAATTTAAAAAAAGCACAATTTTTTGCATTTTTTAATCCCCTCCCCCCAAAAAATTGGCCCTACACTACGTTAGATACACTACACATACATATGTTTATGGTAGGGATTAGATTGTGAGACCCTCAGAGGGGCAGTTAAATGACAGAACTATTCTCTGTGCAGCGTTGTTAGATGAAAGTGCTATATAAATAAAAAACAGCCTGCCAGCTCCGATCGTGGGCTGGCAGGCTGATCGATGGGGCCTGCTTTGTTTACTGAAGGGACCTCGTGTGAGTGCGAACTCCTGTGAAATCTCGCCGTTCGCAAGATGACACCATATGCCATCACTGAGATCTGAGAAAGACACTGTCCTGCTGCCATCCTGCGTTAAGCAGTCAGAAGGTGGTTAAAGAGACACTTAAGCCAGAAAAAAAAAATGAGTTTTACTCACCTGGGGCTTCTACCAGCCCCCTGCAGCAGTCCTGTGCCCTCGCAGCCCCTCACTAATCCTCTGGTCCCGCGACGCGTTGCCGCATTACGCATGCATAGATATGCGGCAACGCGTATTTTTGTACGCATTACGGCCCGCAATATCGCTAATTACAGTCGGGAATGCGGAAAAAGCTATGCGTAGCCAGTCCTGACGGGCCTGTCGGCAAAAACGAAACTAGCTGGCAGAGGGGGACCAGAGGATTAGTGAGGGGCTGCGAGGGCACAGGACTGCTGCAGGGGGCTGGTAGAAGCCCCAGGTGAGTAAAACTCATTTTTTTTTCCTGACTTAAAGGGACTCCGAGCTCAGCGAAAAAAGTAAAGTTGTACTCACCAGGGTCTTTCTCCAGCCCAGTGCTGGTCGGGAGGTCCCACGCCGGCGTCCTGGCTCCTCTCCTTCACCCCGCTCCGGTATCGTTGACAGGCCGCAGCCCGGGCGACACTCGGTGGAGTGTCGGGCTGCAGCTTCCGCGTATGACGCGGATTACGTCACACGCCGGCCGCCTCGCGTCATCACGGCGGCCGGCGTGAAAGTACTGCGCATGCGCGATTAAAGCGCGCATGCGCAGTACTTTCACGCCGGCCGCCGTGATGACGCGAGGCGGCCGGCGTGTGACGTAATCCGCGTCATACGCGGAAGCTGCAGCCCGACACTCCACCGAGTGTCGCCCGGGCTGCGGCCTGTCAACGATACCGGAGCGGGGTGAAGGAGAGGAGCCAGGACGCCGGCGTGGGACCTCCCGACCAGCACTGGGCTGGAGAAAGACCCTGGTGAGTACAACTTTACTTTTTTTGCTGAGCTCGGAGTCCCTTTAAAGAGGAACTGTAACGACAAAACGGCCCCTGGGGGGTACTCACCTCGGGTGGGGGAAGCCTCAGGATCCTAATGAGGCTTCCCACGCCGTCCTGCGTCCCTCGGGGGTCTCGCTGTAGCCCTCCGTACAGCCGTGACGCAATATTTACCTTCCTGGCTCCTGCGCAGGCGCTCTGATGCCTCTCGGCGCCGAAGTAGGCGGAAATACCCGATCGCCGTCGGGTTTGCTCTACTGCGCAGGCGCAAGTTTCCGGCGCCTGCGCAGTAGAGCGGACCCGACGGAGATCGGATATTTTCGTCTATTTCCGTGCCGAAAGTCGCCACAGCGCCCCCGCTGGAGCCAGCAAAGGTAAATATTGAACTGACAGTCGGCACAGTCGCCGGCTGTTCGGAGGGCTGCGGCGAGACCCCCGTGGGACAGAGGACGGCGTGGGAAGCCTCATTAGGATCCGGAGGCTTCCCCCACCCGAGGTGAGTACCCCCCAGGGGAGGTTTTTGTTGTTACAGAGTCTCTTTAAGGTTCACTTTAAAGGGACACTTAAGTCAAACAAAAAAAAATGAGTTTTACTCACCTGGGGCTTCCAATAGCCCGCTGCAGCTCTCCGGTGCCCTCGCCATCTCCCTCCGATCCTCCTGGCCCCGCCGGCAGCCACTTCCTGTTTCGGTGACAGGAGCTGACAGGCTGGGGACGCGAGTGATAGCATATATCATATACCATATAGCAGCATAGAGGGTTCTAATGTGTCTGGGAACGCGAAGAATCACTCACGTCCCCAGCCTGTCAACTCCTGTCACCGAAACAGGAAGTGGCTGCTGGCGGGGTCAGGAGGATCGGAGGGAGACGGCGAGGGCACCGGACAGCTGCAGGGGACTATTGGAAGCCCTAGGTGAGTAAAACTCATTTTTTTTGTTTGACTTAAGTGTCCCTTTAAGCACATAAAATTATACTGCTAAAATTCTTGTGCAAATTAAAAAGCTACCATGTGAACAGTGTATATTTGTACATTAATGCAAAATTACTCTTGCATGTAACTGGAATAATGCAAAACTTTACATACTGTAAGTAACTAGTAATAACTCGCTGTTTAGTGTAGTATTTTGTGCATGCTATGTTCTGTGTTCGCATTTACGCATGATAGCTGCTTATACAATTTTGTTATAGAATATCCGTGTGTGTGTACCGTAATTCCACATTAGAACTTATATCATGATCACAAATTAGAACTTCTCAACTGCTGGGATCAGGATGGTGTTACAAGAACGCAGCTGCTTAATTAATGGTTTAGAAATTGACATAAAGCAGATTAATGACTCAGCAGCTAATTACTACAGATAGCTTGACATGTGCATTGTTACTGTTCTTTCAGTGGCAGGAGCACAGAGGAAATATTTACAGTTATTTTAAAAAAGGAGGCCTCCAATTTCCATTGAAATGTTAGTGAATATTCTTCTTGTTACTGAAAACACGTCCATTGCACAAATGGTTATGAGAAGGAGAGGACTTGGTTTTATTAAAGTCACACTGAAGCAAAAAAAAAAGTATGACATAATGAATTGTGTGTGTAGTACAGATGATTAATAGAACATTAGTAGCAAAGAAAAGCGTCTCATTTTTATTTTCAGCTATATAGCTTTTTTTCTATAACATTGCAATTGATCCCTAATATTTGCAATTTACAAATTACATTTTGTATTTTAAATGATGAAACAGAGCAGAGCTAATGGATCTTTGAACTTTCTGGCAGTAAAACCTTAAACGAACAAGAAACAGTGAGAGACAAGTTGAGATAAGTGCTTCAGAGAACAGCACTGTTGGGTCGGGGAGCTCAAAGAAGCTCTTTTGCATAGATAACAATTTAAGTGGCTTAAAGGACAGCTGTAGTGAAAAGAATATGGAGGCTGCCATATGTATTTCCTTTTAAACAATACTAGTTACCTGGCAGTGCTGCTGATATATTAGGTTGCAGTAGTTTCTAAATCACACACCAGAAACAAGCATGCAGCTAATATTGTCATCCCTGACAAGAATGTCAGAAACACCTGATCTGCTGCATGCTTGTTCAGTGTCTATGGCTAAAAGTATTAGAGACAGAGGATCAGCAGTATAGCCAGGTAACTTGCATTGCCTAATAGGAAATGGATATTATAGCCTCCATATCCCTCTCGCCTCAGTTGTCCTTTAACTCTTCCTGTACTGAAAACAATATGAGACTCATATCTATGCTACTAATGTTCTATTTCTTAGCTGTACTACACATACAAATCACTATATCATGTTTATTTTCACTTCGGATTCCCTGTAAAGTGTACCAGAGACGGATTACTACAAAGATTTGTTACTTATCCGGGCTTCCTCCAGCCCCATGAGCAAGGATGCATCCCACGCCGTCCTCCCAAGTGCCTCCGTTCAGCCACAATCACTCCCAGTAAACTGACTGTTATGCCAGTCGGCTCTTCTGTGCACATGTGGCCCCTCCGCGCATGTGCAGAAGAGCCCGACTAGCGTGACTGAGCCAGTTACCGAAGCTGTTTGCGGCTGAACGGAGGACCACGATGTCACAGACCGCAAGGGCTGGTCCGCGATGGGGGTCAATCAATTGGAGCCATAAATCCTCTCACACTGTCATTTTGCTCATCACGAATCGTAACAGACTTCGCAGGTTGATGAACCGACTAGCGGAGGGAGCGTTCGGACACCAAAGGATTCACCACACTCATACAATTCAAAGATCTGCCACCAAGCGGGTTACACATCCCGCTACTGTAATTATGCTACTACTTCGAGAACGCTCTGTTAACACTTTGGGCTGGATTCACAAAGCGGTGCTAACTGTTAGCACGCCTGTGAAAACCCCCTTAGCACGTCTAAACAAGCTTTTCGCGCATAAAACTTTACGCGCGCAAAACTTTATGCGCGTAAAACTTTACGCGCGTACTGCACAGAGCGCAGGGCGCTCCGCGCGAAGTGCCCATTAAAGCCTATGGGACTTAGCGCGCGTAAAAACTTTGCGCGCATAAAACTTTGCGCGCGCAAAGTTAGCGCGCGATCTGATTTAGAAATCCAGTGCTAACCTACTTAGCACCCTGGTTAGCGCGTCTAAAGACTTTAGACGTGCTAAGTAGGTTAGCACCGCTTTGTGAATCAAGCCCCTTGCAGTATGCAGGAATCTGGGTCAGATCTGAATATCTGAGCCGGGTCAGCGCATAAGGGTTATAAATGTACACTTCTATTAAACACAGGGTAGCGGTTTCAGGAGAATAGATACGTTTGTGTATATTCAAAGCAGGTCATAACCATAACGATTTTTAAAATGTTTTAATAATAAAGTTGCATTACATACATTTATACAGATTAACACATAGACACATAGCTAAAAATAATAGGGATAAAATTAGAAAGTTCTTACTTTAGTTATGGCTGAGCAGTCCATTTGGAGAATGAAGAAAAAGAGTCAGCTTTAAATTAGGCATTAATGGTAAGAGTCCTTGGAACAATGCATGCGTTCGGTCCTTCTGTAGGAACGCATGCTCAAAGCTCTTCTTTAGCAGAAGAAATGGTGAAAGACAAGGCGGGCAATGCTGGCCCCAGATTTATACAATCTTAGAATTGGGGCTGGATTACCTCCAAACTAGGTGGGGTTAAGGTGGAGTTACTTCCTGGTCAGCAAGGTCGCAGTCCCCAGAACTCAGAGCAGAAAATGTAACATTTATTAATCATCTGCGTGATTCCCCCCCAGATTGGCATATCGTAAATCCCAGACTATATTCATAAGCGGCCTGCGATCCTGCATCAAATGAGGGTACACATGCCTAGTCGATCGCATTCGGTCTGCGCAGGATGAATAAAGCAGTTTCCCGACAGTTAGAAAATTGTAATTCGGGTGGATGATAGAACTGGTTTATGGGTATCAGAAAATGTATTTTTTGTCTTTCTGTGACAAGCCTATTTTGAATTACAAATACATTAAAGTTCTCTTTGTTTGGGTCTAAGATTTAGGAGGGAATCCCTTATCTATGCCGGTTCTACCTGGTTTTTGGGGATGAGCTGTAGGCAGCAGATGGTCTCCTCAGGAGGTCCAGCCACGTGTGACAATCCTCTCTGTACCTAATGCAGGACATGGAGGAAGGTGGGTGAGGGGTTGGCTCTTAAGAGAAGAGAGAAAATAAAATGCACTTCTTGTACGTTTAACAGAGTGACAAAACAAAACTGATATTCGGCTCGACAATACGGAAATCGTTGGCTAGTACGCACAACTTTCCGTAGTGTTCATCACACACAGAAGGACGGTGTGAGATGCATCGCTACTCATGGGGCTGGAAGAAGCCCTGGGTAAGTAACAAATCTTTATAGTAATCCGTCTCTGGTTTCCTTTAAATAAAGTATGTAAAGCAAGAATAACGGTATAATTATTTCTTAACCCAGACGTACCAGACTAATGTTAGATCAATTTATAGTTGAGAGAATATCTCACCATGATAAATACCCTAAAACCCTTGATATTCTAAGGATGTTCACAAACTTCCAAAATTGTAAGTTTTGTTTTTTTTACTATCAATATTGGGGATCCAAATTCCATCTACAAAAAAGTGTAATTTTCAAAGGAAAGTGATATGGAAATGGCTGAGAAGCTTCTGAAAAATCTGTGCAGCCAGTTATTGGGACAAACATTTTGTTACTACGGTGAGGAACATATGCAAAGACGCAGCAGCAGTCTGTGAAGATATGAAATAAGGGGACTATGGCTAAAAGCTACATAACCACACTGTTTGGATGGTATGGAGATTATTATTATTATTTAATATTTACTGTATATAGCGCCAAACTTCCACAGCACTTTACAGAGTATATTGTCATGTCAATAACTGTCCTTCAGAGGGGATCACAATCCAATTCCCTACCACAGTCCATCGTAGTCTAGGGCCAATTTATGTATAGTGTAGTGTAAGTATAATATTCTAGGGCCAATTTAGGGAGCCAATTAACTTATCTGTATGTTTTTAGGATGTGGGAGGAAACAGGACTGCCAGGAGGAAACTCACACATGGGGAGAACATACAAACTCTAAGCAGATAATGCCCTAGCTGGGATTCGAACCGTGGACCTAGTGCTGCAAAGTAAGAGAGCTATCCATCATGCTGCCCACGGGAGAGGGATGAGGAAAAAATACAGTAGTTAAAACATTGAAAAGGTGAGTAAGTTTCTCACCTACCTCCTGTAAGCACTAAACATTACTGTAAAGACACAGAGGTAATTATACCTGATTTAGTCAGCTAACCAGTGAGTAGCCCATTTTTAAAAAATAATTTAACAGAAGTATTTACAGGATCTTCTCAAAAAATTAGCATATAGTGATAAAGTTCATTATTTTCTGTAATGTACTGACAAACATTAGACTTTCATATATTTTAGATTCAAATACACACAACTGAAGTAGTTCAAGCCTTTTATTGTTTTAATATTGATGATTTTGGCATACAGCTCATGAAAACCCCAAAATTCCTATCTCAAAAAAATTAGCATATTTCATCTGACCAATAAAAGAAAGTGTTTTTAAAACAAAAAAAAAAGTCAACCTTCAAATAATTATGTTCAGTTATGCACTCAATACTTGGTCGGGAATCCTTTTGCAGAAATGACTGCTTCAATGCGGCGTGGCATGGAGGCAATCAGCCTGTGGCACTGCTCAGGTGTATGTAGGCCCAGGATGCTTCGATAGCAGCCTTAAGCTCATCCAGAGTGTTGGGTCTTGCGTCTCTCAACTTTCTCTTCACAATATCCCAAAGATTCTCTATGGGGTTCAGGTCACGAGAGTTGGCAGGCCAATTGAGCACAGTAATACCATGGTCAGTAAACCATTTACCAGTGGTTTTGGCACTGTGAGCAGGTGCCAGGTCGTGCTGAAAAATGAAATCTTCATCTCCATAAAGCTTTTCAGCAGATGGAAGCATGAAGTGCTCCAAAATCTCCTGATAGCTAGCTGCATTGACTCTGCCCTTGATAAAACACAGTGGACCAACACCAGCAGCTGACATGGCACCCCAGACCATCGCTGACTGTGGGTACCTGACACTGGACTTCAGGCATTTTGGCATTTCCCTCTCCCCAGTCTTCCTCCAGACTCTGGCACCTTGATTTCCGAATGACATGCAAAAGTTGCTTTCATCTGGACCACTAAGCAACAGTCCAGTGCTGCTTCTCTGTAGCCCAGGTCAGGCGCTTCTTCTGCTGTTTCTGGTTCAAAAGTGGGTTCATGCTTCCATCTGTTGAAAAGCTTTATGGAGATGAAGATTTCATCTTTCAGCACGACCTGGCACCTGCTCACAGTGCCAAAACCACTGGTAAATGGTTTACTGAACATGGTATTACTGTGCTCAATTGTCCTGCCAACTCTCCTGACCTGAACCCCATAGAGAATCTGTGGGATATTGTGAAGAGAAAGTTGAGAGACGCAAGACCCAACACTCTGGATGAGCTTAAGGCCGCTATCGAAGCATTCTGGGCCTCCATAACACCTGAGCAGTGCCACCGTCTGATTGCCTCCATGCCACGCCGCATTGAAGCAGTCATTTCTGCAAAAGGATTCCCGACCAAGTATTGAGTGCATAACTGAACATAATTATTTGAAGGTTGACTGTTTTTGTTTTAAAAACACTTTCTTTTATTGGTCGGATGAAATATGCTAATTTTTTGAGATAGGAATTTTGGGTTTTCATGAGCTGTATGCCAAAATCATCAATATTAAAACAATAAAAGGCTTGAACTACTTCAGTTGTGTGTATTTGAATCTAAAATATATGAAAGTCTAATGTTTATCAGTACATTACAGAAAATAATGAACTTTATCACAATATGCTAATTTTGTACGTAGCACCTAATTTACAATATAACTTAGCCTGTTCCCTTACTATTATATATAGTTATGCATATATTTTGAATAGGATAAATTCTACTTCAACCCCTGTTAGTATTTTGGATACTTTGGGGTATGTACAGTAAATCGTGTTAAACATAACTTGTGCAGGCAGTGCACATTACTTTTACTGGGTTCTATGCATATTGCGAAACTCGTTATATTGCTTGTGTAACAAACAGTGAATATACAGTATACCCCTTTCTACCCTAAGTTAATATAGTCATCAGCTACACACAGATAAGTACATTTTTATTTTACTGATTCAACTTCTTTTTTTTCAATTTTCTTTTTATTGAAACTGAGGCATACAGAAAAAAACAACTGCCAACCAACAGAGAGGTTGGTAATACATGAGAAAAGGAAGGAAGCAGAAAACATCTAAATCCAAAACAAAAAGTGAAAGATTCAAGCAGCAGTTTTAAGTACAAGAAGTGACAAGGTTTGAGATCACAGTTGCACATAATTAACCGTAGTGAGGGACACGAGGACAGGCAATGTGTGGGCACAGGAGATGGAGGTGATACCCAGGGTTAGAGTTGACTAAGTGTGAAAATGTCCGCATAAGGTGAAGTGTAAGTCATTATAAAGGTTGAAGTGATATCCAATTGGACCACTCTCACCAGATTTTGAGGAATTTGTCAGGTATATTTAATAAGGAAAGGGTTATTTACGCAAAAGCATTTCTCATTAATCTTTAGTATCGGTGCCCTTCTAGAATAAGGGGTGGGGAGAATTTCCCGGTTTTAACTAGGACCGCCTTAGCGGCGTTACATGCCTACTGATTAAACTAAGGAGCTACAGTACATTTTCGATCTGTTATACATCACTGTCTTCACATAATATTACAAGTACTTTCTACATACAGTATAAAGAGAAATCCCATAGTCCAATTCACTTTTACTCAGACGTTTTCTCCTAGAAGATAATTTTTCATCTTCTTTTTAACTAACTTTTCAAAAACAATTGTGGTAGGATGAAGTGGGGGAGAGGTACAGTAAAAAATTCAATGTAAAGACCTGAATAAGCTATAATAGCATAACTTTATTATACATTTCAAAAAGTTAAAAACACATCCAGGATAGCCAGCTTCCCACAATTTACACCTCACACACTCCCATACACCAATCATACCGTTGTATGTCAACATGGGCCCCTACGGTAATTGCAGTTTTGCATCCACATCGGAAGAAATCCTAGAAATCTTCTCTGAACTCCATAAGTCCAGACCAGTCAGATTTGTCATAGCCTGTACATTCCATAGTATGTACAGTTCCACAGAACGGAAGAAGTTTTTCACAAATAAATAAGCAGCAGTGTTTCTTGGATCAAGTCTCCACAGTACAGCCAAAATGTTAATAGCAGGAGATAAGCAGAAGCTAGTAAGCCATTAGTTCAGCACATGAGTGATAGTGTATATGGTCATGCATTAACAAACAATAGCACGCCGTGGTAATCGTCACATATACATAACTTAACATAAATAACTTTTCAGCCTTTACAATTGAAAAAGTAGTAAAAAGAAGGTGTAAAAGTACAGTCAAAATTATTCATGTATTTTCTTGCTGGTGGCTTAAAGTAAACCTAAGATGAAATAAAAAAAGTCAGGGCTTACTGTGCAAACACGGCCGTGCAGGTGCCCCCCGTTGCACTCCAGAGGCCAGGAGCGTTCTTCGCCTCTCAGGCCCATTGTGTTTCAGGTGAGATGAATGCTTACTATCAACATATCTTGATTTTAATGTATGAGGAAAGTGACTGTACCAGACCAAAACCAAGAGTCATAGCTAATCAAGATTCACTGATAGCAAAGACATACTGTGTCCGATGCACTGTTCCAGAGTAGTTCTGTTGAATATTTGTATTGCTCTAAACAATTGAGATATTTCAGATTCAAATTTAAAAAAAAGACTACATCTTCTCAATTTAAAAGCCATGCACTTTTCTTTGTTAATACATTTTAACTTTGCTTTTTTTCTGTTATTATGCTTTTTTATTATTATGCTGTGTCTGTTATTGCTATTTTATGTAATTATTTCAGGTACTTTTTTGATAGAACAGAGCACCACACAACCATTTTAATTTCAGTCTAATGATGATAAAAGAGGAAATGGTGATATTGCTGTGCATAAATGTACCACTTGCTTAGCACAAGAAATATCTATGATAGCATTAGTGCATGAGATATAATTTTGCATGGCTTGCCTCCAATTTTCTTTAGATTGAGTTTGAATGCTGTACCACAAAATAATAGATAGAAACACAACACTTTAGTGGCCTCAGAATCATCAGATTTTTTTTTCTGCTGAGGAAATGGCCTTCCTAAATAAGGTTTCTCAAGGACACAGCAGGATCCAGCAGTCCACTGAACCGGAATAAAAAGAACCGAATATTAATATTTGAGACAAGATGGGGGAAGGGGTTCAACATTGTAGGAATTGTATGCAAAAAAAAAAAAGTGACCCGCAGGGGCTCAGGGCAGGACGAGTGGAGCTCTCGTCATTGCCAATTAGCAGGCATAAGTTCGTAGCTATCCCTATGCTACTCTGATAAGGCGTGTTAACTTTGATAAGGCATGTTAACTTTGATAAGGCGTGTTGACTCTGATAAGGCATGCTATTTGTCTTAGTGAATCAAGCCCAAAGGCCTGTTTTTGGCAGTGCGGCTGCCACACCGCCAGCTTGCAGTGTGAAACCGGCCTCACTGTTCATAATAAACATGATAAATGACAACAGAGACCAAGAGGATCTGGACAGAAATAGGAGAAGGAAGAATACTAGGGTAAGGGAAATCTGTTGATCTGGACCACAATAGTTCAACTCTTCCCCCCCCCTTCCTTACAGCATTCATTTAATGTGTAGAAGATACCTAAAAGTGGCCACTAATGATATAATTCAATAAACGATTGTTTACGAGCAATTATTTGTATGAACAATCAGAAATGATCATTTGGGACCAATAACGGACAAAAATCTCCTAACCAATCCAATCAGATTAATGAAATCGATCTTCTTTTCAGATCGATCCCGTCAATCTGCTCAGATTGGTTAGGAGATTTTTGTCCATTATTGGTCCCAATTGATCATTTCTGATTGCTCATATGAATATTTGTTTGTTAATGATCATTGGGCAAATTGTATCATTAGTGGCCACCTTTATGTTCCTCCCTTACCTTGGATTCTATGGGCTTGATTCACTAATGGGGCCCATACACTGGTCGATTTCAGCCATCGATCAATTCTATGGGATCGACTGATCGATCAGAAATCGATTCTATCAAATCTATCGATTTTCAGCCGATTTCGATTGATTTGATCTATCTAACAGGATGGAAAATCTAGGTCGATCTGCTGCTGGCAGCAGATCGATGGCCCATAGAGTTGCATTGGATCTAATGGTTCAATAATGCATTTAGATCGATTTCCAATAGATTTAATTCTGAAATCTATTGGAAATCTGTTCCTAGTGTGTGGCAACAAACACAACGGGGGTTGTCCACAGACCTCAGGAATCACTCTGTTAATCTCGGGGAGTCACAGATCATCGTAGGAGGTCCATCAAGCCTCCAATCATAATCCAGTCTATACACAATCAATCGATTCCGGACTCAACCCTTGCGCGAATAATCTTCAGAATTTATTGTAATAATGTATGCGGTTATACAGCAGACAAAAAAGCAGTGCTTTTTTGCCTAGTGTGTGGCACACATGAGATAGATTCCTGTCAGATTTGACTTGACAGGCATCTGCCAGAAATCTATCTGATGGTCGAATCTGCTGCAAATCTATAAGTATATGGCCACCTTAAAGGAGTTATCAGCCAAAATCTAAAAAATTAGCTTTACTCACCTGGGGCTTTCTCCAGCCCCTTGCAGTTGACTCTCCCACGCCGACCACTCCGTTCTGCGCCACCGTCCTGGTCTCCGAGCACCGTGCGAAGGCCGACCCCGAGGTCGTCCTCACTGCGCGGAGTGGTTGGCTGCAAGGGGCTGGAGAAAGCCCCAGGTGAGTAAAGCTCATTTTTTAGATTTTGGCTGATAACTCCTTTAAGACAAACAGCATGCCTTATCAAAGTTAGCACACCTTATCAGAGTAGCATAGCGAGTGCTACGAACTTATGCCTGCTAATTGGCAATGACGAGAGCTCCACAGCCCCTATGTGTTTATATGCTACTCTGATAAGGCGTGTTAACTTTGATAAGGCATGCTATTTGTCTTACTGAATCAAGCCCTATATCAGCAAACTTTTTGTCACATCTACTAAACTAGGTGTATAACTGACCATAATTAGAGATGAGCGTAATGGCGTAATTACGATTTCGCGAAATTTTGCGTAATTAGTGTAATTACGTTTATGGCCGTAAGTACATAATCGTAATGAAGAAGGATTTCGCGAAATTTCGCGTAAGCGTAATTTTCGCATTGCAACGGGTATTACGAAATTAATGCGTATGGCCATGCTCCCGAAGCGGAAAAGTTGACGCATGGATCAATGTTAGGTAGCCGCCGACTTTAAGGGTTAATAGCAAAGCCCCCTTAAATGCTAAGAGCCTCAAATTTGGAGAATATATTAAGGAGATCAGGAGGAATAAGAGGAAAAATTTTTTTTTCAAAAAGACCTTATAGTTTTTGAGAAAATCGATGAATCTATGAAAATAATACACTATTGTTACCTGTGCAAAAAAAACCTGACATTTTCTGCATTTAAAAGACATTTTCGCCCTTGAAACTTAAAAATCGATTTTCTCAAAAACTATAAGGTCTTTTTGAAAAAAAAAATTTTCCTCTTATTCCCACTGATCCCCTTAATATACCCTGGGAATTTGGTGTTCCTAAACTTTAAGCAGGCTTTGCTATTAACCGTTAAAGTCGGCGGGTTTTTAAATGTGTACATTTTTCCTTTGAAACTTTAACATCGATTTTCTCAAAAACTATAAGGTCTTTTTGAAAAAAAAATTTTTCCTCTTATTCCTCCTGATCTCCTTAATATATTCTCCAAATTTGAGGCTCTTAGCATTTAAGGGGGCTTTGCTATTAACCCTTAAAGTCGGCGGCTTTTTTATATTATACGGAGCGTTACGGTTTAACGCGAAATTACGGTAGCTTTTAATGCGAAATTACGGCATGAACGAAACGCGAAATTACGCGTTGAAAATTACGCTTACGGTATTTTCAATTACGATTTTAATGGCAATTACGCTACTGTAATTTCGCATCGTAATCGCAAATTTCGCATGCGTAATTTTAGTAATGCGAAATTGCGAAAATTTCAGCTCAACTCTAACCATAATAATCTTGATGTATAATATTCTCCTGTCTCTCCATCTTTAGGTGCAACCTGAAAACTGACCTATTTAGACATGCCTATAATCTTACCTAGCACACTGACCGCCTCACTTAGGCCTCTTTCAGATGGGAGGCTGAACTGTGCACTTGTTGGGTAATTAAACCTCCCGGACGCTGCCCACTAATGCCATTGGGATGCAGTTAAAATGCAACCGAATGGCAATGTTTTGTAACACCATGTGTGCCAGCGATTGACACGCAGTGACAATACGTGGCAGAGAGCCACAATATGTCACATCTGAGCAAGGCTGCAGCTGCACACAGATGTGACTCCAATGGGGGTAGCCGTCTGTCCACTGTAGGTACCTAGCACTAACAAGCATCCCGGCTGGTGCCTAAGAGCAGCAGACAGGTGGTGAATTCACCACCTTTAGCTGCCCGTATGAAAGAGGCCTGATACACAGCTTTCATTTCCATATTGTTCTATGCCTTAACCACTTCCCGACCGCCTAACGCACAGAGGCGGCCGGGAAGTGGAGCCCTTAAGGACCGGCTCACCCACAGAGGCGGCGGTCCATTTAAGGGCATGGGCGGAGCGATCGCGTCATCCGTGACGCGATCCTCCGCCGGCGCCTGTCACCGCTCGCCCGCCGCAACATCCCGCCGGCTATACGGAAGCGCCGGCGGGATGTTAACCCCGCGATCGCCGCATACAAAGTGTATAATACACTTTGTAATGTTTACAAAGTGTATTATACAGGCTGCCTCCTGCCCTGGTGGTCCCAGTGTCCGAGGGACCACCAGGGCAGGCTGCAGCCACCCTAGTCTGCACCCAAGCACACTGATTTCTCCCCCCCCTGCCCCAGATCGCCCACAGCACCCCTCAGACCCCCCCTGCCCACCCCCCAGACCCCTGTTTGCACCCAATCACCCCCCTAATCACCCATCAATCACTCCCTGCCACTATCTGTCAATGCTATTTTTTTTATCTCCCCCCCTGCCCACTGCCCCCTCCTGATCACCCCCCCACCCCTCAGATTCTCCCCAGACCCCCCCCTGTGTACTGTATGCATCTATCCCCCCTGATCACCTGTCAATCACCTGTCAATCACCCATCAATCACCCCCTGTCACTGCCACCCATCAATCAGCCCCTAACCTGCCCCTTGCGGGCAATCTGATCACCCACCCACACCAATAGATCGCCCGCAGATCCGACATCAGATCACCACCCAAACGCAGTGTTTACATCTATTCTCTCCTCTAAACACCCACTAATTACCCATCAATCACCCATCAATCACCCCCTATCACCACCTGTCACTGTTACCCATCAGATCAGACCCTAATCTGCCCCTTGCGGGTACCCAATCACCCGCCTACACGCTCAGATTGCCCTCAGACCCCCCCTTATCAATTCGCCAGTGCAATATTTACATCTGTTCTTCCCTGTAATAACCCACTGATCACCTGTCAATCACCTGTCAATCACCCATCAATCACCCCCTGTCACTGCTACCCATCAATCACCCCCTGTCACTGCCACCCATCAATCAGCCCCTAACCTGCCCCTTGCGGGCAATCTGATCACCCACCCACACCAATAGATCGCCCGCAGATCCGACATCAGATCACCACCCAAACGCAGTGTTTACATCTATTCTCTCCTCTAAACACCTACTTATTACCCATCAATCACCCCCTATCACCACCTGTCACTGTTACCCATCAGATCAGACCCTAATCTGCCCCTTGCGGGCACCCAATCACCCGCCTACACGCTTAGATTGCCCTCAGACCCCCCCCCCCCTTATCAATTCGCCAGGGCATTATTTACATCTGTCCTTCCCTGTAATAACCCCCTGATCACCTGTCAATCACCCATCAATCACCCCCTGTCACTGCCACCCATCAATCACCCCCTGTCACTGCCACCCATCAATCAGCCCCTAACCTGCCCCTTGCGGGCAATCTGATCATCCACCCACACCAATAGATCGCCCGCAGATCCGACATCAGATCACCACCCAAGCGCAGTGTTTACATCTATTCTCTCCTCTAAACACCCACTAATTACCCATCAATCACCCATCAATCACCCCCTATCACCACCTGTCACTGTTACCCATCAGATCAGACCCTAATCTGCCCCTTGCGGGCACCCAATCACCCGCCTACACGCTCAGATTGCCCTCAGACCCCCCCCCTTATCAATTCGCCAGTGCATTAGTTACATCTGTTCTTCCCTGTAATAACCCACTGATCACCTGTCAATCACCTGTCAATCACCCATCAATCACCCCCTGTCACTGCCACCCATCAATCACCCCCTGGCACTGCCACCCATCAATCACCCCCTGTCACTGCCACCCATCAATCAGCCCCTAACCTGCCCCTTGCGGGCAATCTGATCACCCACCCACACCAATAGTTCGCCCGCAGATCCGACGTCAGATCACCTCCCAAGGGCAGTGTTTATATCTGTTCTCTACCCTAAACACCCACTAATTACCCATCAATCACCCCCTGTCACTGCTACCTATCAGATTAGACCCCTATCTGCCCCTAGGGCACTCAATCACCCGCCCACACCCTCAGAATGCCCTCAGGCCCCAGCCCTGATCACCTCGCCAGTGCATTGCTTGCATCTATTCCCCCCTCTAAACACACCTTGAGACACCCATCAATCACCTCCTGTCACCCCCTAGCACACCTACCCATCAGATCAGGCCCTAATTTGCCCCGTGTGGGCTCCTGATCACTCGGCCAAACCCTCAGATCCCCTTCAGACCCCCTTCCGATCACCTCCCCAGTTCATTGATTGCATCTATTTTCCCCTCTAACCACCCCCTGAGACACCCATCAATCACCTCCTGTCACCCCCCTAGCACTCCTATCCATCAGATCAGGCCCAATACAACCTGTCATCTAAAAGGCCACCCTGCATATGACCAGTTTCACAAAATTCGCCCCCTCATAGACCACCTGTCATCAAAATTTGCAGATGCTTATACCCCTGAACAGTCATTTTGAGACATTTGGTTTCCAGACTACTCACGGTTTTGGGCCCGTAAAATGCCAGGGCGGTATAGGAACCCCAGAAACGGACCCCATTTTAGAAAAAAGACACCCCAATGTATTCTGTTAGGTGTATGACGAGTTCATAGAAGATTTTATTTTTTGTCAAAAGTTAGCGGAAATTGATTTTTGTTTTTTTTTCAAAGTGTCATTTTTCACTAACTTGTGACAAAAAATAAAATCTTCTATGAACTCGCCATACACCTAACGGAATACCTTGGGGTGTCTTCTTTCTAAAATGGGGTCACTTGTGGGGTTCCTATACTGCCCTGGCATTTTAGGGGCCCTAAACCGTGAGGAGTAGTCTAGAAAACAAATGCCTCAAAATGACCTGTGATTAGGACGTTGGGCCCCTTAGCGCACCTAGGCTGCAAAAAAGTGTCACACATGTGGTATCGCCGTACTCAGGAGAAGTAGTATAATGTGTTTTGGGGTGTATTTTTACACATACCCATGCTGGGTGGGAGAAATCTCTCTGTAAATGGACAATTGTGTGTAAAATCAAACAATTGTCATTTACAGAGGTATTTCTCCCACCCAGCATGGGTATGTGTAAAAATACACCCCAAAACACATTATACTACATCTCCCGAGTACGGCGATACCACATGATTGGCACTTTTTTGCAGCCTAACTGCGCTAAGGGGCCCAAAGTCCAATGAGTACCTTTAGGATTTCACAGGTCATTTTTGTTTCAAGACTACTCCTCACGGTTTAGGGCCCCTAAAATGCCAGGGCAGTATAGGAACCCCACAAATGACCCCATTCTAGAAAGAAGACACCCAAACGTATTCCGTTAGGAGTATGGTGAGTTCATAGAAGATTTTATTTTTTGTCACAAGTTAGCGGAAAATGACACTTTGTGAAAAAAAACAATTAAAATCAATTTCCGCTAACTTGTGACAAAAAAATAAAAACTTCTATGAACTCACCATACTCCTAACGGAATACCTTAGGGTGTCTTCTTTCTAAAATGGGGTCATTAGTGGGGTTCCTATACTGCCCTGGCATTTTAGGGGCCCTAAACCGTGAGGAGTAGTCTTGAAACAAAAATGACCTGTGAAATCCTAAAGGTACTCATTGGACTTTGGGCCCTTTAGCGCAGTTAGGGTGCAAAAAAGTGCCACACATGTGGTATCGCCGTACTCGGGAGAAGTAGTGCAATGTGTTTTGGGGTGTATTTTTACACATACCCATGCTGGGTGGGAGAAATACCGCTGTAAATGGACAATTGTGTGTAAAAAAATCAAAAGATTGTCATTTACAGAGGTGTTTCTCCCACCCAGCATGGGTATGTGTAAAAATACACCCCAAAACACATTGTACATTGTACTACTTCTCCCGAGTACGGCGATACCACATGTGTGGCACTTTTTTGCACCCTAACTGCGCTAAAGGGCCTAAAGTCCAATGAGTACCTTTAGGATTTCACAGGTCATTTTGAGAAATTTCGTTTCAAGACTACTCCTCACGGTTTTGGGCCCCTAAAATGCCAGGGCAGTATAGGAACCCCACAAATGACCCCATTTTAGAAAGAAGACACCCCAAGGTATTCCGTTAGTAGTATGGCGAGTTCATAGAAGATTTTATTTTTTGTCACAAGTTAGCGGAAATTGATTTTAATTGTGTTTTTTCACAAAGTGTCATTTTCCGCTAACTTGTGACAAAAAATAAAATCTTCTATGAACTCACCATACTCCTAACGGAATACCTTGGGGTGTCTTCTTTCTAAAATGGGGTCATTTGTGGGGTTCCTATACTGCCCTGGCATTTTAGGGGCCCTAAACCGTGAGGAGTAGTCTTGAAACGAAATTTCTCAAAATGACCTGTGAAATCCTAAAGGTACTCATTGGACTTTGGGCCCTTTAGCGCAGTTAGGGTGCAAAAAAGTGCCACACATGTGGTATCGCCGTACTCAGGAGAAGTAGTATAATGTGTTTTGGGGTGTATTTTTACACATACCCATGCTGAGTGGGAGAAAGATCTCTGTAAATGGACAATTGTGTGTAAAAAAAATTAACAAATAGTCATTTACAGAGATATTTCTCCCACCCAGCATGGGTATGTGTAAAAATACACCCCAAAACACATTATACTACTTCTCCTGAGTACGGCAATACCACATGTGTGGCACTTTTTTGCAGCCTAACTGCGCTAAGGGGTTCAAAGTCCAATGAGCACCTTTAGGCTTTAAAGGGGTGCTTACAATTTAGCACCCCCCAAAATGTCAGGACAGTAAACACACCCCACAAATGACCCCATTTTGGAAAGTAGACCCTTAAAGGTATTCAGAGAGGGGCATGATGAGTCCGTGGCAGATTTCATTTTTTTTTGTCGCAAGTTAGAAGAAATGGAAACTTTTTTTTTTTTTTGGTCACAAAGTGTCATTTTCCGCTTACTTGTGACAAAAAATAATATCTTCTATGAACTCACTATGCCTCTCAGTGAATACTTTGGGATGTCTTCTTTCCAAAATGGGGTCATTTGGGGGGTATTTATACTATCCTGGAATTCTAGCCCCTCATGAAACATGACAGGGGGTCAGAAAAGTCATAGATGCTTGAAAATGGGAAAATTCACTTTTTGCACCATAGTTTGTAAACGCTATAACTTTTACCCAAACCAATAAATATACACTGAATGTTTTTTTTTAATCAAAAACATGTTTGTCCACATTTTTCGCGCTGCATGTATACAGAAATTTTACTTTATTTGAAAACTGTCAGCACAGAAAGTTAAAAAAATCATTTTTTTGCCAAAATTCATGTCTTTTTTGATGAATATAATAAAAAGTAAAAATCGCAGGAGCAATTAAATAGCACCAAAAGAAAGCTTTATTAGTGACAAGAAAAGGAGCCAAAATTCATTTAGGTGGTAGGTTGTATGAGCGAGCAATAAACCATGAAAGCTGCAGTGGTCTGAATGGAAAAAAAGTGGCCGGTCCTTAAGGGGTAGAAAGCCCTAGGTCCTCAAGTGGTTAAACTGTAAACTTGAATGGACAGTGCTCTCTTTCACCTCTATGTATAACCCAGGGCTGTGGATTCAGTACAAAAATCATCCGACTCCAACGACTCAGTTTATGAAACAATCAACTCCAACTCCAGGTACTCAAAACAGCTCTGACTCTGACTCCTCGGCTTAGACTCCTAAGTCTAATAGGTACTTATGTATTATGCTGTCTGGAAAGTCCTGGCTTTCTGTTGCACTGGGTCCCGAGTCTGTATAATGCTCAGTTGCCAAATTATGGTGTTTTGAAGGAGGGGTGTCCCTCCGGACCCGGCATGATGATAAGCAGCACACCCGGTAGGTCTTCTTCTTCCTTCGCAGCATAAATCTGTGTCTTCAAAACTTATGTCAAGTGCCCTGGGTCTCTCATTACAGATGAATGAGCAGTGCAGCTATGCACCCTTGTCTCCTGTCTTACTGGCATAGGCATGACTTGAGACCCAGTGCAAAGGAAAGCCAGGACTTTCAGCTTTCCAAAAATGGTTAGATATGGCTAGGGGATCATACAGAACGATAACAAACAGCTGCCAAACTTTCCAGACGGGATAATATGTAAGTACCATCCAATACTTACCAGAGCTGTGGATTTGGTACCAAAAATCATCCGACTCCAACTCCCGACTCCTCAGTTTATGAAACCACTGACGCTGAGTCTCCGACTCCAACTCCAGAAATAGCTCAGACTCTGACTCCACAGCCCTGTATAACCCATTAATTGACCTGTTCAATTAGACAGAATTTGTGTGTAACTTGTCTCATTATAGTTTTGTAACCGTGTGTATTCTCTATTGCCCAGCATTTACTGGCAGGCTAGGTTACATCTCTATCCCTTCCTCCCTTCTACATACATGACCAGATTGTTGGAAACACTGACCTTTCATGCCTTCTAAATATTACAGTAACTTGCAGCCTGCAGCACATTCTTATACGGCTGGATTTTTTTTAACGTATTCTTCATAGCGCTTTTATCCGTCATAGAACACAACGGATTATTTTCTTTCGCACTGTCCTACTGCTCAATGAGACCGTTCATATTTTACATAACCGCGTCATATTTTACATAACCGCCCGCCGCAACACCCACCGATGTCCGTTAGTGTTGTCCGGATCATGAACGATTCGGATCTTTGATCCGAATCTATTTTATGAGTCGATCATCCGAATCATCAAAATTAACGATTCGGATCGGAAAAGGGGCGGGGCCAGGAGCGGCACGCCCCCTCTCAGCGGGCAGCGGGGTCCTGGAAGCAGGGATCGCTCTGTTGGATGGGAGGCAGCCTTGCAGGGACAGGTAGATGAGAGAGAGGGCTCATGGGTGCCACTGCCAGATATGTGTAGAGCACACATACTGGCTGCAATGTGCTGCTTAGTATAGGCTGCCTGTTCCGTAGTGCTGCACAGTGATCACATTGGAAACTTTTGGCTCAGCACAGCTCAGTAACTTTGCAGACAGTGTGATTGAAAGGCAATATAATCCTCCTGCACTCGGCACTAAACAGCTGCACTTATCTTTGGGGAATGCTTTCTTTCAATGTGCGACGTTTCCATTCAGAGTATACAGATGACCATATAGGTGAAATATATGTAAAGCATATGATTGCAGCATGTGGGTATTGTGTGCAAACATTTCTGCTCTCTGCTTGTCCCTTCTCTGTCCACTCCCTGCCCTCTGTCCAACTTCTCCCCTTCTCTGTGTGTCCACTCCCTCCCCTTCTCCTGTCCACAGACCTGTCCTGCTGTTCATTTCACCCCCGAATGCTTCGGTAGTAAAATGATCCGAGATTCGGATCAAAGATCCGGATCTCTTCAATGATCCGATTCGAATCATCCGGATCATTGAAAAGATCCGAACTTCCCATCTCTAATGTCCGTCTCCCGCACATTTGAACCAACTCAACTATGTTTTGATGCCATCCACAATATGGCAGCGGAGGGCGGAGCAGTTTACACGTTGGCGCAGGCTCAGTGCAGGGACTCCAATCTGACGCCGTTTCCTCTGTCATGGCCGCGTATGAGGAGACAGTTTAGTGGAGGCCTCCTTTGATTGTCTGAGCCTGCAACGGGATCTTCTGGAAGTTTTGCCAAAAAGAGTGGGCATTTTCCCGGCACTCCGTCCACATTTACCCTCTGTTCGCCATTTCTCATTGTAGTTCCGTTACACAGCAGCTCCAGCAATTGTTTGCACGCCCCCTGCCATTGCCAGACCCCCATCCAACTGCACATTGCCATCCTTCTGTTATTATAGACACGTATTCCCTGCTTCTCAATGGGAAACCTTGGACAACTCTACCTCCAGGTAATTGTATTGTGTGTGCTCTGTTGTGCCACAACTGCTGAGATTCCTGATAAGAAATCTGTTATTTGTATGCTCCTGATTGTCTCATTTTTATCAGCTTGCCCTACTTATTACTGCATCTATGCCAACATCTGTAGTTCATTTTCTATGACATTATTCTATGGCAGTGGTGTCAAACTCAAATACAAAGTGTGCCGAAATTGAGCTCTGGACCGAGTTGCGGGCTGACCTCAATGCCTAGTGGCCCTACCTCTTTCCCTTATAGCAATGTTTACTGGATTATGAAGGGCACACCATCAATTGTCTTGGTCGGGTGCTTGACACTGAGATATAGGCTGTATCTCGTGGTAAACCACGCGCCTTGAAGAAGGGGGACCCTGTGTGGCCCCCGAAACAATTGTCGGCTTTTTTCCTTTGTGGGAACGCATGGCTCAATAAAAGATCGCTAACTATTGAGATACCGGTGTGCTGATACATTTGTCCACTCTCTTTCCCTTATAAACTTCCCTGGTGTCTTAATAGCCCCTTCCTTCACTTTTATGGTTCCCAGGTGTCTAGTGGCCCCTCCCTCACCTATGCAGTTCCCTGGTGTTTACCTGGTTTTTCTCCTCTATACAATTCCCTGATGTTTAGTTGTCCTTTCTCCCTCCCCTATACAGTTTCCTAGTGTCTAGTGGCCCCCTCCTTATTCTATACAGTTCCCTGGTGTATGGTTCTGAAACATGCCTGAAGAAGAAGAAACTTAAGTTTCAAAAGCTTGCAGAAAAATCTTGTACAGTCAGTCATTAAAGATATCACCTAAACAATGTTTGTTATGTCTTCAAATATATAAAAATCTTGACAGCTTGCATGTAATATTACATTTAAAGAGACACTGAAGCGGAAAAAAAATATGATAGAGTGAATTGGTTGTGTACTATGAATAATTACTAGAAGATTAGCAGCAAAGAAAATATTCTCATACTTTTATTTTCAGGTATATAGTGTTTTTTCTAACATTGCATCATTCTATAATATGTGCAGATTACACAACACTCAGCATTCAAAATGAGTCTTTCAGAGCAGTCTGTGAAGTAATGACCTCTCCTCTAGCAGAGGAAAAGTAAATAGTCCAGGAACAGTTGAGATAATAAAAGTCAGATAACAGCCCTCTCCACGACTAACTTAGTCAGAGAGCTTAAAGAGGATCTGTAACCTCAAAAAATCCCCTGGGGGGTACTCACCTCGGGTGGGGGAAGCCTCCAGATCCTAATGAGGCTTCCCACGCCGTCCTCTGTCCCACGGGGGTCTCGCTGCAGCCCTCCGTGCAGCCGTGACGTAATATTTACCTTCCTGGCTCCTGCGCAGGCGCTCTGACGGCTGTCGGCTCCGAACTACACGGAAATACCCGATTGCCGTCGGGGCTGCTCTACTGCGCAGGCGCAAGTTTCCGGCGCCTGCGCAGTAGAGCGGACCCGACTGAGATCGGGTATTTCCGTGTAGTTCGGAGAGGAAAGCAGCCACAGCGCCCCCGCTGGAGCCAGCAAAGGTAAATATTGAAATTACAGTCGGGCCTGTCGCCGGCTGTTCAGAGGGCTGCAGCGAGACCCGCGTGGGACAGAGGATGGCGTGGGAAGCCTCATTAGGATCCGGAGGCTTCCCCCACCCGAGGTGAGTACCCCCCAGGGGATCTTTTTCATGTTACAGAGTCTCTTTAAGGGCTTGTTTGCATAGAGATAACTGGAGTTTCTCAACTCTTCCTGTACTGGAAACAATTACACTGATGTATCTGATCTTAATGTTTTATTTCTTAGCTGTGCTACACATACAAATCATAATATCATCATTTTTTTTCGCTTCAGTGTCTCTTTAAAGTACAGTGGAATTGGTTTTAGGGGAAAAAAAGTTAATTACCTCAGTAGTGGGAAGGCTTTGGAAGGGTCCAGAGGCCTCCCAGATCCTCCTACAGCCTAACGTTCCAGTGAAGGGTCCCTCTAAACATATTTGACTTGCACCAGGTAAAAAAAACTTTCCTATGACTGTGCTCCTGGCCATGGATGAGTAGATCCTGACTGGGCATACGGTTTGTGTATGCCCAGTAGAACAAAGTGTTTGAAGGGAAAGACCTTGCGTGAGCAGATTGCAGTGGGCATGCGTGGCCCCACCAAAATTACTGGTGCCTGAAGTATAACTTTTGCATGTTGCTGATCAGATTTGGAAAACTGATTAACTAGCAACTTGATGAATTAAGCTGTCAGCTCATCATTTGCTTTGTGAATCTTATTAGCTCAGCCCCTTATCCTGCTCAGCCCCTTACATTTTAATTGTATATGATAGTAAAGTAGGAATAATCAGCAATGTACAAATGTTTGTGCATTGCAATGTCTATTTTTTGTAAGAAATATACCTGGCTTGCAAAACTTCCCATGTCAATGTCAAATGCTGCCAGGAAAGACAGCCATTCTGTGAGCCATGCAAACTCCTTCCTTATACCATCAGAGAGGGAAGCAGTCAGGGCTCGTTTCCACTATTGCGGTGCAGAGTCGCCTAGATTCCACCGCCGATGAAATCGCATGCGGATGCGATTCCGCATGCGTTTTTGCCGCGAATTCGCATGCAAATTCGCATAGGTGAGGGTATATGTGATTTTAACCATGTCACTGTCTGTGTGAATTTACATTGGTACCTATGCGAATTCGCGACAAAAAACGCATGGGGAAAACGCATGCGCTTTCCCTATTAAATACATTGTGTGCGATTCGCCTGCATTCCACACGCAGGCGAATTCTGCAGGGTGTTCCATGCAGATTTTCTCTGCACAATAAAACGCTCCCGCAGACGCATAAGTGGAAACAGGCTCATTCACTTATATTGTCTATGCGAATCCGCATACGCAAGACGCATGCGGATTCGCGATAGTGGAAACGGGGCCTGAGTCTTTCACTGTGTGCCTAGAACTGATCCCACCCACCACTACTCTGCATCTGCTGCTATGGAAAAAAAATGGAACCATTGCACACCTTGCCTAAATGTCATATTCCAGGCAGGGTGGGGTGGGGAGAGGTTGGGTTAGGCTTTTGATACAAAAATTGCAGGGAAATTAAATGCGGGGAGCTTAAAAGCTGCAGTGCTTGCTTTGGTCAAATTTTGTAGTTGCCTTATGTACAATGTTACATGGTTAACATTTTTCTTTTTAGGTCTAATGATACCAAGCAAATTAACATCTCTCTGAGATACGTCTGTGATGCAGGTAAGTACCAGCTCCATGATGGCCCATTTCCCTTGCTTATTATTGCCGTTTTAGCATGATAACATGATGCAGTGGGTTAAGTTCTGTACACACTATTCATCTCCTTCCTCGTTAAAGGGAAGGTCCAAGCAAAATAAAAAAAATGGGATATATATATATATATTCTCTATCAGCATAGAGGGGGATATAGCGGCTGGAAACGCGGAGAATCAGCCGCGTTCCCAGCCTGTCGGCGGCTGTCACTGAACCCGGCAGTAGCCGCCGGCGGGAACAGGACGATCGGAGCGGGGCTGCGAGGGCACCATCCAGCTTCAGGGGGCTGAGGGATGCCCCGGGTGAGTAAAGATCTTTTTTTTTTTTTTTTTTTTTTTGCCTTAAAGGACTTACGAGCCCAACACGGTAAAAAAAAGGTCTGTACCTGTATGACGTTGGAAGGCACGGAGGACGCCATCCGCGCCCTCCATGCAGCTCCGCCGGGTCCCCGCTGCTTAGCCTCCCCCCCCCGGCCGAACCCCGACCCCACAGCCCGGGTCGGGCTCCCCTGCCTCCTCAAATATGGTCGCCGGAGGAGGCCACGGCTGCGCAGTCCGCACCGCCGCGAGTGCGGCTGCGCAGCTCTAGGGCCTCCCTCCCCGATCCACACTACCATATTTTCCGCTGCATAAGACAAAAAATGGGAAGGAAAAGTACCTGCCTCTTATACAGAAAAGGCAGGGAATCCCTGACTTACGAATGCCTGCTGATAGAAACCGCCTCCACGCCAAGCCGCAGGACAGAGTGGGCACACGGGACAGAAAGGGGTACCTGCGGACATAAGGAAGGACAGAAGGGTATATGGGAGGATACCAATTGGGGGGGGGGGGGGGGACATTTTCAAGATGCTCCTGGAACATGTATGTGCCAGGTTTAGTATATATATTTTTCCCCTTGTTTTTGCCCTATAAACCTAGGTGCCTCTTATATTCCAGAGCCTCTTACACGGCTAAATATACATAAGTACACGTTCATATGATAAATTACAGCAAAATAAACAATAGGAGGAGGTCCCTGCCCTTGCTAGCTTACAATCTTAGGGTGGAGTGGGTTGGAGACACTAGAGAAGGAAACATAGGAGTTAGTGAATGAGACAGTAAGACTAAATTCCAGATGCTACGCTTCTGTCGTCTTTGCTACATTCCACCTCTTTCCCAGCATGGTCATCGTGATGGGGAAGACTTGGTGGGGTATTATTATTGATTTATAAAGCGCCAACATATTCCGTGGCGCTGTACAAAGTAAGAAACAAAAATGGGGTACATAATAATACAGACAATGGTGTACACCAATATACAAGATACATAATTAGTGACAAAATACAAATTATCGAATTGGTAATGACAGTGATAAAATTAACATGATGAATAAAATGTATAATGGTTACCAAGACACAAAAGGGGAGAGAGCCCTGCCCTTGCGAGCTTACAATCTAAAGGGTATCTGAGAAACTTTCAAGTTTCCCAGTGCAACAATGAGCATTTATGTGTTGGTGTAAAAATATA
Organism: Hyperolius riggenbachi; assembly: GCF_040937935.1. Lineage (NCBI taxonomy): Eukaryota > Metazoa > Chordata > Amphibia > Anura > Hyperoliidae > Hyperolius > Hyperolius riggenbachi. The sequence goes on along the minus strand of NC_090648.1, from coordinate 213,091,295 downwards.
AATTCATGTATGCCTAATGTGTTGATATTGCTATCTGCTAATTTTTTTTTTTTTCCAGTATTAGTAATTGAGTCAATCACTGGATTCATCATGGCTGCAGACTGGCTGGGAAGCATTGTGTCCATTAACTGTGGAGATACCTTGGGAGTGTATCAGGGCCGAGTGTCTGCTGTTGACCAGCTCAGTCAAACAATATCTCTCACTCAACCCTTCCACAATGGGGTAAAGTGCCTGGTTCCAGAAGTTACATTCAGGTAATTCATGTGAACAGCATATTATGTTAACTTTTTAATTATGCATCTCCCATTAAAGAGACACTGAAGTGAAAAAAAAATTGTTGTAATGAATTGGTTGCGCAGTACGGATAATTACTAGAACATCAGTAGCAAAGAAAATATTCTCATTTTTATTTTCAGGTATATACCATATTTTTCAGACTATAAGATGCTCCGGACTATAAGACGCACCCAGGTTTAGAGGACAAAAACCAAGAAAAAAAAATATATACTAAACCTGGGTGCATCCATGGTCCAGGGGTGTCTTGTAGGCCTTTTTCCCCCCAAGCTGTCCCCACCAGCTATAATAACTAGGTTTCAGTGCCCAGCTACACTAGCCCCTGCTGCACCCACCAGCTAGACTAAGTAACACTAAAGCCTGATGCTCCACCAATAACCATGAACTACACTACATTACACTACACTACACTACACTACATTACACTAGTCCCTGATTCCCCACCAGTTGCTACACTACACTAACACACCCTTGCTGTCCCACCAGTAACACTATACCCTACATTAAACTAACCCCTGCCTCCCCACCAATTACAATAACTAAACACCACAACTTAGATGATCTCACCTATCCAGTTGTTCCTCTGCAGAGTCCTGTCCATTGATATCAGCTGTGATGATTGATCTTGGGGTCAGCTGTGATGATGCGATGAAGAAGCATTGTCACAATCCCAGCATCCCTTGAGGGGCAATCTCAGCAGGAGCTGCAGCGGCTGTCCTCCATGTATTGCGGGGGGGGGGGGGGGGGGGGGGGGGTAGAAGAGGAGCAATTCAGGGATAATTACAAAGGCTGTAATCTTGTAAGTTCCTGCATGGTGCCAGGGGAGCCAGATGAGAAGCGATCCAGGGCTAATTGCAGGCAGCGGCTGTTATCTTGGAAGTTCCTCACAGCGGCGGCATGACAGAAGACGGAAGATCGTAGCGGTAGTTATGACAACCGATGCCTCAGTACTTCCTTGTACTTTCTTCCTCCGCTCGTACGTCATAAGGGGGCGCTTGTAAACAAGGAAGTACTGAGGCTTCGGTAGTCATAGCTACCGCTACGATCTTCCGTCTTCTGTCATGCCGCCGCCGTGCAGCATACAAGATTACAGCCGCTGCCTGAAATTAGCCCTGGATCGCTTCTCATCTGCTCCCCCCGCCACAATACATGGAGGAGGACAGCCGCTGCAGCTTCCGTGCAAGCACATGGCATGGAAACATGAAGAGCTGGCCAGAGGCTATCATTGTGGGTATCAAGGCAGATGATTGGCGGCATGGAGAGCGGGCAATGAGGCAGATTGGCGGCATGGAGCAAACCACACACCCAGAGCACCACAGACGCAAACAGTGAGAAACTGTTTTTGTTTTTTTGCAATATTTGTATTACTTTTTCTGCTACCTTTGGACTATAAGACGCAGGGACTTGTTCTCCCCACTTTTGGGGGAGAAAAAGTGCTTTTTATAGTCCGAAAAATACGGTAGTTTTTTTAATATATATATTTATCTCTCTCTCTCTCTCTCTCTCTCTCTCTCTCTCTCTATCTCTATCTCTATCTCTATCTCTATCTCTATCTCTATCTCTATCTCTATCTCTATCTCTATCTCTATCTCTATCTCTATCTCTATCTCTATCTCTATCTCTATCTCTATCTCTATCTCTCTATCTCTCTATCTCTCTATCTCTATCTCTCTATCTCTCTATCTCTCTATCTCTCTATCTCTCTATCTCTCTATCTCTCTATCTCTCTCTCTCTCTCTCTCTCTCTCTCTCTCTCTCTCTCTCTCTCTCTCTCTCTCTCTCTCTCTCTCTATCTATCTATCTATCTATCTATCTATCTATCTATCTATCTATCTATCTATCTATCTATCTATCTATCTATCTATCTATCTATCTATATATATATATATATATATCTCTATATATATATCTCTATCTCTCTATATATATATCTCTATCTATCTATCTATCTATCTATCTATCTATCTATCTATCTATCTATCTATCTATCTATCTATCTATCTATCTATCTATCTATCTATCTATCTATCTATCTATCTATCTATCTATCTATCTATCTATCTATCTATCTATCTATCTATATATATATATATATATATATATATCTCTATCTCTATCTCTCTATATCTCTATCTATCTATCTATATATATATATATATATATATATATATATATATATATATATATATATATATCTATATATATATATATATATATATATATATCTATATATATATATCTATATATATATATCTATATATATATATATATATATCTATATATATATATATATATATATATATATATATATATATCTATATCTATATATATATATATATATATATATATATATATATATCTATATATATATATATATATATATATATATATATATCTATATCTATATATATATATATATATATCTATATCTATATATATATATATATCTCTATATATATATATATATATATATATCTATATATATATCTCTCTCTCTCTCTCTCTATATATATATATATATATATATATATATATATATATATATATATATATATATATATCTATATCATTGCATCATTCTCTAATATTTGCAGTTTACACACTACTTACCATTCTAAATGATTTTACAGAGCAGGCTAGTAAACTTTTGAACTGTTTTCTGCAGGAAAACAAACAATACAGTGCCAGACACTTGAGATAAGCTTCGGAATACAGCTCTGCGACTTTGAAAGCAGTGGAGCTCAGTGGCTTTTTTGCTTAGATAACTGGAGTTTCTTAACTCTTTCTGTACTGGTAACAATATTAGACTTATCTCTCTGCTCCTAATGTTTTATTTCTTAGCTGTACTAAACATACAAATCATTATATCATAATTTTTTTTCTCGCTTCAGTGTCTCTTTAACAGACTGTTTTGTTCAATATATTCAGATGTGGACAAAATGCGTTGGTTCCCTTAGGGTGGCCATATAATGGCCAGTACACTTGTTGATATGGCCAGCTGATAGATCCCTCCCCGATCATTATCTAAACGGGGATCTAGCTGCTTGATACCTGCCTCACTTTACATACATTTTCAATCTATTTTGGCTCCTGGGCTGTTTGGTTTTCTTCTGTCCGATGCGTGGTCTCAGTCTCTGCTTCCCCCTGCCAGCTGCTCATCTTTTTCTTTTCTGTGTCCCTGGGCGCCTGTGTAATGTAATGCATGGGACAGACCTGGGAGCACTTTGACCACTAGAGGACTCTAGTATTTAGCCTCTGCATTACATCACACAGGTGCCTGGGGACACGGAAGTCAAAAAGACGGAGCAGCCGCAGGGGAGAAGCAAGGAACGTGCAGTGGACAGGTGAAAGTAGATTTTCACACGCACACCCTTACTAGGAAACCATGTGGGGTCTGCATGTATGGAAAGGGGAATGCACTCGAAGCAGCGAAGTGTAGAGAAACCGAGAGCCCAATATAGTGTAGTATGTTAAGCATAAATTAAGTAAAGGTTATCGTGAGAAAATTATACTCACAAACGTGGGTTACCACAGAGGCAACCACTGTATAGGCAGGTGAGGAGATTAGACCTGTCCTCACTCAGGGATAAGAAGTCGCTCTCTGTAGATGCGAAGGGGGGTAGATCACCCCTCCACCAGGGGTGGACACGGTATAGCAGTAGGAGAACAGAGGCGCAAGCAGGATAAAAGTGGATAAAAACTTTAAAATTTGCTGGGAGGAAGTGGTGGACTTACCTCCATAAAGCAGAAGACCACAAGACAGAATTTCAGCAATAGCCAGTGTAGCGCCTCAGTGAGGCGCTACACTGGCTATTGCTGAAATTCTGTCTTGTCCCCATGTTTATTGCCTGATGAAGCGGGCTGGGCCTGCGAAACGCGTTGCACTGTTTTGGGGTACTAATTAATAAATGTGACTACTATTCAGACAGTCTTTCGTGTCTGCTTTATGGAGGTAAGTCCACCACTTCCTCCCAGCAAATTTTAAAGTTTTTATCCACTTTTATCCTGCTGGCGCCTCTGTTCTCCTACTGCTCGAAGCAGCGAAGGGACAAGTGCAGGCCGCAGACAGGTAGTGTTTACTTTACACGGAGCACCTGGTGGACAGCGTCTGGTGTTTCGACGATTATCTGTAAATTGTACTCGGGTAACGCCGCGCACCCGATTGAGCAACATTTTGCAGCATGCGCAATCGAGAATGTGACCAATTTTCATCCCGAAATTGGTTGCATTGTCGGGCATGCACTTGGTGTCAGAGTTTCATCCAATTCGATTATAATAATCAAATTGGATGGTCGATCGGCCACCGAGTCGCCTGATGTATGGTTGCCTCTATTGTTTTTTCAAAACTAGCATCACGTCTCACACATCACGTGACATAAGTCATTTAGACATTTTAAAGGGTACCTGAAGTGACCTGATGTCCTACCAGGTGTCCCCTTCTGTCACAAGGTGTCCTCTTCTGTCCCCAAGTGTCCTCCCTTTTGTTCTTCCTTATGTCTGCAGGTGTTCCCTTCTGTCCTCCCTTCTGTTCCCAGGTGTCCCTCCTTCTGTCCCCTGTGTGCCCGCTCTGTCCTATGTCCCCGCTACACTCCTCCGTGTTCCTGCTACACTGCCATAAATGTATGCAGCTGTGTCTTACCTCTCTAGCAGCACCTGCTGGGGTAGCCGACCTCTTCTCCTCCACAGTTCTCCTTCTAGTGTTGGCTTGTACTGATGACGTGATCACTGTATATATTTACACGGGAAGCAGAGGGGAAGGACAGAGCGGGCACATGGGACAGAAGGCAGAACAAGACCAGCGGGCGTTCGTAAGTTGGGGATTCCCTGCCTTTGTCGTATAAGATGCAAGGACTTTTTCTCCCCGTTTTTTGTGGAGAAAAGTGTCTTATACAGCGGAATATACAGTAGTGATGGATGCAAAACTGAAAAAATGCACCTTTTTATTTCTAAATAAAATATTGGTGCCATGCATTGTACTAGTTTCTGAAATTGACATGTTTTCTCTATTAGGGCAGGGGACATTGTAGACTTGAAGATTTTGGAAATACCTGACGACAGGATGACAAATAATCAGCTTCATGAACAGATGACAACTAATTACGTGCCAACAAGCCATCAGAATGGTACAGCGAAGCACAGGCCAGAGGCGTCTAGTGCTCAGAACATCCCCAAAAGAACAGATGCCAGATCCAATGATGCTGGAACCTCCCCACAGCCATGCTCCAAAAGCTATGTGGACAAACACATGGAAAGTCTGAATCAGGCCAAGAATTTTCGACGGAGGCACAACTCCTGTGAGTAATTTTTGCAACACTTTATTATTTTTTATTACAATGTGAAAAATACTCTTTACTATCTTAAAGGATAGGTCCAAGCAATAAAAATAAAAAAATCTACCCGGGGCTTCATCCAGCCCCTGGCAGCCGATATGTCCCTCGCTGCAGCTCCAATGTCCCGTGATCCCCCCCCCCCACCCCCCCTTCATTGAAGATGCCGACCTCGGCAGGTCAGCATCTTCGGCGCCTGCGAGAGACCCTTGTGATCGTGCTCGCGTGGTTTGGAGAGTTCTGAGCTGGAGCACAACTACTGCCGAGGCCATGTGCTGGCGCAGAAGATGCTGATCTGGCGAAGTCGGCATGTCCAACGTGAGGAATCCCTGGACACCGGAGCTGCGGAGAGGGACATATTGGCTGGATGAAGCCCCAGGGTAGAAGCCCTCTTTTTTTTGTTTTTGTTTTTTTTTTGTTTTGCTCGGATGTGTCCTTTAAGTGCAAATAACAGATAGATAAAAGAAAGTACTGAGAAATGGAGGTTCAAATAAACTCCATCGACATGTAAGAAAATGTTTGTCACTGGGCAGTGTCTGTTATACTGGAAGAAGCTGAGATACAGGAAGCTGTCTTCTGCTTGTTGCTTACTTGTCCCTGCCTCCTCCCTCGAAGAGACGTTGTTGTGGCAACTGCTGACGTGTCATTTGGAAATGGATTGAACTTCGCAGCTATCCACTGCCCGGATACCGCTGATGTCACAGTGACTGGCAGCGGTATTGGGCTAGTAGAAAGCTGTGCAATTCAGGTCGATTTCTGAATGATGCATCAGCCATTACCACGGCAGCACATCTCTGAGGGAGGAGTGATTCATAACCAGAAGAGAGCTTCCTGTATCTCGGCACCTTCTGGTATAAAGGTGCTGCACAGGAACACAGGTAATGTATACCTTTACATATTTATAAAACTAAAAGTAGAGGTAGAACTGTTACATTAATACCCTTGTACCTAGCAATTGGTACAAGAGTTTTTAATTTGCACTTTCGACCCACTTGAATAATTAGGTCCTTGTCATGGCATCCTATAGCTTTGAAGTGGCAATTCATACTATGCATGCTTTTTTTTTTTTTTCTTTTTTTTTTCTTGGAACAAAAGTGGGGTATCACGTTATTCTTTGATGGACTGAAATGTTGACAACACTGACATTTTAGATGCCTCTTAAATACATGTTTAGGGAGAGCATTTTACATTTTTTCTTAATTTGTTGTGCATGTTAAAGAGAAACTGTACTCTAAAATTCTTACAATAAAAAGCATACCATTCTATTCATTATGTTCTCCTGGGCCCCTCTGTGCTGTTTCTGCCACTCCCTGCTGCAATCCTGGCTTATAATTGCCAGTTTTAGGCAGTGTTTACAAGCAAAAGACAGCAAGTGATGGGCTGAGGGGAGCTCAGTCTGTGACTCATACAGAGCCTGCAGGGGGCCTGGAGAGGGTGTGTATAGCTTCTATCCTATTACAAGCAGAGCAGCAGATTCCTGCCTGAGCCCGACAAAGCCGTCAGAGGAAAGATTAGATTATATAACAGAGATAATACAGCCACTGTGCAACTAGGAAAGGCTGCAGTAAGACAGACCACATTAGAACAGGTATATGAACTTATAGGATAGAAGAAATAATGCTGAACATTGTGTTAGTCTATTTAACAGAATGGGAGAATACTTTAGACAACAATCTACTTATTTAATGTTGTTTTTCCTATGTTTATTTACAATCTCAGCCTTTCCCAACAATAACTCTAGTTGACAGAACCTAGTTTAGGCAACTGGAAACAATGTTAGCATTAGTAAAGATGAATGATTGGATTTTTTGTTAGCTGTGCATGGATTTATAAAGCACCAACATATTCCGTGGCGCTGTACAAAGTGGGAACACAAACAAGGTGTATATAGTGATACAGATCGTGATATCAAATATAGACACTGGTACAAAATACAGAACTGGTGATTACAATTACATATGTAACAAGATGAATAAAATGTGCAGAGTGCAAGCTATGAAATGAGTAACAAATTCCAAGATACAAAAGGGTGAGAGAGCCTTGCCCTTGGGAGCTTACAATCTAAAGGAATGGGGGGAGAAAAAGAGGTGGGGGAAGTATGCAGTATACTTACAGGCAGTGTGTGTTTTGGTTATCTAGTAAGGTGTAAAGCTGCTGCTACTACTTTGTTTTATTTTTTATTATATTTATGATAAATTTCATACAAACGTGAGAAATGTATAAGTTTTTAAATAAGTACATTTTGACAGTGTCACTTAATTGTTTGCATTTTTTATCCACCTTCTCCCCACAATATGCTGCCAGCCCCTCCTAAGTACCTCGGACAGTCTTTGGGGAGATGCCAGGAAACAGATGTTGCAGGTATACTAGTAGTTTAGATACCACCATGTTGCTATTAGATATTTTAGATTTGCACACCGTGAGATGCATATTTCTTTTAAGCGTGGCTGCAGCTTAGTCGGGTGTGATGGCACCTTTTCTTTATTGTATGAAGAAATGCCAAGTTATACTGCAGTTGTTTTCAACAGGAATCAGTCTGATTTTAGGTTTAATTTGTCTCAGTTGTGTGTAAGAAATCCAGCATCCGCATGTTATCAGGGCTGTGGAGTCGGTCCAAAATTCCACCGACTCCGACTCCTCAGTTTAGGATTCCTCCGACTCCTCTAATTTGCATATTACAATTTTGTTGTTTAACAGTATTTTACGTGAAATTCGTCTCTTAACTGCCAACGCTTAGGAATTTTACAAGACAACTGAAGTGAGAAGGATATGGAGACTGCCATATTTATTCCCTTTAGGCTAAAACTAGTCCTTGGTAAGAGTATCTGTAAAAGGTACAGACCGGAACAAAGAACATCTATCAGGCCCTAGGCAATGTAACTGTGGGTACATGTAAGAATGATGTGTAGGTACTCTGCAGGGGAATGAGATTCTTTCTCTATTACACATTCTTCATGCACAATCTGAACAAGGTTTATGGGTGATAGACAACACCTCTGTGTTCAATGTGCACAACATTCTCAGTGGATTCCCTGAAGCTCTGTGGGGAGAGCATATGTAGAGTATAGTACTACTGTGTAACAAAGTAAACCTGAGACAGATGAAATTAAAGTTTTATACATACCTGGGGCTACCTCCAGCCCCCTTCAGGCTAATCAGTCCCTCGCTGTCCTCCTCCGCCACCTGGATCTTCTGCTATGAGTCCAGGTACTTGAGCCAGTCTGGTGTAGTGCGCATGCACACACTCCGCCGCCGGTAGCATACTACACCTGCGCAGCACAATTGTGCAGGTGCAGAATGCTCCTGGCTGTGGAAGCGGCACATAGCCAGACTGCTCTGACTGGCTGAATTACCTGGACTCATAGCAGATGATCCAGCAGGTGGAGGAGGACAGCGAGGGACTGATTGGCCTGAAGGGGGCGTGAGGAAGCCCCAGGTATGTATAAAGCTTTTCTTTTAATTCGCCTCAGGTACCCTTTAATTCATAGTCACCAAACCAAATTTTAACAACATATCAATTTATTTGATTTCATAAGCAAAGAGAGTGCATACATTTGCATAAACCAGCATCAATGCAGAATTATTTCCAATCTCATTGACCATCTCTATTAGTGATACGGCTACACATTAGGCTTTATACTTACAGCATAGATGTTATTTAGTATATATAAGAGATTCCTGTGTACACATCATGTATACAGTCACAATCAGATGTGTATATCTGACTTTAAAAATACGGGGACTGCTTTATTGAAGCAGCACAAGTAACTCATTTTGATTGGTTTCTTTCATTTTTGTGGACTGAACACAGCTATTACTGTATATATACATTATTTTTAATGACTATTATCTGAGAAATAGAACATTTTATCATATTTTCTATTTTAATTACAGTTACAAATTTATTAGGAGTCGGTGCATTTTTCCCGACTCCGACTCCAGGTACCCAAAATTGCTCCGACTCCAACTCCACAGCCCTGCATGTTATTGTGTACAATGCAGCCATTCTCCACCTTGCTTGCTATGCAGTGCATGTAGTGTACCCATTATTAACATGCATATAGACCCTTGTGTACTCAGATACCGTGTACTTTAAAAAGAGTGGGCCTTAGTAAAGGACATTTGCAATGTTGGTCATTTAATTTTGCTGGAAGTTTTAAAAATGTTCTTTGTATAATGTGTGCAAAAATATTTGCTCCCTTCAGAATTCCTTTATATATTCAAATCGTCTATTTGAATAAGAAATTGGCCCCTTTGTTACTCAGTGCGCCAATGATTCAATTTTAGTTATAGCAAAAAAAATTAGACTACACATACCTCTGCCTCATTGCTTTCATCTCTTTAGATTGTAAACATCAATTTATAACTTTTCTAGCAATGCAAAGTTGCTTAAAGTGTACCAGAGACGAAGGGGCATAACAGATTTATACATACCTGGGGCTTCCTCCAGCCCCCTCAGCGCAGATCACTCCTTTGCCACTGTCTAAAGCCTTCTGCATCATCTGGTATTAGTCCCGTTCTCCCCGGCCAGTCAGCGCAGGTGCAGTGTGGCCAGTCGCACTCCCCCATCTCACTCCCGCAGTTGAGAGCATTCTGCACCTGTGCAGTAGTACTGCACAGGCGCAGAATGGTCATGGCGATAGGCGCGCATGGCCAGGCCGTGCATGTGCAGTATGCCCGACTGGCTGTGGAGAAGGGAACTGATACCGGACGATCCCGAAGGCTTTAGACTGCGGCAAGGGGGCTGGAGCCAGCCATAGGTATGTATAAATCTTTTATGACCCTTTTGTCTCAGGGTCACTTTAAACAGTCTCAGCAAGCTGCCTGCTATTCTCTTAAATCTAAGAAAATTTCAAAAGACCCAAGTAAGAATGCTGCTGCTGCTGCTGTGTATCGACATAGCTGAGAAATGGTCACAATTTCTAAAACTGTGGGTATCCAGCAAACCTCTGCAAGAGCGGTCATCTCCAGTGGAACAGTGGCAGGTCTGCCCAGGTGTAGGCACAAAATTTCTATGATTGTGCATGAAAACAAATCCAGGAAGTAAGGCATGTGGCTTACTGATGCGGCCAATAGTCATGGACGAAATTGTTGGCAACCCAGAAATTTTTCCAGAAAATCAAATATTTCTCACAGAAACTTATTGCAGTAACAGATGTTTTGCTATACACATGTTTATTCCCTTTGTGTGTATTGGAACAAAACAAAAAAAGGGGGGAAAAAAGCAAATTTGACGTAATGTCACACAAAACTCCAAAAATGGGTTGGACAAAATTATTGGCACCTTTTCAAAATTGTGGATAAATAAGATTGTTTTAAGTATGTGATGCTCCTTTAATCTCACCTGGGGCAAGTAACAGGTGTGGGTGATTTAAAAATCACACCTGAAAGAAGATAAATAAGGAAGGAAATAAGTTCATTTAGCCTTTGCTCTGTGTCTCTGTGTGCCACACTATGCATGGACAACAGAAAGAGGAGAAGAGAACGGTCTGAGGACTTGAGAACCAAAATTGTGGAAAAATATCATCAATCTCAAGGTTACAAGTCCATCTCCAGAGATCTAGATTTGCCTTTGTCCACAGTGTGCAACATTATCAAGAACTTTGCAACCCATGGCACTGTAGCTAATCTCTCACTGCAAAAAGATGTTGAGATACTTACTCCGCTACCAATTTTTACATACTCTGACCAGTTTCTTCTTCACTTTTCCATCCAAATTAGAGGGACAAACTGATCCAAGAAAGTTTGTAGTACAGGCACTTTTCGCAACTTAATGATAGATTTTACTTTGGTCTTTGGGATTGATAAAGCTTGATTTTTATTTTGTTTCCTTTTTTTTTTTCAACTTGGTTTTATTTTGGTTTATATATAAGAAGTACAAACAATGGCCCAGAAAACCTGGGAAAGGCAAATATTGCAGTACATTGTATCCATAGTGTTACAACATTATGTTCAGACACATTGACCGTAATTAGTACAAACAGTATAGAGATATAACTTTAACTGGATAGTTAGGGCCGCAATGAACCTAGCGGACCAGTAGGGGAGGGGGGGGGGGGGGGGGAAGCTAACGTCAAGTGTGGTTCCGCCCGGGCCGGGGGGTTGAGGGTTCACCGTGGTATTGCAGGATAGGTGTAATAATAAGGTAGGGGGATGTTAGGGCCGAGAGGAGAGCCAAGCTTCCCAAGGATCCCAGATCTTATCAAACAGAGGGGTATATTTTTTTTCCTTTTATATATACATCTATTGACTTGTGCCCGTCCAACTTTGTTTTCCCTAAACTCTTTTTAAATGCGCCTTGCCACCCAAAGTTAACTGCTTTCAGTAGCACTACCAAGCACTAGAATGATTCAGGAATACAGTAGTTGATTTTATACTGAACTAATTAGATCAATTACAGTTGATCAGAGGTGGAAGCATTTTAGCTTGGTGAACAGTGTGGAAGGTGATTAGTTAGCTAACTGAATTTTACTTTTTCATGAACTTTTGCTTTTACAACTTTTACTTGACTGTGTTGCAAACACAGCTGATAAAATGTATTTTTTGTGCGTGTGCCTCTATTTCAGACTGCAGAGCTACAAATATGGAAAATGTTTTTTGAAGCTGATGATACTTTTCTATACTTACCTTAAATCATCTGACTATATTGCTGGAAGTCACTCAGCTGGAACAAGTGTTCTGGTCATGAAGTTCTATTTGAACTGCATGTGTCCTTCAGGGGAGTCAGTTAAAGTGAATGGGAGTCGATGTAAAAAATAAATAAACCAGATACTTAAGGGGAGGGAAGGCTCCGGGTTCTAAAGTCTTCCCATCCTCTCTCGGTCCCCGTTCCAGCGCTGGCTCCCCGAGAGCCGTATTCGACCAATTTGGAGAAATACTGCTCTCTCGGTCGCCAAAGGGAGGCTTCGGAAGTCTTCAGGAGTGCTCCAGAAGACGGGCCGTTTCATACTGCGCATGCGCGAGCTCTCTCTCGCGCATGCGCAGTATGGAGCCGCCTGTATTCGGGAGGACTCGGCTCCAGAAGACTTCTGAAGTCCCCCGCGGCAGTGGAATCCAAGGGAGCAGCTTCCGTTGCAATGAGGGCACTGGGAGTGGAGAGAGAAGGCTCTATAGGACCCAGAGCCTTCCCTTTCCGTGGGTATCTAGTTTATTTTTTTTTTTATATACAAATTCCCAACTGCTTTAAGCTTTGTACACATGTATGATGCCTTTTGCCAACAATAATCTTTTGTGATGACATCACTTTGCTATAAATTGTTGTTGTGACATTCTATGGGAGGGCAGGGGTGAGACTGATTCGTGGGCAGCACGGTGGCGTAGTGGTTAGCGCTCTTGCCTTGCAGTGCTGGGTCCCTGGTTCGAATCCCAGCCAGGGCACTATCTGCAAAGAGTTTGTATGTTCTCTCCGTGTCTGCGTGGGTTTCCTCCGGGCACTCCGGTTTCCTCCCACATTCCAAAAACATACGGATAAGTTAATTGGCTCCCCCTAAAAATTGCCCCTAGACTACAGTACTTACACTACATAATATAGACATATGGCAATGGTAGGGATTAGACTGTGAGCTCCTTTGAGGGACAGTTAGTGACAAGAGATTTGTGTGTGTTTGTTTGTGTGTGTTTGTGTGTGTTTGTGTGTGTTTGTGTGTGTTTGTGTGTGTTTGTGTGTGTTTGTGTGTGTTTGTGTGTGTGTGTGTGTAGACATAGAGCGATAGAGAGATATAGATACATACACACACTATACAGCGCTGCGTAATATGTCGGCGCTATATAAATACTAAATAATAATAATAAAAATAATAATGGGTGCATGCTGCAGCAGATACAATAGCAGTTAAGCAGGGATTTTCCAAGTCAACAGACTGCTTAAAAGGCAGGTGTCTATGACAACTGGACAGTCTACACATGGTAGGCTGCGAAGTATAGTTTCATGTGACTGAAATCTACAGTATTAGAATCATAACGAGCAGATTAGCATTGGACAGGAACGGCAGCTTCTGTATTTCTAGCAATCCAGCTGTACTTGAAATGGATGTACTGTACTCATGGGAAACTAGGTGGAAGGAATAAATTGTTCTGGATAAACTCAGATAAATTGATTAGATATTAAAGTGAATGGGAACCGCATTTAAAAAAAAAATGAAGCAAATACTTGAGAGGGAAGGCTCTGGGTCATATAGAGCCTCCCGTCTCCTTTCTCGGTGCCCTCTATCCTGTGCTGGCTCCCCCCCCCCGTTTCAATCCCCGCCGATAGGGTATTTGGAAGTGTTCGGGAGCCGTGTCCTCCGAGCGGCTCCATACTGCACAGGCGTGAGCATGCAAGAGAGCGTGCTTGCGCAGTATAGGGCCGCCCTTTTTCAGGAGCACTCTGGCTCCCTGAAGACTTCTGAAGCCTCCTTTGGCCGGGTAAAGCAGTATTTGACAAAATTAGTCAAATACTGCTACCGGGCGAGCCAGCACCGGAACGGGGGGGCCAGGAGAGGAGCGGGAAGGCTCTATACGACCCAGAGCCTTCCCTCTCCTTGGGTAAGTATCTGTCTCATTTTTTTAAATGCGGTTCCCATTCACTTTAAGTATTTCATTGCATTGGACTATTGATCTGTAAGCATGTGAGAACAAACTCGTAGTATTACAATAGCCAGGGCTTTTAAAATCACAGGTGCTTAGTAAAAGCTTTTGCATTGTGAACCAGCCCTTAATGTGATTTGAGCCCAGGTTTAAAAAAAACAAAAAAACTTCTGGTGGGTTATACCCTTACTGTAATGGCACACAGGAAGACACTGCAGAATGTACCGTATTTTTTCGGACTATAAGACACTCCTTTACCATAAGATGCACCTAGGTTTAGAGGACAAAACTAGGGGGAAAAAAAATATATACTAAAAATGGTGCATCCATGGTGAAGGGGCATCTTGTGGATTATGCCCCCTTTCTACCTCATGCCCCCTTGTATCTCTTGTGTCTCCCTGTGTCCTCCTCTACCCCCTTGTGTCCTTCTGTTTCCCCATGTGTCCTCCTCTGTCCTCCTGTGTCCCCCATGTATCCACCTCTGTCCTCCCTGTGTCGTCCTCTATACCTCTGTGTCCCCGTGTCCTCCGTTTGTCCCCTGTGTCCTCCTCTGCATGGGCACAGTACAGGGAGTCCCCAACATTGCAGCATGTTAGAGCTTCGTATTGGCAGGCATTCATAAGTCAGGAACTATCTGCATTTGGACTATAAGACGCAGCAACTTTTAGGTGAGAAAAAGTGAGTCTTATAGTCTAAATAAATACAGTATATCTCGCTCTTCACTGACTTCTAGCATTAATGAGCATTACCGCTACACTCTTGAGTGTATATGCCCTTTCCTGGGTAGGATAAACCCTCTTTACAAGGTTTTTGTGCACAGACAATGAGATGAGATATCAGGTAAATTAATATTCCTTTGACCTTCTGCTGGAATCAGGTGCTATGCAATAAGGATCAGACAGCATACATTTATGAATGGGATGTTGGCTTGGTCTGTCCAGAGCTCACTACCATAGCTAAATAGTGGGTTCTATGATTGGTATTGAATGGAGCAAGTTAGGATGTACAGATCTGCTCACAATAGGCCACTGTAGAGCATTAGGTGATCTGCCCATGGCTTTAGTCAGGATTCAAACCCCGGTCTCCTACGTCAAAGGTGGTGTTTAGGACAATTTATTTTAAGCACTTTTTAGCTTGCTGAGGTCTGAAAATCTATCCATAAAATGGAAAAACACAGAATAAATGAATGACTGACTATATTAGAGTACCCAGGGTTTGTGAGTCTTTGAGCACTTGGTTTGGATGATAGATTAAAGAGAACACAAGGCGGTTTTTTAAATCTTAAGAAGACACAGAGGCATGTCATGCGGACAGTGACATGCCTCTGTGTGCTTCTGTACCGGCCCCAGTCCTCCCCAGGGTCTGTTGTCCCCCCCCTGAATAATAGCGCTGGGCTAGCAACAAGCAGTTTTTTGCTAGTCTGCTGTTTACCTTTATAAGTCAATCACTGCTGATTTATTAGGTGTGCCCCCCTCCCCCCACCTCCGACGCTATCTTCCTCTGATCAGAAGCTAAGTCGCGACCCAGAAAGTACTGCAGTGCTACATGACTCTCACTCACAAGGGATGAAGTGCTTAATGTTTTTTTCAATGTTCCTTAAGTAAAAATATTTCACAACAGCAGAGGTATTTGTAGGGGTACATACATACATACATTTGAGTCCATTACAAGGAAAGCATTTTAGAAATGTGGTCGATGTGGCTGGTAGCTAATTATGTCACTGTCCTCAAAACTCATGCAATCATCCTTGCCTTGATCTTACCCGCCCCACCCCTGGCCCTAAACAAGAAGAAAAAACTCTAAATCCTTGCTTATAATCCATTCAGAAAAATTGTTTAAAACTGTTTTCTCCTGAGTTTGAAATGTGTCTGCACTGCCCCATTGTGGTAAGACTGAGCAGTTTTAGTTTTTCATCAAGAACCCACTTGCTATTGTTTTTAACACTATATGGTTGTAAGGATTTTAACAGGTCAGTCTTAATACCAAAGCGGAGATTGTGTGTTGAGTAGACAGGGCATATTAAATATCTGTTCAAATAACTTTTTAAGCATTAATATTATTATTTATATGGTACCATTAGCCTGTGTGGTGCTGTTCATAGTACAATACAAACATTTAACTGCTTAAAGGGAACCTAAACTGAGAAGGATATGGATTTTTCCTCTTATAATACAAGTTGCCTGACTCTCCTGCTGAACCTGTGTCTCTAATACTTTTTGCCACAGCCTCTCAACAAGCATGCAGATCAGGTGCTCTGACTGAATTCAGACTGGATTAGCTGCTTGCTTGTTTCAGGTGTGTGATTCAGCCACTGCTGCATCCAATGAGATCAGCAGGACTGCCAGGCAAATGGTATTGTTTATAAGGAAACATCCATATCCCTCTCAGTTTAGGTTCCCTTTAAGGACTGCTCCACGCTGATTGGCGTGAGTAGCGCGGCAGCCCCAGGATCACTCCACGCCGATTGTTGTGATAGGCTGACGGGGGGAGGAAGGGAGGGTTATTAAATTAATAAAAAAAATAGAGGCAAATGTAATAAAAAAAATTAAAATAAAAATGAAATAAATATTTACAATAAATAAACAATCCTGGGGGTGATCTGACACCACCAACAGAAAGCTCTCTTGGTGGGGAGAAAAGGGGGGGGGGGGGGGATCACTTGTGTGCTGAGTTGTACGACCCTGCAGCAAGGCCTTAAAGCTGCAGTGGCCCAATTAGGAAAAAATGGACTGGTCACTAGGGGGGGTTTAACACTGAGGTCCTCAAGAGGTTAATGGGTGGCATAGTGAATAGTCTCCTTGCTGTGCTGGGTCCGAATCTGAGCCAAATGTTTTTTCCATGTTTGTGTTAGTTTCTTCCCATGTTCCAAAAACATACAGATAAGTTAACTGGCTTCTCCAAACTGGCCTTAAAGTGAACCTGAACTGAAAATGAAAAGTCAAAATAAACGCATACAGGTCATACTTGCCTCCCGTGTAGTCTACTCATCAATCTCTTTCTCCTTTCCTGCATTCTGTTTGCCCCCTGTGATCAATGGATTTCTCTTTCCTCCAATTTGAAAATGGCTATTACCCCACAACATCTTCCTGGTGAGCACACTGTTAAACTGTAATATCACCCACGTAAGCCATAGGGAAACATGGACATTACCTTGCACATCAGTTGTCCTTTCAGTTATAACTGATAGCAACTGATATATAACTGACATCAACTGATATGTTAGTTCTGACAAAATCTTGGCAGAACTGGAAGGAATAGTCGTAAGAAGAAAATTGTGAGCTTCCGAAGGGAACAGATGGCGAGGTATGTAATATTAAGTTGCAGGTACATGTTCGTTTTAAATAACTTTACTCGGTTCAGGTTCACGTTAAGGGTCATAATACACACAGATTATCTGCCATGTACAGCAATCCCCCAGGTGCATCAATTCAGCCGCTAGCTTTGTCCAACCTGCTCATCACACCTGTGTTACTGCAACGGCATAGCACAACTACGCTCCTGTACAGTCTTGGCCAAAGATGTCGGCTGAGTGATCAGGTCCTGATCCCCGTTTGGCAATATGCATCTAGCATGTGTACGAGCCTTTAAAGAGAAACTCCGACCAAGAATTGAACTTTATCCCACTCAGTAGCTGATACCCCATATTACATGAGAAATCTATTCCTTTTCACAAACAGACCATCGGGGGACGCTGTATGGCTGATATTGTGGTGAAATCCCTCCCCCAAGAAACAAGAAAAGTACGTACTCTTGGCAGTTTCCTGTCTGTGAACCTTGCTGCATTGTGGGAAATAGCTGTTTCCAACTGCCAAAAAAAATAAAGCAACTACATCACCGGCCAACAGTAAAAATTTCCCCATGTAATAAATGTCAGAATGTAAATCAGGGATTTAAAAGATTTTACAATGGGCAAACACTGACTAAATCATTCATACATAATTATTGTAAAAATAAAGCACTTTTTTATTACATTATTTTCACTGGAGTTCCTCTTTATGCTGATGGTGCATGTGACTATGGTAAGGACTAGATTGTGAGCAACTTTGACAGCTAATGGCAAGACTGTATACTCTGTAGCGACTCCCGTATACCAGCTGGGTGCTTGCTAGGACTCGTGCAGTGGAGATGTGCTCCCCCTATGGGGTCCCATCTGAACACAAACCGGACCTTGCTCACACATGACATGTTGCGGTTTTGTTTTTTGC
The DNA here is from genome assembly GCF_040937935.1 of Hyperolius riggenbachi. Classification (NCBI taxonomy): domain Eukaryota; kingdom Metazoa; phylum Chordata; class Amphibia; order Anura; family Hyperoliidae; genus Hyperolius; species Hyperolius riggenbachi. The sequence continues at coordinate 213,072,904 of NC_090648.1, read as the reverse complement.
CATCAGGTAACGCCCACTGCGTGTTAAATAATGACCCACCTGAATTTGCAAACTGCATTTCAATTGCACCCAAAAAGCGTTTGTGGCCGGCCGGCAGGAGACTGAACTGCCCAGCAAGTGCATATTTCTAACTCCTGTGCCTTAAACATTGCGAAATATGTCAGGACTGTATAAATGCTAATTAAATAAAACCATTGGTACCATGAATCCTTACTGTAGTCCATTCACTGTAAAATGAGAACATTCAGCAACACAAATACAAAATTACACACAGTTAACATGCAGTAATATGTTAGTTTGCTAGAACAAATACAGCACAGAGAAACAATAGGTAGAGGACCTTGCCCTAAAATGCGTAAAATCGAGAGTTGATTGGAAAGGAAAAACTAGGTAAGGTGACAAAGAAGGTTTAGATGTGGGTAGGCATCCAAAGAGGGAATATGTCCAATTATTTGTTTGTCCACAGAGGTGTGTTTTAAGGGTGGACAAGAAGATTTCAAGTTTAGAGCTTGATGGATGTGATGTGGAAAAGTGTTTGAGAAGCCCTGAGCACAAGAGTGAGAGGAGGTGACCGATTTGGAGGCTAGAAGGAAGGCTTTCATAGGATATGCTACACATATTATTCAATGCCAAATCCAATAAGTTGTCTTTTTGAAAGAACACTTTATTGGCATTGAGTATTCCACAAGCCTAAACTACTTTCAGTAGTCCTCCTATGACCTCTCCTTACATTATGCAAAGTTCCAATTTTCTGTTGAAATAGAGTTCTCCTTTAACATGCCTTAACTAGTACAGACATAGGGTAGAGTTTTTGTACTGCCCTTTTTAAAAGTCTTGTCCTGTTGCCAGATCAATGGTTTCTAGGGCATCTGAGGCTGTGCGATTGTTTCCCACAGCTGAAAATGAACAAACTTCTTGCACGCACCCTCTGTACAGAGGTAGGAGCAATGTTTATTTCCCTCTGTTTCTTCAGGGATTCATAGAAGACTTGTTTCTGCCAGAGAGAGATTGCTGCTTAATAAGCTCACCACTTCCACAATTAGATTAAACATAACCAGGGCTGGGGTAGACAGAGTTCATGTCTTAATGCGTGCGCTGCCTTCCAGCTCACACACACTGTCACGGAGGTACGGTGCTGCAGTTCATCCCCCAGGAGGTGGGAATTCCTCCCTCTGCACGACATGTGAACAGGTTGTAAGCCTGGGGCACGTACGCTGGTCTCTCAGAAGTAGGACAGCACTGTGCTCTCTGTGTACATGGAATTCCTTATGTAAAGCATACAGCCTGAAAGAAAACCTATTTGGGTGTCACAGAATGTAAACAAAAGAGAACGTGTGGGTTCATCACGCAATGCTTTACATATGATTTAACGTAGCCTAGGTTTCTGTTGTGTATTGTAGTAAGCCATGGATATTATTTTTGTGTGTGTCATTTTTAGTTTCAATAAGATTTATTTAAAGAAAAGAAAAACCTAATACAGTTCAAGTAATGCCGTATGTCCTCAGTCAAACATCAGATTAGTGCTTCATAGGTGGCAGCATCAAGCATGTCATCATACACAGTATGGAGGAGCTAGGATAGTGTGTGTTATTTTTAATGGTGAAATGTGTGTTCAGACAAAGCTACAATTAACATGCAGGGAAACTAGAAAAAATGTATACCGTATGTGTATTGCGGCATGTTTTCTGATTAAACTGTACTTACCATGCCCCCTTCCTAATATATCTTAAGTGCCCTTGAACACAAATGCTACATTTCCAGACAGCTGCTGCGTCCATCACTGTGAGCACTTCATTGTCCTGGTGCATTCCCTTGTCCCATGCAATGGCATGATGTTAAACACTGCATTCAGGTGGAGGGGAGGATGGGACAGGACACAGCCATGTGCGGTAAGAGCAGGGCTGTGGAGTCGGTACAAAAATCCTCCGACTCAGACTAAGGAGTCGGAGGTTTCATAAACTGAGTCTAATACTAGAGCAGGAAAAAATACATATATCCAGGCACATCGCCTCTAGTTAGGACATTATATAAGTTATTAAGGAAAGGGAGGTGCTGAAGGGGGTGTGGCGAGAAAATAGCAAAAAATCTATTAACCCCTTGCACTCACGCATGCAAATGTTCAAACAAATGCATTCACAGATTCACTCATCCAGGCACAACTGTTATCCCTACAGCTAAGTTAAAGAGGAACTGTAACGACAAAACGGCCCCTGGGGGGTACTCACCTCGGGTGGGGGAAGCCTCAGGATCCTAATGAGGCTTCCCACGCCGTCCTGCGTCCCTCGGGGGTCTCGCTGTAGCCCTCCGTACAGCTGTGACGCAATATTTACCTTCCTGGCTCCTGCGCAGGCGCTCTGATGCCTCTCGGCGCCGAAGTAGGCGGAAATACCCGATCACCGTCGGGTCTGCTCTACTGCGCAGGCGCAAGTTTCCGGCGCCTGCGCAGTAGAGCGGACCCGACGGAGATCGGGTATTTCCGTCTATTTCCGTGCAGAAAGTCGCCACAGCGCCCCCGCTGGAGCCAGCAAAGGTAAATATTGAACTGACAGTCGGCACAGTCGCCGGCTGTTCGGAGGGCTGCGGCGAGACCCCCGTGGGACAGAGGACGGCGTGGGAAGCCTCATTAGGATCCGGAGGCTTCCCCCACCCGAGGTGAGTACCCCCCAGGGGAGATTTTTAATGTTACAGAGTCTCTTTAAAAGCTGGGGTCTTAGTTCACAGAAGAATGCATTCTTATGCTTAGTCACCTATACTGCGCAGAAGTACCCAGGTAAACATAGGTGTCCTAACTCTGGCCCTGTAACATGCATAGTGCAGACATGCAAACACATTCATTGCATCAAACCTATCAATGGATTAGGAGCACACATCCCGACGTCCTCTCCTGGGACAGATAGTGCATCTTACCAATCGCACAAGGGAGCTAACGTAATGTATCCATGTGCAACATGCACATACACCAGCATAAGCTGTGTGCATGCTGACAAACACATACAGGGGAAGGAGGGAGTGCACTGAATTAGACCCTAGCCACAGGGGTCAGTAACAAGAAAACCCCTTGCGTGAGTGCAAGGGGTTAATAGATTTAATACTAGAGCAGGGCTGTGGAGTCGGTACAAAAATCCTCCGACTCCGCAGTTTATGAAACCTCCGACTCTAGGTGCCCAAAATGACTCCCAACTCCCTAGTCTAATGCTAGAGCAGGGATGTGGATTTGGTACAAAAATCATCTGACGACTCAGTTCATGAAACCTCCAGCTCTAGGTACCCAAAATGACTCCGACTCCACACCCCCAGGGAAAGAGTATGATGCCAAGTGACAGTGTGAAATCAAGTGGGTTGAAGCCAAGAAGAAAAAAAAGATTTAATACAGAGGAGCATGCATTTTCTTCTTGTAAACCTTGTCCCCCACATTCTAGTGTCAGTATTCTATCTATTTAAATTTACATTGTTAACAATGCACACTCATTTCCACTGTAAAGCACTCCCGATGTAAAAAAAAACTAAAAACATATGATATAATGAAATGTGTGTGTATTACAGATCTATATATATAATAGACTAAGTGCCTCAACCTTCAAACAAGAAGAAGTACTTCGCATGAGAAAATTTATGCATGCTCAAACACCAAGTTTAAGGTCTCTTTTCCACGGACTGTTGAGCTGTGTGCTCAGCAAGCAGTTACCAGGCAGCAGTGAGCAGATACCAGGCAGCAGTGAGCAGATACCAGGCAGCAACAAGCAGTTACCAAGCAGCAGTGAGCAGATACCAGGCAGCAGCAAGCAGTTACCAGGCAGCAGCAAGCAGTTGCCAGGCAGCAGTGAGCAGTTGTGAGAGTTTGAGAGCCATTTCACTGCCTATTTACAGTCCATGGAAAAGAGGCCTTACCCTAGCAAGTCTGACATTGCAAATCTGGCCTAATTGGCTATTCATGAGGCAATGCTCATGCAAATGCATGCACAAACCAATACCACAAAGCAGTCACCTTGCTACATGCTACATTAGCACTATCCGGCTTAGTGTACACCAGAGCGGTTCGGCAGTGTTTTGCGATCCACTTGCGGCTGCGGATACGCTTGGGTAATGTATTTCAATGGGCTGGTGCACACCAGAGCGGGAGGCGTTTTGCTGAAACGCATACTCCCGAGGTGAGGCATTTTTTGGATTGCGGAGGCGTTTCTGCCTCCAATGTAAAGTATAGGAAAAACGCAAACCTCTCTGAAAAACGGCAGTTCAGAGCGTTTTTGCAGGCGTTTTTGTTACAGAAGCTGTTCAGTAACAGCTTTACTGTAACAATATATGAAATCTACTACACCAAAAACGCTTTACAAAACCGCAAAATGCTAGGTGAAATGCTACAGAAAAATAAGAAAAAGCGTTTCAAAATCTGCTAGCATTTTGCGGATCTGCTAGCAGTTTTTGGTGTGCTCCAGGAGCGCCACGGGGAGGATTCCCAATGCCCCCTTTTTATACAACTGGGGGGACCGCAGGGTCCCAGGCTCTCTCACTGCCTGGAAACCACAGCGGCACCCCGGAGGGGGAGGCTGGGTGGCGTGGACGACCCCCCCAAGTGTGGCCAGCGCCGGGGAGAGCCGTCTGCACCCACCTCCCAATATTAAAAACAGGCACTTACCTTAACGTCCATTGCGTTCTGCTACATGCGCATTAATTTGGGGGCACCACATGAGAAAGGAGAGAAGCATGGGTCATCCCGAGCTTTAGAGCTCAGGGCTGGCTCACATACAGCACTCCAGAGGGGGGGGGGGGGGGGGAGGACAGGCGCACTCACTCCAGGGTTCACACCACCGGAGCAAGCCATCCACCACCTGCCTCCAAAGGATACAAACTGCACAAAATGCTTTCCATGAGAAAATTAATGCGCATGTAGCAGAACCCAATGGACGTTAAGGTAAGTGGCTGTTTTTAATATTAGGAGGTGGGTGCGGACGGCTCTCCCCAGCGCTGGCCACGCTTGGGGGGGGGGGGGGGGGCGGCTGCGCCACCCAGCCTCCCACTCCTGGGTGCCGCTGTGGTTCCCAGGCAGCGAGAGAGCACTTTGCAGTGTTGGTTTTTTGACCCTGCATAGTTTGGCATGCGAAAGCAAATGCATATTTGCATGAGCATTGCCTCATGAATAGCCAATTAGGCCGGATTTGCAATGCCAGACTTGCTAGGGTTAAACTTGGTGTTTGAGCACGCATACATTTTCTCATGGAAAGCCTACTTCTTCTTGCTTCAAGGTTGAGGCACGTACTCTATTAGATAGATAGATGCGGCGTATGCTACGACGCGGGTTGGCTAGTAATGAATAAAACATTAGTATTACAACGTTGCATCTTCCTGTCTTAGTTGCAGTTTTAAAACCACGCTCTTTTCAGCTATAAAACAAGGCAGAAATATTGACACTGAATTTTTCTGCAGTAAAACCTTATCTCAAGCTTTTTTTTTTTTTTTACACTGTTTCTTGGTTGTTTTAAGACAGGGGTGTCAAACTCAAATACAAATTAGGCTGAAATTGTACCCTGGGACCAAGTCGTGGGCCAACCTCAGTGTCTACTGGCCACCTTCCTCGCTTATAAAGTCCCCAGGTGTCTAATGCCCCCCTTTCACCCCTTTACAGTTCCCTTTTGTCTGGTGGTCCTCTCTCCCCTATACAGCTCCTTGGTGTCTATAGGCCCCCACCCTCCCCTATACAGTTCCCTAGTGTTTAGTTATTTCCCCCATATGGCTTCCCTGTTCTAGGGCTTCACCTCCATTATAGTTTCCCTGGTGGTCTAGAGTGGGCCAAATATAATGTAAAGTGGGGAAACCACTTGAGGGCCAATTTAAATGGCTCAGAGGGCCAGATTTGACCCACGGGCTGGAGTTTGACATGTATGTTTTAAGGGAACCCGAGGTGAGAATAATATGGAGGCTGCCATATTTATTTCCTTTCAAGCAATACCAGTTGCCTGGCTGCCTTGCTGGTCCTCTGCCTCTAATACTTTCAACCCTAGACCCTGAACAAGCATGCAGTAGGTCAGGAGTTTCTGACATTTATTGTAAGAACTGACAAGATTAGCAGCATGCTGTTTTCTGGTGTAATTCAGTTCACTACTGCAGCTAAATAGACTGCAGCAGGACTGCCAGGCAACTAGTATTGTTTAAAAGGAAATATGGCAGCCTCCATATCACTCTCACCTCGGGTTCACTTTAAGTGCTTCAGAAAACATGACTGTATTCGACCCAGTGGGTCAAATAGCTCAGAAAAGCTCTTTTGCATAGATAACTGAAGTTTAACTATTTTTCTTTGCTTCTAATGTTCTATTTCTTATCTGTACTACACATACAATTCATTATCTTCTATTCAAATATAATTAAAAGTGCATTGAGTGGCAATTCAGCATATGCACAAAGCCAACGAAAGCAATCATCGTGTCAAGCAAATTAAGGTAACGTATTCCATATGATAGCGATCTCTGAAGAGCTAGTAGACTTATAGACCGGATGTCTGACGGCCAGTGATCGGGTCCGCTGTAGCTCAGCTGATGTCATTATGCCAGTGGATATCAGCAGGCGGTGACGGTGTGTCACCGCAACTGAGGGGATTATGGATGAGATGTTCCGATTACTGTGGTGGGCACTGCAAATAAGGCTGACCTGATAGAGTGGATGGAGCATGCAGATAGCTATAAATCAGTTATGAGGTGGTGGAGCAGGTAACTGACAAAGCGATCAATTTCGACCAATTGGTCACATTGTCTGTCACGCATGCTGCAAGATGTTGGTTGGTCGGGCGTGCGGCGGTAAGGATTTTAGAACGACCGACGAAACTGCCGCTCTACTCCCCTTTACATGCAGCACTCTAGAGTTATTAGTGGATGTTTTGTACTCTAATGTTCACAGATATTGTGAGATTTGTCTGGCTTCTGGATATACAGCTCATTCTCTGCCGTACTCTACCAGGCAAGGCTGGATTTAATGTTTTTATGCCCCTGGGCCCGAGTATGTTGTGACCCTTTTATCTTGTGCCACAGTGCCCCTCCCATTCCATGTGCAGCCCTCTCTTCCATATGTGATATCCATGTATAGCAGCCCTTCTTTTTCGTAAACGGCTACCTTGAGCATCAATTTTGTTTGTCATGTGTTACTCCCCATTTTCATCCTCTTTCATATGTAGTGACTCCTCTTTTTTTCACATTTAAGATAGTGACCCCTCTTTTATGTCCAGGTGCCCCTTGGCCTGCAGCCGCCTAAAGCCCGGGCCTTTTCCCAAATCCGACCCTGCTACCTGGGTGTTTAAATGAATATAAAATTACACTTCCCACTCCTCTGCCGTCCTAGAGCTTGCACTTTATGCAACTCTTAATAAAATATCAATGGCAAACTGTGGGGTGTTTTATTTTTTTTTTTTATGCAGATTTAGTGAACAAGTTATGACATTGCCCAAATGCTGACATACTTTGTGTAAAAGTGTGTCCCCAGTTTATGCACACATACACACACACGCACACACTTTTTCTCTCTCTCTCTTCTTGCTTTCATGGAAGCAGACAGACATATTGGTAACATCCTGTGTTTACCAATTAGCTCTCTGCCATGTCAGCCAGCTGACACAGCTGAGGGATGATCAAATAACAACTTGTGCTTAGTCACAGATGGTGGAGAGTTAAGCTGGCCATACACTAGGCCAGCCTTTCTCAACCTTTTTACCCTGGAGGAACCCTGCAAATAGCTTTTGGATCTCAAGGAACCCCTGCAAACAATTTTTTGATCTCGAGGAACCCCTGCATTTATTTTGCAGGAGGCATGGTCTTTAAAAGTATGTGTGGCTGTTTATTTCACTACCCCTATTACACTGCCACTCATTATACTGCCTCCTAAGCCCCTAATTTAGTGCTTCTTGTTACAGTACCACCTATTATAGTGAGCTCCATTATACATCCCCACGATGGGGGAAAATGCCAAGGAACCCCTGCAGAGTCCTCAAGGAACCCTGGGGTTCCAGGGAACACTGGTTGAGAAAGCCTGCACTAGGCCGATTCCCCGCCGATCGACAGCAGATTCGATCACTGGGATCGAATCTGCTGTCACATCGTTCACGCTACTCGCTAAATTTCGATCTATTTCGTCCCGTAATAGATCGAGCCTGTCGATCGCTCCGTACGGGAAATTACCGTCCATCGCCCGTGGGTAGGGAGCGCGTCGCTAGCGGCGTTCCGAGTGCCCGACGACCGACGCAATACAGCTGCAATACATTACCTGCTCCGCCGGCGTGACTCCCCAGGTCTCCGCTGTCTTCTCCGCTCTGGTCTGGTCTCCGGCATGCTTCACGTCTTCCTGTCCCGGCAGGAAGTTTAAACCGTAGAGAGCGCTCTACTGTTTAAACTTTCCCCAGACGGGGAAGTGAAGCATGCCGGAGACCAGAGCGGAGAAGAAGACAGCGGAGACCTGGGGAGTCGCCCCGGTGGAGAAGGTAATGTATGCGGGGGGGGGGAGGGGGGAGCGGCGGCGACAGCACCACCACCACAGATTGTGAACACAATCTGTTTGCAGTAAAGGCAGCCATACGATCCCTCTCTGATCAGATTCAATCAGAGAGGGATCTATCTGTTGGTCGAATCTGATGGCAAATCGACCAGTGTATGGTCACCTTCAGTCAGGCTAAACTCCCTCGTTACATACAGGGTGCATTTCTGTAGGTTTTCAGTCTGTCTTGTGCAAGAGTACAGGTCCACTTTAATGGAATACATTGTTAGAAACAGTCAGTGAGAATTATTGGGTTGCAAATGTATGGTGTTGTACTTTTACCCATACATTGGAAGAGCAGCTGAACATGACGATAACTAGATCCCAGCAGTCTGTAACGATTGTTCCTTTCTGTAAGAACACTTTTTTTTTTTTTTTTTTGTCATCGGTTTCAGCGAGCTTGATTAGAGCATGTGTACAGTCTGTGGATGTGACACTCCTGCTGCTCATATATTGAATGTTACCCCTAAAATAATCCTTTATGTACTGCATGCTTTATTGATGTGGCCTTAGTTGATATGCATAGAGTTCCATGCATTTTAGTATAGTGTGACTCAGCATATGACCTAACATAGCTAAGGTCCTGCGAGGACAGCAGCTCGGTCTGTTTGGTGCTGCGATGTGCTTGAAAGACAGATTTCTGTAGGGATGTTTGAAGAGAACGGCTAAATGAGTACAATGTGTAACAAGAATTTGTCAACCCTTGTAAATAAAACCTTTTGTCTTAAGGACATAATGTGCTATTAGCAAAGTCTTGAGGAAGCAATTTATCTGGAATAGTCAAGTGCTGTTATTTTCTGTCCTATTACAAAATTATCCCAACTCTTTACATTATTTATCTTCTGTAGTTTGTAGTGCTTTTGCCTTCTGTCTGGATCCTTTTGTTTATAGGCACAAGTATTTCCTGTCTTGTACTAGTTGTAACTTTAAGAACTGTATACTAAATGGCAATTCTTTTTCTTTCTTTTATGTGTAGGGTCGTCAAGCAGTCGGTATCCAAACCAGGCGACTCCTAAGAAAAGTGGTGCCAAAAATGGGCAGCTTAAAGCTAGAGATGATGAGTGCTTTGGAGAGGACTTGGATGAAATTCCAGATACTGATTTTGACTTTGAAGGGAACCTTGCTCTTTTTGATAAAGCAGCAGTGTTTGAAGAAATAGACACCCACGAAAGAAAAGGGGTTGGAGGAGGAGCTAGGTCACATGGTACACCCAGTGAAAGGCCCCCAACTTACAGACATGATGAAAATATACTTGAGTCTGACCCAATTGTATATAGAAGGATTGTTGTACCTCAGGCAGGTGGAAAAGAATACTGTACAGGTAAGGGAATATCCATGTCTCCAAACAATTCTGTCTAAATGTGGTTTATATGCTGCTGTTTGCTAATTAGAAGGTACTCCGTACAGAGTAACTATATGGGCCCATTCACACTTGCAAAAGAAAAAATGGCACAAGTGATTTTACCACGATTAGCATGGTAAAATCACTGTACACTCTTGCAATTCTGAGCGATCGTGATCAGCACTTTTTGAAGAGAATCTGAACTGAAAAGTCAAAATAACCATACATAGGTCATAATTACCTCCTGTGTAATCTACTCCTCAATCTTTCTCCCCTCCTGCGTCCTATTTGTCCACTGTGATCAATGGAATTCTCTGTCCTTCTGTAACGTTTGTGGAATTATTTCCGTGGTCAGCACACAGAATGCGCGCTGACACTGCAGAAAACCTCCACAAGCGTGTAATTATATAGGACCCAGCTATGGTGCTATGCACCTGTAGAGGGAGATTCCCACCGGCAGATGGAGCTGTGGAGTACAAATGGACTCAGCCTCTGTACTGCCACAGATGCCAGATGGGAATTGCACGAGTTGAAGCGATGTAGGGCTGGATAGCCCTAATAGAGAAAGAGCACAGGGACAGAATAAATTTGTGTCCACCAATCTAGTCGCCACCCAGCGACGGTGAACACACAACAGCGGAAACAAAGTGGGAACGCAATCGCAAGAGAGGCGATTGCCAGAAGTGACACAAGACTGAGCAGGACAGAGCACGAGAGTAGCAAAGGCACAGCAAGCAAGAACAATAAGGAAAATAACAAACGCTAACTAAACGCGAACACCGCACTCATTCGCAACAGCGAACGCGTTTAAGCACGATCACCGCGCGTTAGGCGCCCAGTGATAAGCGTGCCACCCTAACTAACCAATGACACACAAACACGAAATAGAGAACGCGAACGCTTGCTAAACGGTTATCTCACCGAGGCTACGGCAAGCGTTCGTACAAGACAAGACAGAGAGAAGGAGCAGCCAGCAGCAACCGCAGCTCTGGCCTACACTCCCAGACAGAATTCAGAAGGAACCACCGCTGCTACCGCTAGAGAGAATGCGATCCCAACAGATGGGGCTACCAGTAGCAACCGCTGCTCTGGTTAGCACCCCTGAGGCAGAATACAGAAGGAAGCAGTGCCACTACCATTAGGGGCTAATGCAATCCAGACAGATGGAGCAGCCAGTAGCAACTGCAGCTCTGGCCTACACTCCCAGACAGACAGAACGATTCCCTGTCGACCGCCGCTGGAGACAAGGCAATCGAGACACAGAAGAAAGCACTGCCACTACCATTAGTGCTAATGCAATCCAGACAGATGGAGCAGCCAGTAGCAACCGCAGCTCTAGCCTACACTCCCAGACAGACAGAACGATTCCCTGTCGACCACCGCTGGCGACAAGCCAATCGAGACATAGAAGAAAGCACTGCCACTACCATTAGTGCTAATGCAATCCAGACAGATGGAGCAGCCAGTAGCAACTGCAGCTCTAGCCTACACTCCCAGACAGACAGAACGATTCCCTGTCGACCGCCGCTGGCGACAAGCCAATCGAGACAGAGAGACAGAACTAGGCAAAACAGATAATACCACCTGACTGCACTAGAAGGGATGCCTAGTGCAATCCCCAGGAATTACTCTTAGATAATCTTAGCAAACAACAGCAAGGCTAACACTCTAGGAGTGTTTGCAGGAACAAACCTTCATGACCAGCAAAGGATTCTGGGAGCACATGGTATTTATACTGCAAGCCTTCAAAGGAGGCAGCTAGGCAGTTTGCATGACAAGTGTATGCAAATTCCTCAGCAGCAGAGCAGGTCTAAACTTGCAAAGCAAAGACCGGTCTCTTTTCCAGAGACCTGCAGCCCTCAGACTTAAGGAATGGACAAACAGCTGTCTGGCCGTGCAGACAGCTGAGCAGATTGTTACACCTCCGTTTAAAAAATGGCCATTACCCCATAACAGCTTCTTGGTCAACACACTGTTAAACTGTAATATCACCCGCTTGAGCCATAGGGAAACATGGACATTACCTTGCACATTCAGTTGTAACTGACAGCTGTTAATGTATAACTGACGGCAACTGGTATATTTCAGTTCTGACAAAATATTGTCAGAACTGGAAGGGATCGTTGTATGGTGAGCCTCTGAGAGGAACTGACGGTGAGGTTAGTATGTAATATTCATTTGCAGCTACGTCATTTGTTTTTTTTTTTAAATAATTTTATTCACTTCAGGTTCCCTTTTAAGCATTGTATCGTGATCACTCCTGAATCGTGGTAAAATGCTGCCGGGAACATGTTTTGCGATTGCCGCTAATCACGAAACACCAGCGGGAATCACCCACTAATCGCCGAAGTGAGAACGGGCCCTACATGTAAACCCCAACCCCATGGAAGAGAAAACAAATGGGTTTACATAGTGTGGTAGAACCACTTTTGTGATTGTAATGCTGTGTGGGTTACCATTGGGTAGGTTTACCTTCACTTCCTTTTCTTGGGACAGCCATGAATTTATTATAAATCCCTGGTGATTCCGGGGCTCAGGATAAGGATCAGAAATACAAAATCAATGAGTTCCAAGGCCAGGGTCACACTTAGCAGAATCCGCATGAGTTTTCCACTATGTTCTATGGGGAAAACTCATACGATTCTGTTAAGTGTGACCCTGGCCTCATTCTTCTCCACTGTAAAAAATCATTTATTTGTTGTTTCAGTCCCTGCTACAGAAAGTTGGACTCTTTTTTTTTTTTTTTTTTTTTTTATGGGTTACAAAGTAAGATAAGTTCTTCCAAAAGGTTACAAAGACCAAGAGTAAAAGCCCAAAAGCCGTTTGGGCACTTTCGCACATTGTCCAAAAACCGAAAAATAAAATCAAACTTTTTCCTGGAGTTGGAGAGAGCACCCTAAAAGTAAGGATAAGTCCACACACAGTGTTGGGAAAAAGAGATTTGAGAACTTTACCGACTGTCGTGTTTGCTTTGATTGTAACTTTCCCAGAAGGTGAAATTGCCATATTACCTAAGAGAATGTCCTAGAAACAGGCAAACGATGTATCCCCACAATGTGTGGTGCTGAATTGCATGTTGGAGTAACTGCCATCTGCATAACATCAGTGAATGGCTCTACAGTATTTGATGAGAACCTAGCCAAAGGTTTCAATCTTTGTAGTGTTTTATTAAGAGTATACAAAAGGCTATCACAGCTCAATGCAGTGTACCTCCTGGTACAAGGAGTATGACTGCCCATGTCAATGAAGATATGCCACCTGCTCACCCACATCTCCATATATCAGCAACTGAGTCATTTGTATGCATTTTTATAAGGACAACAGAGGAAAGGATGCAGGAAGCCAAAAAAAAGCCCATTCTAAATTCATCCTCTCTGATATCGCTTCAGTAAAGTGGAATCCAGTTAGTTGCCAACAATTACGTTTCATATCATCATTCTTCTTATAGCTTGCATGTTCATTATGTTACTGTGTTCCTGCCTATTACAACTGTATTTTTCCATGCATATCTGTGAAGCTATCTAGCTTATTAAACTGGTTTATTGAACCTTTTCATCAGCTTGTGAAAAAACTTAAATATATTAGAGCAGCTGACTAGCACACAAACTTTTAGGAACATGAACAGTAACCGTTTATGATACAAGATAAGCAACTTGATATGTAAAGCCTCCTGTTCACCTTTCCAGAACCTCTTAAAGAGAATCTGTATTGTTAAAATTGCACAAAAGTAAACGTACCAGTGCGTTAGGGGACATCTCCTATTACCCTCTGTCACAATTTCGCCGCTCCTCGCCGCATTAAAAGTGGTTAAAAACAGTTTTTAAAAGTTTGTTTATAAACAAACAAAATGGCCACCAAAACAGGAAGTAGGTTGATGTACAGTATGTCCACACATAGAAAATACATCCATACACAACTGCAGGCTGTATACAGCCTTCCTTTTGAATCTCAAGAGATAATTTGTGTGTTTCTTTTCCCCTGTTCTCATGCACTGAAGTTTCAGGCTGCTCGTTTCTTCCTGCAAACAGCTTTGCCCTTGTCTGTAATTCCTCAGTATGTGAAAGCCCAGCCAGCTCAGAGGACAATTTATCCAGCTTGTAAGAGAGAAGAGAGAAGCTGCCCTAATCTAAATAATACACAGGCAGTGTGCATAGAGGGGCCTGGAAGGGGGAGTTCATAGCAGAACCACAACACTGAAGAACTTGGCAGCCTTCCAGACACAGGCCGACAAGTCTGACAGGGGAAAGATACATTGATTTATTACAGAGACAGTGATAGTATAAAGTGCTGCAGTAAGCCAGAACACTTTAGAATAGCTTTTGGAACTTGTAGGATGATAAAAAACAGGATGCAATTTTTGTTACGGAGTCTCTTTAAGTAGCCACTGAGGCTTTGTACACACAGTGATATGATTAAGAAACTTTCACTTAACATGTTTAACATCTGTGTCTGGCTACATTACAGGGACATGACTATGGGAGAAGCCGCCCCTGCAACTGCAAGGGAGCCAGAGCTGTGGGGGTTCCATAAACTTCCCTTCCCTTGACACAGTAAAGGGGCCCATACACTTACCGATTTTCCCGCTGATCACTGTGATTGAATCGGCTGTGAAATCGTCACGCAAACGCTGACCGAACGATCGGTTTCTGTCCGAAATCGATGGTTCCTGTCCGTGCAGAAGATTTCGCTCGATCAATGGCGGGTCGGGAGTGCTTTGATAGTGGCGTTCGAATGTCCGATGACCGACGCAATACAGCGGCAATAAATTACCTGTTCCGGCGCGAGTCCCCTGGTCACCGCTGCTCCATCTCCGCGCTGGGCTCAGAGTCCAGCAGTATTTACTTCTTCCCGTCTCGGCAGGAAGTTTAAACAGTAGAGCGCCCTCTACTGTTTAAACTTCCCCCGGCAGGAATTAAAGTGAAGCTGGAGGAGCCCAGACCAGGGAAGACAGCGGAGACCAGGGGACTCGTGCCGGCCGGAGCAGGTAATGTATAGCTGGCGGGGGGGGGGCGGCAGCTCCACAGATGGTGAATCGATTTCATGCTGAAATGGATTCACAATCTGTTTGCAGTAAAGGCAGCCATACGATCCCTCTCTGATCAGATTCGATCAGAGAGGGATCTATCTGCTGGTCGATCTGAAGGCAAATCGACCAGTGTATGGCCACCTTTCAGATAAGGCGGTGTTGTGGTCATATGGTCACACATTATGAATGGGGCAGTCCTAAAGGCCCCACTTGTTACTTGACCCCTTTCAAATGAATCTCCAGGCTGTGGTGGTCACTAAGAGGAGATGGTAAAAGGAGTATGGACATTGGAGACGAAAGGGGTGGGGGGTAATTCAAAGTTTTGCTGGGGGGGGGGATGATTATTAGTAAAGCCCCCCCCCCCCCAAGGTCCATTGCAGTAACCCAGTATGCACGACTAGTGATAATTATGATAGTGGCTCACATTAAACACTTCACATCTAGACCTTGTTTCCCCCTATGGACCAGAGCAGTTTTGATATTTTAGCTATGTCCCTATTTAATCAGCTATAACTTTATCCCTACTTATGACACCTAAATTATACATTTTTTTTTTTTCAAGAGAAACCAGGCTTTCATTTGGCGGTATTCTTTCCCAAGGACAGTTTTGTTTTCTATACATTTTAGTCTGAAAAATTGAAAAAATGCATTTTCTCAGTTTTTACCAATTCCAGATCAAAAATAAAAAGTGCAACTGAAGAGAAAAAACACATTTTATCTGGCTATTTCTCCTGTTTTTTCATAAAGTTTAAATTCTGTTCCTTTCATAATTTATGGTGATATTTTTTTTTTCTAAAATAAAGGTGGCTTTTTGCTACAGTGTGTACTTTTTGTAAGGAAACGCGGAAAGGCCGCTGTCTCTCGAGGTGAGGCGGCCGTTTCCGCGTCCAGCGCATGCAATGTATTTAATAGGGAAATCGCATGCGGTTTCCCCATGCGTTTTTTGCCGCGAATTCGCATAGGTACCAATGTAAATTCACACAGGCAGTGACATGGTTAAAATCGCATATACCCTCACCTATGCAAATTCGCGGCAAAAAAACGCATGGGGAATCGCATCCCCATGCGATTTCATCAGCGGTGGAATCCAGGCGATTCCGCACCGCAATAGTGGAAACGAGCCCTTAGTTTCCCCCAGTATACATAACCAGATTGCGCCCCCTCCCCCAGTACAGATAACCAGATGTGCCCTCAGTATCAGACCCCCTATAAATATCTAGATGTGCCCCCAGATTTGGCGCCCCTATAGGTAGCTAGATGTGATTCCAGTATAAGGTGCCCCCTCCAGTATAGACAGTCAGCTGTGCCCTCCGTCCCCCCACTCCATATACATAGGGAGATGTGCCAGCAGTACTACCGACCCCCCCCCCCCCCCCCCCGTTATAAATAGCCAGATGTACCACCCAGTATAACCAGATGTCCCCCAGTATTAATCCCCCCCCATACCAGATGTGCCTCCAGTATAACCAGCCCCCTCTCCAGTGCACACCCTACTATTAGGCAGCCCCTCTCTTATTCGTATTAGTCACTTCCCCTTGTGTTAGCGCCCCCCTCCCTTCCCATGTGTGTGGATTATGTTAGATGCAGCGGTGAAAGGCTAAAACGCTGCGTTTTGGCTGCAGGCGTTTTCAAGGCGTTTTGAAGGCGTTTTAACGCCTATACATTACAATCAATTGTAATGAGAAACGCCGCGGTAGGCCCAGAAAAAGCGCCTGGGAGCGTTGAAACGCAACGCTCCAAAACGCGGAGTTTAGTGTTAATGGTAAAATGAAAGTCTATGGACTTTCTTTTACCTAGGAAAACGCCAACTTCGGCCGTGGCGTTAAAACGCCGAAAAAGCCCTCTGGTGTGAAAGGGCACTTAGGCTCCCCCAAGGTCAGGTGTAAATTTCATTAACCTAGTATGCACAACCAGAGAGAATTATGATGGTAGCTCACATTAAAGTGAACCCGAGGTGAAAATAAACTGATGAGACAATTGAGACAATTGTTTTTATCCTCCTACTCCTAGAAATGACAGAAAATAACTCCTTCAGGCAGCAAAATAAAGCAAGTAAAACAGCCTGGTTTTGAATATGTTTTGCACTGTACAGACACCTGTTTATCTCATCATGTCACATCACCTTAGGTACAGTTTAAAAGCCTTTTCACACTGGCAGCCTAATGCAACCCTATGGGGAAGATTATACTTCCCATGTTGCAGTACTCTGTGCCAGAAGTCCCTAATCTAACGCTAGCGCAGAACTACGTTATCGTGCGGGATCAGCGGCGATCTGCGTCGGGCCGGAAGTCATGTTAGTCTATGGCGACACGGCGCACATGCAAGGAAGCATATTTTTATAATACGCTTCCATGCGCTTCCAGATACCCCAAAGCAGGAAGTGACCGCAAGCGTGCATCACTTCCTGCTTGGCTGGTGGTCAGGCAATGAACACCGCGTACTAACGGGGTGTTCCCTGATGGCCTGTTTCTGGAAGTGTGGTATGGCAGGCATGACACACCACGTTGCTGCCGCCAGTTTGCAGTGTGAAACTGGCCTCCGGCTCCCCAAGGTCAGGTGTAAATTTCAGTAACAGTGTGCACTACTAGTAATAATTATGATGGTGGCTCACATTAAGGAACTGACTAGAGTGGGCATCACAAGGTTTTTACCATTTGTATGATTAGCATTTTAATGCTTCAAGGCTTTGAATGGGTCCCTATTGTGCAGGACCAACAATGTGAGTGATTGTTTCTACTTTTATTTATGTTGTTACAATAAAGGTGTGTGGAGTACTTACCTGCATACTTATCAGTGCTTTTATACCTGGTGATGGTCTTTGTAAGCATCGGGGGCTGCAGGATTCTGCTTGCTAAAGCTGGTTGTTCTTCCCATACTTAAGCTTGTCTGCTACCCTGCTTGCACTGAGATTTGAGGATATGAATGCAAGGGAGCCAATATTTTTGGCCATGACACTACATCATTGCTGCCACTGGTACACATAAGCCAAGTGATAGGAGCCTCTTTCTTGCCAGTGAGCTCTGAGTTTCAGAGGCAGCTGCTGCAATGAGCATTAAAAGGCTGCATAACTCAGCAGCAGAGTATTGTACCATGTTAGCCAGAAGTAAAAGCAAGAAGTCTTGAACGAGGATGATACCATTTATTGGCTAACTTAAAAGAATAAGAGTAAGCAAGCTTTCGGCTGTGCAGCTTGCGTCAGACTTAGATCTTGTTTGCTTACAAGCTGATGGAACAGTGTTACATACATGCAACATCAAAAGGGGATACATAGATTTTTATTTCTGTTTAAGTCCTCTTAGTGACATGTATTAATGCCTGCAAAAAATATATGTATCCCCTTTTGATGTTGCATGTGTATAGCTGTCTGCTCCATCAGCTTGTAAGCAAACAAGATTTAAGTCTGATGAAGGCTGCACAGCCGTGAGCTTACTTTCTTATTCTTTTAAGTTGGCTAATAAATATCATCCTAACTCAAAGCGCTACAGCAGCCTTGGAGATGTGATATGTTGTGTTCCAGGTAGTCAGTCCGTCCTTCGACTAAAGCGCACCAGTGGAATGCTTTAAAGAGACACTGAAGCGAAAAAAAACTATGATATTATGATTTGTATGTGTAGTACAGCTAAGAAATAAAACATTAAGATCAGATACATCAGTCTAATTGTTTCCAGTACAGGAAGAGTTAAGAAACTCCAGTTGTTATCTCTATACAAAAAAGCCATTATCTCTACGACTTTCAAAGTCGTGGAGAGGGCTGTTTTCTGACTTTTATTATCTCAACTGTTACTTAACTATTTACTTTTCCTCTGACAGAGGAGAGGTCATTAGTTCACAGACTGCTCTGAAAGAATCATTTTGAATGTTGAGTGTTGTGTAATCTGAACATATTAGAGAATGATGCAATGTTAGAAAAAACACTATATACCTGAAAATAAAAATATGAGAATATTTTCTTTGCTGCTAATCTTCTAGTAATTATTCATAGTACATAACCAATTCATTATATCATAAAAAATTTTTCGCTTCAGTGTCTCTTTAAGAATTTTCTTCCTTGCCATTTATTTTGTCATTTGAGATGCCAAAATTATCATCATTACTCAAATCACATAAGGAAAGGTATTGTTAAGGAAAAAATAAAATGTCGTAGATGATGCAATATGTAATGATTTGTTGTTGTTTTTCTTATCACTCCACAAGTCCCACCATAAACGCCTTCTTATCCCTGTGCTTTTAAACATTTATTTAATTTCCCCACACAACCTTTGACTTGCATTTCCTAGGTTCCACACTGTATTTCTGAATCTGTGTACTAAAAGGGCTTGCATTTTAGCTTCCATGTGTTGTGTTAACTAACAAGTGATTTGTGTCCCGGGATTGTCTATAAAGCTCCTAAATGAACAAAGAGCGTTCCAGGCAGAAAATAGGTTACTGGAGTATTGTGTATACTACAAGTGACCCTTGCCCCTTCCCACAGTGTAAATGATTGCTTTGCATGCGTGTTGCGTGTTAAGAGCAGCACTCAATCGATATGTGCCTGGCTTCACTAACAGCTGTAAAATCTCATAGTAAAACTTTGCAGACAACACCCCCCCCCCCCTCCTCTTTTCTAGGCCTCTTTAATTGCTTGGCTTCCTGAATGGCCAAACCCCCCTCTAGCTTCCTCTCCAAGCATGCTCCATTTTGGCTGTAGTTCATTCTGTTCAGAAAAAACACAGAGCGCTTGCATTTGGTTTCTGCAGTTTCATTTCATTTTCTGACTGTTTATTTTCATCTTCTAGTTGCCCTTCACCTCCCAGTCTCCTTTTGCCCAGTGACTTGCCCTCCCTCTTTGCCCCAGTGCAAGGTTTACACAGTATTCCCCTTATTACTGAAGGCATCCTGTGACCAGCATTGCCTTGCGTGATTGAAGAAGGAGGCGTTTCTTCTCCACTTGCAAACATGTCACCCAGTAATTAAAAGTCTAAACAATAGCTGTAGACTCTTCCTCATTGCGTGACAGTAGTTTCTCCTTCACCCTCTCCTTCCTTCAATAGGTTGTGTGCTAAGAACTGGCTCATCTCATCTAGGAAGCTAAAGGGTTAAATCCCTTGCCTGCCAATTCCTGGAAGTTGCCTTCGTGGTATAGAGCGAGCGTGCCAGTGGGGTAGTGCTGTGTGGCACGCAAGGTGTTAGGACAGGAACACGGAAATCTGTTATTAAATGTAATTACATAATGTTTATACTGTTCTGAGTGTCATTGAGGAGGTGTCAGGAATTTTCATGATTAAAAGTAAATCATAGGATTGAAGTGTAAGAAAAATATAGGAAATTAAACTGGGGCGGTTATATACAGATACATTATTTGTTAATAGATTAAAAAAAACTATTTTTATTTAGGTTTTGAAAAGAGCTTTGTGCTAAATTGGCGAAGAATGGCTTTTTATAATTGGCTCATTACTGTATCATTTGGATCTCTTCTGTTATATTGTCTTATCCATCCTGCATTTATTGTAAATGCATGAGAAACTTATGGATTGTTTCTCATAAGGTGGCCATACACTGGTCGATTTGCCATCAGATTCGACCAACAGATAAATCCAACAAATAGATCCCTCTCTGATCGAATCTGATCAGAGAGGGATCGTATGGCTGCCTTTACTGCAAACAGATTGTGAATCGATTTCAGCATGAAACCGATCACAATCTGTGGAGCTGCCGCCTGCCCGCCAGCTATACATTACCTGATCTGGCTGGTGTGACTCCCCCCGGTCTCCGCTGTCTTCTTCTCCGCGCTGGGCTCTGGTCCGGCTGGCTTCACTGAACTTCCTGTCCAGGGGAAGTTTAAACAGTAGAGGGCGCTCTACTGTTTAAACTTCCTGCCGGGACAGGAAGTTCCGTGAAGCTGGAGCTCGGAGCGGAGAAGAAGACAGCGGAGACTGGGGGAGTAGCGCCATCCGGAACATGTAATGTATTGCCGCTGTATTGTGTCGGTCGCCGGGCATTCGAACGCCGCTATCAACGCACTCCCGACCCGCCGGCGATCAAGAAAAATCTTCCGCACGGACGGATCGGCGGGAATCGATGGGAACGATTGATTTTGGACGAAAATCAATCATTCTGTCAGCGTTTGCGCGACGATTTCACTGCAGATTCGATCACAGTGATCGAATCTGCTGTATCTCGGCGGGAAAATCGTTAGGTGTATGGGCCCCTATAGTCTAGGATTTTTTATGCTTTGTTTTGTACTGCAGCGAGTGCCTTCACCGTGTTTGCAAGGAGGTTTTCTAAGGTTTTTTTTTTTTTTATTCATCAGCATTGAGCCTTAAATGAGAATGCTTCCTGCTTCATACCTCACTGCGTAGTAACTTACATTGTCTATTCACATGTGCAACTGTAGAATCCTTTATTTTATTTTATTTTTCCCCTTGACAGGTCTGGTCAGATTTCACAACGTTTCTCAGTGTCTGAATGAACAAGATTTAATCTCCAGTTAATGCAGACCTATATAAAAATGTGCTTTAAGTACAACTGTAACGTAAAAAAAAAAAATTACATACTTACATCACTAGGGGGAAGTCTCTGGATACTCCAGAGCCTTCCCCGATCCACTGCTATCCCTCTGCTGCCAGCCGGGGCACTCTCTCCATCTGTGCAGCCCCACTCCCCGCTGTGTATGAGTGCAGCCACACTGCGCAGGTGCCATTGGGTTCACATCTGCACAGTAGCATGGAGTTGCTCGAGCACTGAGAAAAAAGCATGAGTGGCTTCATGTTGCATGTTGGTAATCTCACTGCCGTGATTGCCAGCGTTTCACGATTAGTGATGATTACAAAACGCGCTACATGCAGCATTTTAGAGCGATCACTATTACATTACTAAAAAAAACGCTTATCATGATCACTTAAAGATCATGTGTGAAGTGAAATTTATGCGTTAATAGAGTAAAAATCACCAGCGCAAAAGGCTAGCACTAAACGCTAGCGTTTTGCGTTTGCAAATGGCAATGGGCCCTTAGGCCCCATTCACACCTAAAAGCGCAAAATTCCGGCGATTACCGCTAGCGATTTGCAGGAGGGATTTTTCCACGATTAACGCAGAAAAATTACTGGACACTGCAGTGTTTTGGGAGCGATCGCGATTAGCGGTGGTATGCATGCTAATCGCGATCACAAATCTCCGGCAAAATGCTGCATGTCACGCGTTTGCGGTTAACGCTAACTGCAAATACGGTAGTGAGAACACTGCCATAGGCTTACATGGGCTAGCGTTTTTAAAAACCGCTAGCATTTTGCGCTGAGGGGGAATCGCGCGATTCCCGCTCAAGTGTGAATGGAGCATAAGTGTTTTCTCTTGTTCCTCTTCATCCTTAGTTCTGGCATCCAATATGTTTATTATTAATGTAATGCGTCATAGCAGTCCTGTAACCATTGCACCAGTGATGATCAAGTCAGTTAGATAGAATTCAGGATGGGCAGAAAATGAGTGAAGAGGACAAGCTGGGGATGTAATTTTGAAACTACCTCAACCTGCCAGCTGAGGCAGCTCACCTTGAAGGGGAAACATGCCAAGAACCCCCTGAAAAGTCCTCATGGAACTCTGCTACAGGTGTCTAATAAGATTAATGCATAACGTCTTAGGCCTTTTTTTTTTACACAAAAAAGCACTAGTGCCATTTTATAGCTTTTTTTTTTTTCCACAAGCAATTTTCACAGTGCTTTTGTTACAGAATCCCAACCTTCCAGAATCGCAATCCATCTAGAAATGGTACATGCATTTCTTTTGCGATTTTAATAAAAACAATGGTCAGGTTTGAAATAGCCACATGGTATTTCATCGTCCAAGCTCTTTTCAAAACACTGAAAAGCGGTGGCAATCAGAAATGTTTTTTAAAAGCGCCCTTGATGTTAAACCTACTGTCTGTTCTTTCTCTCTTTTTGTGGGGCCAGTAAGCTTTTTTTTTGTTTGTTTGTTTTGTTTTTTTGTTTTGTTTGTTCATGTTTTAATTCTGTGAATGGTGTACATGGACACAGGAGGTCGTCCTTCCCCGCATTTGATATCTTGTTATCAGTATAACATGGCTAGAGGCAGAGACAGTTGGCCAATGGGAGCAGCTTAGTGATGGTGGAAGGGGCGAGCACAGTTAACCATTCTAACTGAAGCATAAGATCAATGAAAAATAACATTGAAACCAGACCTGGAATAATAAGACAGCAGCATTTACAATATTTTCTTAAGTTTGCTTCGTTTTACAGGATGTAGACACAAGTTTACTTTACTTTAAAATCCAAGCTATCTTCTGATACTAGCAAAGTGAATGAGCTTATCGGTTATGGAGATACCCACACTCCTAGGATGAGAAGTGTCAATCAGGGATCCTTCTCAACAGCTATAATTGTTATATGAAATAATTGCATATTCATGGGTCTGGAATAGACCCAGAACAGTATAGCCCCATACTAAAGTTAAATACCAAAAACACAGTGCTGGACTCAGGGCTGTGGAGTCAGAGATAAGGAGTTGGGGAAAAGTTGGAGTTGGTGGTTTCATAAACTGAGGAGTTGGGAGTTGGATGATTTTTGCAGGGCTTTGGAGTCGGTACAAAATTCAATTAACTCAGACTCCTCAGTTTATGAAACCTCCGACTCCAGGTACCTAAAATTGCTCAGACTCCTAAGTCCAGGGGTGCCCATTAGGTAGATAGTGAAGGCCTTCTTGGTAGATCCCAACCCCACTACATTTTCCATTCTTTATATACAAGTATGCTCCTAAAATTGTACATGGGTAGATCATTTTGACTTGCTAATTTTTTTTAAGTAGCTCACAAGCCAAAAAACTGTGGGCACCTCTGCCTTAGTCTAATACTTACCAGAGCTGTGGATTTAGTTCAAAAATCATCTGACTCCGACTCCTCAGCTTATGAATCCGCCAACTCCCGACTCCAGGTACCCAAAATAGCTCCAATTCTGACTCCACAGCCCCTGATTTTTGTACCAATTCACAGTCCTGGTAAGTATTATACTAAGGAGTCTGAGTCAACTTGGGTACCTGAAGTCAGAGTTGGAGTCGGAGTCTGTGTTTTATAAACTGAGGAGTCTGAGTCAGATTATTTTTGTACCGACTCCACAGCCCTGGCTGCACTAATGTAGATTAGTTTAGCACCAGCCCATAAGCCCCTAACCCCCTCATCGCTATATAAATGTATAATAATGTAAAAAAAAAAAATCACTGTTACAGATCTGGCAGAAGGGCCTCACACTAGGATAGTATAAACATGTATCATAAGAATTTTTTTTTTTTAACTAATATACATCCTTTTTATATCCGAGCAAGAGAAGAAGAGAGACAGGTAGAAGGCTGCTCTGAACATGAAGGTGTTAAGGGAAAGATTCGTCAGATTAAGGATGTTGGCAGATGAATAAACACCCGTGTGAATGGAGGATGCGTTGCGTGTGACCATGAAACAGCTGTGGAGAGCAGGTGCAGCCAGAGTAACCTGTCTGACAGCTCATTCTATTTCTTTCATTCATGTACCCTGTTTAGTGTCAACAAAACTTGACACACTGTAGGAAATCTATTCAATATTCGTTACTTTAAACACATTGTAATGCCGATACTGACTCTGGGATACACAGATTGTGCTTAAGCTGGTTTCAGGTATTCATCTAGAAACATATTGGCTCTAAGGATCCAGCAATAGTGTAGTGTCTATGATTGTACAATTCTGTGTTAGGCCTGGGACCCACTAGTAGCGCTTTTCTAAGTGCTAGTGATTAGAAAAGCTCTTGCTAATGTAACGCTCAGAGAAGCGCTGCTAGTGGGTCCCAGGCTTTAGGCTGGGTTCAGACTAGACTGCAGCTCTGACAGACAGTCATTGTGGATCCTATGTATAACCCATTGTGACCTTCGCATTCGTTCCCATACTTAGTTGATGTCCGTTGTATAAGACATGCTATCCATGTCATGTCCAACTTTTGTCTGTTGTCTTGAAAAGTCATGCAAGGTGAACCAACAGATCCTATACTTCACATAGGATCTATTGACATGTCTGTCCGTTGTGGTCCATTCCAGGAAGCAGCAAGTTTTCCCTTCTAGTGTGAACCTAGACCTAAATGTACATGTTAGTTGTGAGAGTGTTGTTAAGTACAAAGCTTCATACACTCGTTTAAGTAGTGTCACCCTTTTGTGATTGTTAATCCATCATTTGGCCAATGGTTTTGGGAAAGAGCTCTTTGCAGATATGCTTTTAGGCTATAGCTTAGCAGCATGTGCTGTTCTATGTACAGGGGAGGAGGGACAACAGCTGGTGAATGAGTAAGTGGCAATCCTTGTTAGCACAGGGTACAAAAAATATAATGCACTTTACCAACCTTTGGTTCTTTCATAGTTTTAGCGATCCACCACAACAGATGGCATAATGGCATCAGGGGGCAGCTATACACACACTAGATTATCGGCTGAGATAGCCTTGAATGATTGTCTTGACAGGGTCTTTTTCAGCGTGTGCGTAAGGCTTAATAATGCTGAAGTTTTTTTCCATAAATGAAACTGGTTGTCTATAGCAAGAAGTCAGTATCTACATTCTTATCTCTTGGATGACAAAACATGTTTTTTCCTCCACACACACTAATAAATAAAACCTTTTGCATTCTATGAATTCTAGAATGACTCTATTTGCAACTTTTTAAGGAATAGAGGGTTTGAAGATTCAGCACTCCCCTAATTGAATGTTTTGTCTGAAATGTGCCAGTCTTAAATATTGCAACAGTTAATTAAATTGTAAATTTACTATATTTTGCTGAAGGAGAAGACTAAACCTAATGTTTACAGTCTGTGTGCCAAGCCTGCCTATCGGCCACGGTTTCTCTGAATTCTTACAGTGGCATGATCATCATTTCATGAATGCGGTATATCCATCTTAATCTCTGTCACCAACTACATTTTTTTCCCGAATGTTTGCTTATCATGGGTCAATATCAAGATAAATGCAAAAAAAAAATGAATACATTCCTTTTTCAGACTGTTAAAGAGAAACCGTGACCTAGAATTGAACTTCATCCCAATCAGTAGCTGATACCCCCTTTTACATGAGAAAAGTCTACTCCTTTTCACAAACTGATCATCAGGGGGCTCTGTATGGCTGATATTGTGGTGAAGCCCCTCCCACAGGAAACTGTGAGGACCATGGTCCTGGCAGTTTCCTGTCTGTGAACCTCGTTGCATTGTGGGAAATAGCGGTTTGCAGCTGTTTCCGACTGCCAAAAAAGCAAGCAGCAGCTACTTTCAGTGACATCACCTGCCAGCAGTAAAAATGTCACCGTGTGATAAATGTCAGAATGTAAATCAGGGAGAGGAAAGCTTTTACAATGGGCAAACACTGACTAAATCATTTATACATAATTATTGTAAAAATGAAGCACTTTTTTATTACATTATTTTCACAAGGGTTCCTCTTTAACTTGACAGATGTAATTGTTTGCTTCTTACAAATTCTGTCATTAATTGTATTTGCAGTTTTTTCCAACACATTTATTTTCCTGCTGTTTGTGTTTTAAAAAATAAACGCTAAAGTAGCTTGTTTTCGCCTTGTGAGGAGTACCTACTACTGCAAGAGATTAAAGAAGCGTAAGCTACTTATACATGAGAAATGAATGTCAGCCTTACTATCTTTGCAGGTTCATTAGGCCTGAATAGATACTGTTTGACTATAGCCAGGCAGTATATACGGTTTTGTGGAGAGGGGTGAAGGGATGGCAGGATGGCTACATGATAGAGCAATGTCATGTGGCATGAAAACCAAAGTAAATAGTGCTCACTTGTATATCACTTCAGCATGCTGGATTGGAAAAGGGCACGCCATGCTTATTAGCTGAAATGTCAGAGAACAATCCTATCAGCTTTTTTTTTTCCTAGCATGTGTACAATGCTTTAGATCTGGCATGGGCAAGCTTGGCCCTCCAGCTGTTACGGAACTGCAAGTCCTACCATGCATTTGCCTTTATTAGTCATGACTGTGGCTGTCAGACTCCTGCAATGCATTGTGGCACTTGTAGTTCCGTAACAGCTGGAGGGCCAAGTTTGCCCATGCCTGCTTTAGATCATGCTGGTTTAATCCCACCGGCTGTCGCCAATAATTAATTGCAGTAATGATCCACCCATTCTGTTGCCTCTGCAGATGCCTCTTTTTATACAGCACTGTCAATAAAGCATTTAAAGAGTATGTTACGATGTTTCATCGTTTTAACATACACTGAGTCCACCCACGGCGGGGTTTTTTTGCCTATAGAAAGTGACATCTTAACATACCTAAGGGACCATTTCCACTATCGCGAATTCGCGTGTGTTTTTCGCATGCAAATTGGCATAGCAATACAATTGAATAGGACTGTCTCCACTTGTCAGGATTCCTATGCGTTTTTCTGTGCAGAAAAAATTTGCATGGCAGAGCCAGAATTCGCATACCGCATACCGCTATGCCAATCGCATACAATGTATTTAATAGGAAATTTGCATAGAAAAGCACACCAGCACTGCCATGGTTAAATTCGCATACATCGTCATCCATGCGAATTCGCATGAAAATTCGCATGAACCCGCATGCGAATTTCGCATCCGCATGCGAATTTTTGCTGCGGCGATTCGCAACGCACAAGTGGAAATGCAGCCTAAGGGGGCTGGTTCAAGTTCACCTAACGCTTTAATGGTTGCCTAATTGTAACCTACACTTGTGAGTATAACTCTGTTATTACTCCACACTGTCTTTAACATACTACACTATTGTAGGCTCTCGATTGCCTTCTTTATATTTTACAAGCATTTGAAGAGTTCTTTCTAATTCCTATAATCCTGTTCAGAAGGACTTTTGTAGCAAATACATTTTGATAGACAAAATAAAAAAATATGAAGTGCTGATGTTGTTGCTGTTCAATGCCCAATCCAATGAATCTTTGTGGAGTTGTTCAAGTGTGGTGTAGTTCTCCAGCTGTGCAGAATGCTATGCTTTTCTAAAAAAAATGTAATGACCATACATGACCAAGCAAGTGGTGAGTATCCCTGAGCAGGATCCGCTGATTATTGTTGGCTTATTGAACCATTTAGAGTTTTTCTAAACATTCTAATGCACCATAGCCAGAGACATGCCTAGTGACTCTAACTTGGTTTCTGGTTATCTAGACCCGACCTTGGATATGGCAAGCGAGTTGGAAATGAGGCATTTTTACACTTTAGTGCTAGGCCACAAATACATATTATTAATGCCTGAAATAGTTAATGAGCAAATAATTCAGAAGTTACTATAAATGGCTGGTTTCTAATTTTTGTACCTGCTGGTAGTTGCGTGTTAAGTTTGTGTACACATGAAACATTGTTTTAGATTACCCAGATTAGCCAGTCCTGGCAGGGATTTTCAGACAAATGGAAACAGGGTTAACTTTTGGCTGACTGTCCATGTACATAACGTGAGAAGGAGACCTAGTGGTGCCAGACCTTGCCAGAGGCCTGATCTTGAGGTGAATGGCTTGGCACTATGCCTTGGTTATCTTGCCAATTCCTAATCGCAGCTTTCAGGCTTTCGTGCGATGGAACAAGAACCTGGTGCTCACGTGACTGGCGGGGCATTTGTAGTTAAACATAGTCTACATTGTGCTACAAGCTCTAGGGAATAATACAAATGGACTAAGGACTTGCTGTTAGCTTTAAACTATGGAAATGACGACTTTCTTGTTGCAAGATGTCATAAGTCAGTTGGGAGCTTTTTGTAAAATGATGTACATGTTTAACACCACATGCCTAAATTGAACCTGTATATAGTAAAAGCTTATACACACAATGCAATTTTCACATCAGATCAACTGATCTATTGATAATTTCCATCATGTCCAATCTGCTTCCAATCCACAAAGATTTATTTTGAGATCAGTACTGCACAAATCGCTCAAAATCAATCTCTTTCTCCATCAAGAGCAGAGCAGACATGCTGGAAATTATCGCTAGATCAGTCTAGCTGATGTCAAAATTGCAACCAGTGTATTGGTCTTAAAAAGCGGAATGAAACCCAGCATTTCTTCTTTGCTCTAAAACATTATTTACAGCATATTATATACAACCAGCATTTTTTTTTTACTAGAACAGCATTCAAAGGGTTACACACAGGACTTAAAAGTTCAGTGCAGAGAAATCTGGACACATCCGAACTTTAGATAATGTTTATCTTGTGTTTACTTAATTGTATCAAGTGAGGAATGTGACGCATTCTCTGACTGAAGAAGCTCCTGGACACAGACACTCAAAGCATTTCTGCCTTCAATACATAATGAATAAAACAAGTTATGAATAAAATGCAAAGTCAGCTCTCAAAGCAAAAAAACTGTACTTTTGGGAACTTGTAATTTCTCAGTGAATAAAAATACTTATGCACAAATGCAAATATGATAACCGTATGACATATAAAAAGTATGAAAACATGTTTTTATTAAATATTATGTCAGGGTTTTATACCGCTTTAACCACTTGAGGACCACAGTGGTAAACCCCCCTAAAGACCAGGGGGTTTATTTCATAATTGGCCACTGCAGCTTTAAGGCCAAGCTGCAGGGCCGCACAAACGCAGCACACGAGTGATTTCTCTCCCCACCAACAGAGCTCTCTGTTGGTGGGGTCTGATCGCTCCCCCTTCTGTACTACATGTAAAGACGGCGGTATCACCGTCTAACAGTCTTCCGAGCGCCACTCGGAGACTGAAGGCGGCCCGCCCCCTGAGCAGGAGGCGCGTTCTCCTGCAAACTGCAGCCCCAGGACTTGACGCCAATTGGCGTTAGGCAGTCCTGGGACTGCCGCCATGGCCACACCCATTGGCATGGAGTGGTCTTAGAGTAGTTAAAGGGCTAAGACTTATTTGAAGATTGATCTGCAATGTCGGGCTTTGTGCTGTATACACTCTATGCATTTTTCCTCTCAGGTTGACAGATCGAGCAATAATTTCTGCCATGTCTGATCTGCTTCCAATCGAGAGAGGAATTTTCTGTACTGCTGATCTCAAAATGTATTCCTTTTCTACCTTTCTCAATCAGATTGGACATGCAGGACATTATGGATTGATCCATCGATGTGACAGGAAAGTTGCACAGTGTGTATACAGCATAAAACATATCAGACCACAGAGTGCACTATACATTTTCAAGTAGTTTCAGTACTCCGTTCTCAGTTTTTCTGCTTCACTATGAAACCACAGCCCCACGATGGTAATATGGAAATATTGACTTTCTGAAAGTCTATATTTATTTATGTATCAAGCATGCTTCCCACGTGACAATGCCTATTATTGATTGGTCACCTTACTTTCTATCATACAGGCATAAGGTATGGCTTGGTTATCAATAGCAGCAATCTAGTACATTTCTATTTGCTGCTACTTGATGGTAGTTTTCTTGCCTAGAGTGCTGCTTTAATGCATGCGTCCATTCCTCCTTGTATTAACATTTTACTGATTTCACTGCTAAACACAGCACCCTTCATCTAAATGTAGTTAAAGCACACATCTTTTTGTCCCAATTCCTTCTGAATCTCTTCACATTAAAGCAGGTCTCATCTGCTAAATGATTGTCTTTATTGTAAAAAGTTATAGTTACCATAGCTTGGGTTCTAAGCAGAACTCTATTCACATCAGAGCTGTCTGCTGCAGTAGCTGCAGTGGCTTCTGTCCAGCTAGATTCTGATCAGGCTTCCATTGACTTGTATTAGGATATTCCTATACATCCTTAATACTGGTGAATGGAAGCCACTTAGGTGAGCAGGCAGTCCTTGTCACTACAGCAAGCTGCTACACTGCATACAGAGTTCTACCCAACACCCACGCTACAGAAAAAGGTTTTAGTTTTAACAGTTTAAAGTGTTGGTAAGCCAATATATTGCAATGTATTATTCTGCTGTCTGTCCTTATTTGCATTGCATCTTGATTCTTTTTTTGTTTTTTAATTTTTACAGATTCAGGCCTGGTGGTGCCCAGTATCTCTTATAGCCTACATAAGAAACTGTTAAGTGTAGCTGAGAAGCATGGCTTAACAGTGGAGAAACGTTTGGAAATGTCTGGAATTTGTGCTAGTCAGATGGCCCTTACATTGCTTGGTGGACCTAACAGGTGAACTCTTAATATAAAATACATCAGTAACTATGTGACCAAGTTATTTTCCCTGACCTGAAATAATCTATTTTTAAATGGTATGGACATATTCCCAGTGTTTTCTTCTTCTACTTCTGTATGTTATATAGAGCCAGTGGCGTAGCTAAGGAGCTGTGGGCCCCGATGCAAGTTTTACAATGGGGCCCCCCAAGCACTCTTTACATGACAATTGATTCAGCACACCAAAACCTGCCAATGGCAACTACAGTGTCAGAGGTGCAAGAAGGAGATAGGGAACAGTGTGTTAATGATTACCACTATTCATAGCATCTATAGAAGTGATTATTATGAGCACAAGACCAACAGAAAGCTAATACTGTAGTTGAGGGAGGGCCCTTCGGGGCCCCTCTGGCCCAATTGCCCCAATGCGGTCGCTACCTCTGCACCCCCTATTGCTACGCCCCTGTATAAAGCATATGAGTTAGTGACAAGACTATAAACTGTGTAAAGTGCTGCAGAAGATGTCAGCTCTACAATAATGTGTAAAAATATGAGAGATTTCAAACAAAGATATAAACACTATTTGCTTTTATTCAAAATCATCCTGGCATGATTTCAGCAAGACACAGCTTAAAGTTTACCCGAGGCTTCCTGTGTCCTCCTAGCCCCCCATCACTGCTGTACACGGCCCCCCAGAACACATCCAACAAGAGGTTGCTGTTACGTTTTGTGACCGCACTTCCCTTCATGCACGAGTGAGGCCGCACTGCGTCTGTGCAAGTACAGCTGTGCCTGCACAATAAGCTGGAGCCACTCGTCCATGAGAGGCGCCATGCCCGCGTGAGTGGGGATACCATCTTCAAGAGGGTCCAAGGCAGCGGCGGTGTTCTGTAGGAGGACACGGGAAACCTATGGATATTCCAGAGGCTTCCGTCTTCTTGGGTAAGTATCTTTTTTTATTTTTTATTTTTTATTTTTGTTTATTGCTGCCTCGGATTTACTTTGTCTTGTTTTCTGGGCCTCCTCCAGTACTGTATTTCATGATCCTTACTCCCTTCATTGCCTAAGTAAAAATCGTAAAAGATGACACTAAAGGGTGAATGGTTGAAATGCATTGCTTGCTGTGGTTTGCATAGAGACAATGTATGAATCTTGCACAGGGAGGATGACAGAAGACGCATACAGTAATTTGTACATCAAAATTTCAAAATATAAAGAAAAATTTCTAACTCAGACTAGACTCCTTTGTCTAATACTTACCAGTAGGGCTGCTCAAATCCGGATCCGGAAGACACCCGGATAGTTGCTAGCCGGATATCTCCCAGTAAACCTGTGCGGGGTGGGTCGAGCTTACCTGTCTGACGTCTTCTTCGTCTGTCCCTGGCGCCTCCCACGATGCGGTCTCTGTGCTGATAGTTTCCTGGCTGGGATTAGAACCGGGGACCCAGCGCTGCAAGGCACATTTTCAACCACCTTTTCAATATTCAATGCATCCTACAAGAAATAAATGAGTAAAAAAGCCTGAGCATGTTTGATGATAGAATTTTGCAATTCCTGCAATAGATATTAATATTATTTATTTATTTATATAGCGCCAACATATTCCGCAGTGCTTTACAAAGCACAATAAGACAAGGGGAACATAGATTCAACTAACAAATGTACAGCAGAGTTCCAAGCAGCACAAATATTGTTACAAAAACAGTAAACATTGGGAGGATGACCCTGCCCTTGCGAGCTTACAATCTAATGTAAACTTTGTAAGCTGTCTTTCACTGATAACAGGTACATTTAGTTAAGCTGTTGCATGTGGTTGCTTACTCAATCATAACTTGGTGACAGGCAAGAGATCTGCAGCAGTTCACAGAAAACCTATAGCTTACCCTCTATATCTTTTAAGTGTGTCATAAGCTCTGCTTTTTAAACTGGGAGCCAGGCCATAGTGCGTGCGAGATAAGAGAAAAAGTATGAAGCCAGTTATACAGCCAGGCCTCAATTTCCCACTGTTAAAGTGATATGAGTGTGCCTGGAATGTTCTTTTCACACGCAATGCCGATCTTCTGCTCCCTTGTCTTCCTGCTCTCACACCGTACTAGTAATACCAGTTCTGCAGATGTCTGCAGACTGCAAACCAATTTAGTAATGTCGTGCTTTGCAAACCTTGCGTGTGTATAAACAAGCACAGATAAATTACTAGGTGTGGGTTGCTCTTCAGAATGAATAAACCGGATATCATTACTGCTGCATGAAACACACCAGAATCTCCCAGGAGTTAACACTACAATGGTCATTAACTGTGTGGTAACATAAATACAGAAGTTACAATGCCTGTGAAATGCCTTCTCCGCCGTGTAACTGTCTATTGTGTGCACTGTGTGACAGCTTTATGTATGTACTGTGTGTAGGGACATAACTATCTGCTGTACAGAAGAATTGGCTTCTTCTACATTATACAATTCAAGATTGGTGCTGCTAGTACAGTATTTATTAATTTTATCTTCAATCAATAAATAGTTCCTGTTGTATCTTTAAATTAAAGTATATCTGCATTGACAAGTTGAACAAAACAGAAGATGGCACCACGCTGTGTACTCACCACTCGACGGGTCCTGCGACGTCCCCTTGACGATGGTCGTCAGAGATGACTCTTCCTGTTGGCGGGTGCGCACGAATACACGCAACACTAAGAGACGTTACGTGGTTGCGTCCATGTACCCACGTTGCGATATTGTGGAAATGACCACTCGATTTTCGGTCGGCGGCAAAATCGCGACGAGGGTACTTAAGTATAGTGTCTTAATCTCATCTGTCACACCTTGGTTGTATCTGACTCGTGTTCCTGATGCCAACTGGAGCTCGATAGAGATTCTCAGCCATACTCCTATCTCTGCACACAGAGTGACAAATCCCCTCACTGCTCTGTACACTTCTGCAGCAACGGGAAGGTGTGGATTTATACCACAGCATAGGCAGGGATGGGTAAAATAAATCGGGTAATTTGGGCATGCGAGACACCACGGTATTTTGGCTGCCACCATAGGTGCCCATGGTAATAGCCGTGATTAGTGACTATAAGTGGTAATTTGGACATCCGAAAAATAGTGGGTGCTGGAGTTACCACTATACAAAATCCGTAGCTGGGAATTTTGTATGGGGGCACTCAACAGCCACTATTTTTTTTTTTCAATCAAATTGCCACTTAACCACTTCACAGCTCCAGTACAGTATATCTACTCCCCTGCAGACTTCATCTAACCGCCCAGGGGAGTAAATATACGTACTCCCGCTGCTACCACTGCTGTAAGCGCTCCCGCTTATTTGTGCGCTCGTTCATGTTGCCATCTGCCCACCAGGAGATCAATGAATGGGAAAGCAATTCCTAATCATTGATCTAAGTCCCCGTAGCAATTATCGGCGCCTTTTATGAGAAGCTGCACGATCATTCTAATAAATAAAAGTTTCCCATCTTCAGTACACTTCCTGTAAGCATACATATTTTGCTTACAGGACGTATAAAAAAAAACTGAGGCCATCTTGTGGCCAAATAGTAAAACTACATCTAAAAGTATTTTTTTTAAATGCAAAGACCTGTTTTTACATTTTAAATTAACCCCTTACCTCCCACACTCCCCAATAGTTACCAACATTTATTTTTTTTGTAAAAAAATACAATGAAATAAATTTACAATTATAAAAAATGCATAAATAGTTTTCTTAGGGACTGAACTTTAATATGTATGTCAAGAGGCTATAATACTGTTACTTTATAAATTATGGGCTTTTTATTAATGATGGATGCAAAACTGAAAAAAAAATGCATCTTTATTTCCTAATAAAATATTGGTGCAAGACATTGTGATAGGGACATCATTTAAATGGTGTAATAACCAGTACAAATGGGCACATAAATTACGTGGATTTTAATTATGGTAGCATGCATTATTTAAAAATGATAATGGCCGAAAACTGAAAAATAAGGATTTTTTTCCAATTTTTTTCTTATTTGTCCATTAAAAAACATTTAGAATAAAATAATTCTTGGCATAATTTACCACCCAAAGTAAGCCTAATTAGTGATAAAAAAAACACATTTAACACATTTCTTTCTGATAAGTAGAGATAAAGTTATTGGCAAATGAATGGAAGGAGCTGAAAGGTGAAAATTGCTTGGATGCTGAAGGGGTAAAACCCCTCAGTTGTGAAGTGGTTAAGGGGCCCATACACCTAACGATTTTCCCGCCGATATACGGCCGATTCGATCACAGTGATCGAGTCTGCTGTGAAATCGCTGGGCACACCGCTGACAGAACGATCGATTTCCGTCCAAAATCGATCGTTCCCATCGATTCCCGTCGATCCGTCCGTGCAGAAGATTTTTCTCGATCGCCGGCGGGTCGGAAGTGCGTCGATAGCGGCGTTCGAATGCCTGACGACCGCCGCAATACAGCGGGTATACATTACGCTCTGGTCTGGTCTCCGGCATGCTTCACTTCTTCCTGCCCGGCAGGAAGTTTAAACAGTATAGGGTGCTCTACTGTTTAAACTTCCTGCCGGGCAGGAAGAAGTGAAGCATGCCGGAGACCAGACCAGAGTGGAGAAGAAGACAGCAGAGACCTGGGGAGTTGCGCCGGCGGAGCAGGTAATGTATGCGGGATGGGGGGGGGGGAGCGGCGGCAGCACCACCACAGATTGTGAATGGTTTCAGGCTGAAATCGGTTCACAATCTGTTTGCAGTAAGGCAGCCATACGGATCCCTCTCTGATCAGATTCGATCAGAGAGGGATCTATCTGTTGGTCGAATCTGATGGCAAATCGACCAGTGTATGGCCACCTTTATAGATGCTAACTGTATCGAGGGGAGTAGTTACAGGCGGGCATCAGTGGAGGGAGGTCTCCTGTGACAGTGGGTTAGGGTTGGGTGTAAATATTGGCAATTTTTGTGGTGGGGGGTTGTGGATCGGTTAGGATAAGGCATCGGTAGAGGGGGGGGCTCATGTGAGAACAGGGTTAAGTGTGAGTGTTATTAAAATACCGGTATTTATCTCCAGCTCTGACCAGCCGGTAACTTAAAATCTCCATGCGGTAAAAGTTGACAGATATAGCAGTCAATAGGGAGTGACAGACAGCAAATAGGGAGAGCCACACAGCCCTGCTTCTCACCCAATTTGATCTGCTGCATTAGCGGGCGGGACTTGAATAGGACAGAGCAGGAATACAAGACATTTAAAAAGGCTTTTCTGTATCCCTTTAGATGTGCATATCTATATACTGGTACACAGAAGAACGCCCTTTAGTTAGCATGTATGCACATCTAATGGAATGCCTGGGGATGCACTGGACAGAAAAAGCAATGGCTCATGCAGACACTTGTGGGAAGATTTACAGCTTCCTGTCTGATACTCCACAGCTCGTGAGACTTACTGAGTGGGGCTTAGTGAATTGAAGCATGTATTTTCGGTATATTACCGAACTTCTACCACATGCGGGAAATCTTAGTGAATTTGGGAAAATAGTGTAATTATTTTACTGAACTGCCCTTAGTGAATTGAGGCCAATCTGATTTTTCCCAAATTACATTGTTGCTCTATACTAACGAGCAGGGGAATACAATAATGCTGTGGATGCACAAATTCACCCCTCTACATAATGTCATCTTTTGTTATCATGTTTATTATGTGTGTGTATTTTTATTTTATTTCTTCTCACATACATTCAGGAATCCTAGTATTATGGATAGGGAGAAGTTGGCAACCAGGCCCTGGCAGACCAAAGGATTGTGTGAAGTGGGGATATTAGTGTTAACATTCAGGATTTCATGCCACAATGAAATGAGTTAAATGTTTAGTGTTCAAACCATAGGCTACTATTGACCCAACCTTTTTTGGAGGAGGAGTCGTGTATTGTTTATCCTCTTTATAAATTGTTGCCAGATGTTAGTGCTGTATACTGGATGCTCTTATTATGTGTAATGTGTAATAATCTAAATTACATTGTTATTCTTCCAGGTTAAATCCTAAAAACATACACCAGCGACCTACTGTGGCACTTCTTTGTGGGCCTCATATCAAAGGAGCTCAGGGCATAAGCTGTGGCCGACACTTGGCCAACCATGATGTAGATGTTGTTCTTTTCTTGCCCAATTTTGTAAAGATGTTGGATCCGGTTACAAGTGAACTGAATCTGTTCTGTCGGACTGAAGGAAAACAAGTGTCAAATGTAAAAGGTTAGTGTTAATTTTCTTGCATCATGTGGCTAGACTTGTTTCCACATCTAGGCTGCCATATCACATTTATAATTGTGTCACAGCTAACACCTTCTAGCAACCCTAAGATGGAGCTCTGCTTTAGCACACAAGTGATTTCCCCCCTTTGTCCCCACAAAGAGAGCTATCTGTTGGTGATCGGCTGTCATAGGCTTCAGCCTATGACAGCCGATCACTTCCCTGCTTCTGTAGGGGACAGCCGTGTCACATGGCTGTCCCCAGTACAGGGCTGCTGTAGATCGCAGTGCTGTACATGCTAATTAGACATAGAGTATATATATTTTTTTAATAGTGTACTCAACCTGCCCCTGCCCAGTTACAAATGGGTCCAATGTGCTCCACCTGCCCCCCTTGCACAGTAAGTAAACATGTCTTAACATTTGCACACAAAAAAGATATACAGTACATAGACATGATATTTTGCTCTGCCATTTTAGCTCACTGTCTTCTGTAAGAAAGAAAGATTTCTGTTCATTGAATGGGAGCTCTTTCTGACCAAGAGAATCCAGTCTGAAAGATCAGAATCTTTTGGTTGGGTGGTGTTCGCACAATATCAGCATTTTTTGCTACAGTGGTCCTTGGCCATTGTCAAAAGGGAGGTGATCCAAATACCAAGGACAATGCTCAGTCAGTATAATAGAAACATTGAAGGGCTGGTTTCTACTGGGGTGCCGTATTCCGGTTTGTTCTGCGAAAAATGCAGCTGGCACCAGTTTTTTTCTCTTTGGCAGCACACGATTTGGATGCAGCCGAATGATTTTGAAGTGAATGGGAACTTAAAATAAAAAAATAAAATCCGCCAGATACTTGCCTATGGACAGGAAAGGCTCTGTGTCCTATAGAGCATTCCCGCTCCTCTCATGGGCCCTGCGTTCTAACGCTAGCTTCCCCGGTAGCAGTAATGCTGCTTTCCGCCAGCAATGGAGGCCTTTGAAGTCTTCAGGAGCCCGAGTGCTCCTAAAGATGAGCGGCTCCATACTGCGCCTGCAAGAGCAGGCTCATGCAAAGTCAGTACAGAGCTGCCTGTCTTCGGGAGCTCTCGGCTCCCGAAAAGACTTCCAAAGCGGGTAGGCTCTGTAGGACCCAGAGCCTTCCCTCTCCTTAGGTAAGTATCTTACCAATTTTTAGTTCTCATTGACTCCTGTGTCGGGAGCGGGAATAGGCCCTTGTGTTTTGGATGTTTTGGAGTTCTCCCCCCATCTGACCCAAATCGACATTCACAAAGCCTATGCAAAGCTCAAAACTGTGGATGAGCAATGGTTAAAGCGGACCTGAACTCAGAAGTCCTCTCTGCTCTTGTTTCTCAACATTTTATTGGTATATACCCCTTTTAAAACCCTGTACTAACC
Source organism: Hyperolius riggenbachi (assembly GCF_040937935.1). Taxonomy (NCBI): domain Eukaryota; kingdom Metazoa; phylum Chordata; class Amphibia; order Anura; family Hyperoliidae; genus Hyperolius; species Hyperolius riggenbachi. The sequence continues at coordinate 213,034,327 of NC_090648.1, read as the reverse complement.
AAGTACCCTCTAGCATAGCAAATATTATCACAAGTACCCCTTGACAAATGTATATTTAATCTTAGTACATGATAATTGGTACTAAACAATTTCCAAGCATTTACTATTGTTTTTAATCAGCTAAAATACTAATTTGATGGTGTTTAAATAAGATTTATCATTTTCTAAAACTCTAAATTTGTTATTCTTGTTTAAGTATATTATGCCCAAGTACCCCCTGGAACCATCAGAAGTACCCCCTGGGGTACGCGTACCACACGTTGAGAACCTAGGCTCTAAAGGATACACAACAGCATCACTGGCGTAACAATAGGCGCCCCCCCCCCGGGCCGTTTGGTTGGGGCTGGAGGGGTGGCAGCATGAGGGGAAAGCCTTGGCCACAGTCGGCGGGGAGAGGGGAAGTTCCCCCCCCCCTCTCCCTCACCTCGGGGCTCTCCCCTCCAGCTAGTTACAGTGTGGGCAGCAGCGGGCAGATACATATCTTCCATGCGTTCCACCGCATACTCCTCGCTCTAGCGGCTGACGTCAGTTCCGGAAGTGACGTCAGCCGCTAGAGTGAGGAGTATGCGGTGGAACGCACGGAAGAAGGTATGTATCTGCCCGCCGCTGCCGACACTATAACTAGCTGGAGGGGAGAGCCCCGAGGTGAGGGAGAGGGGGATGGGAACTTCCCCTCTCCCTGACGACTGTGGCCAAGGCTTTCCCCTCATGCTGCCACCCCTCCAGCCCCCACAAAACGGGAGAGGGGGGGGCCCGCTCTGAAATTTCTGCAGGGGGGCCCGGTGGGGCCTAGTTACGCCCCTGAACAGCATAATAACATTTAAACAAAAAACATTTCTTTGTAACAGCTAATACCAATCTTAAAATAAATCTGCACTGTTTCTACTTCCCGATTCATGGAATCAGACATATTGTTAAAGAGACACTGAAGCGGAAAAAAAATGATATTATGATTTGTATGTGTAGCACAGCTAAGAAATAAAACATTAAGGTCAGATACATCAGTCTAATTGTTTCCAGTACAGGAAGAGTTGAGAAACTCCAGTTGTTATCTCTATGCAAACAAGCCATTAAAGGGAAGGTTCAGGGAAACCTTTAAAAAAATAAAAATCCATATCCACTTACCTGGGGCTTCCTCCAGCCCGTGGCAGGCAGGAGGTGCCCTCGCCGCCGCTCCAGAGGCTTCCGGTCGTCTTCGGTGGCCGACCCGACCTGGCCAGGCCGGCTGCCAGGTCGGGCTCTTCTGCGCTCCAAGGACGGGCTCTTCTGCGTCCCACGCGGGCGCGCTGACGTCATCAGACGTCCTCCGGGCTGTACTGCGCAGGCGCAGTAGTTCTGCGCCTGCGCAGTAAAGCCCGGAGGATGTCCGATGACGTCAGCGCGCCCACGTGGGACGCAGAAGAGCCCGTCCTTGGAGCGCAGAAGAGCCCGACCTGGCAGCCGGCCTGGCCAGGTCGGGTCGGCCACCGAAGACGACCGGAAGCCTCTGGAGCGGCGGCGAGGGCACCTCCTGCCTGCCACGGGCTGGAGGAAGCCCCAGGTAAGTGGATATGGATTTTTATTTTTTTAAAGGTTTCCCTGAACCTTCCCTTTAAGCTCTCCGACTAAGTTAGTCGTGGAGAGGGCTGTTATCTGACTTTTATTATCTCAACTGTTCCTGGACTATTTACTTTTCCTCTGCCAGAGGAGATGTCATTACTTCACAGACTGCTCTGAAAGAATCATTTTGAATGCTGAGTGTTGTGTAATCTGCACATGTTATAGAATAATGCAATGTTAGAAAAAACACTATATACCTGAAAATAAAAGTATGAGAATATTTTCTTTGCTGCTAATCTTCTAGTAATTATTCATAGTACACAACCAATTCATTATATCATATTTTTTTTTTTTTCGCTTCAGTGTCTCTTTAACAGCCTGTGCTTTCAACTGAGCTTATCTGCCATCTCTGCCAATGACAGTCATGTGACACAGGGGAGAAGTCAAATTACAACTTGTGATTAGACACACATGAGGGGGAATTAAACAGGCTAAACTGTCTAAATACATACAGGGTGAATTTCTCTGTTTTCCTTCTGTCCTGTGCAAGAGTTCAGGTCCACTTTAAAGCTTAAATTCCTGCCTGGTAAAACGTTAGGTGTAGTTCAGAATTATTATTATTGATTTATAAATGGAGACTGTATAAATGTGGCTGGTTCTTTTTAAAGACTATGCAAAATTCTATTGCATCTATCTCAAAATGTTTACTTATTTTAACAGCTAGTACAAAGGGATTGGAATGTGGTGTTCGTGACAACCAATTATGCCCAAGTTGTCATTTCAGTGTTAGATTGTAAATGAAGAACTCTCACGGCAACACTTTGCATGCAAGCAGCTAATGATTATCAGATAAATGAGCTTGTAGGTGAATGGTGACCAGATGAACTGTTAACTGAAAGGTGACTGGCAAATCATTTCCTGCCATTACCTGTTAATAAGTAGCAGCTGATGGTGTCCATTTTCAGAAGACCTGCTGTATATGAAAGCACGGGAATACTCCTTTATTCAATAGTATTAAGTAGCAGATTATTTTATTGTTAAACTGGTCACAGGCTGCTCTTGGATTCACAGTCTTGCCCACTGTGTAACCTCATGTTCAGCCAGATTACACATGATATGAATAGACAGTTTACACAAGCCTTCATACTACATTGATGTTAATGCTGGGAATACACAATGAGATTTTTTGTCGATTACTGTCTGATCTTATTTTTGATCGATTTTCCAATCAATTTTCTTATCTTATCAATTTCCATTCACTTCTGTGAGAAATTGATCAGAAATGTCGGACATGTCGGAAATTATCTATTGGACCATCTATCTGCTGAAAAAAATGTATGGTGTATTCCCAGCATAAGATTGCCTAAGGCTGGTTTCACACCAGGACGTTGCGTTTTAGGGGATGTTATGCTCGCATAACGTGCCCCTAACGCAACGCCTGGTGCTCTCTGCTGTGGACATCAGAGTGAGCCGCGTTGTGCAGCTCACTCTGGCGTCCGTGATGCGTACTCTTGGACGCATGCGGCATCACGTGGTCCCGCCCGGCCAATCGCCGCACAGAGCAGCTGCTCCAGGAAGTAAACACTGCACGTCACTGAGTGCAGTGAATATTAATTAGCCATGTGCCTGGCCGCTCTCCGCTCCTCCCCAACGTTACTGAGCATGTGCAAGCAGTCTAACGCGGCTCTGCCGCTTATAATGTACTGCATGCAGTACGTTGTCTTATGGCTCAGCGTTACTAAGTAACGCAACGTGGGCACTGTCAACAGCCCATTGATTTTTCATTGCTGTGCGGTGGGGTGCGTTACAGGCTGCTCTAACGTGCGCCTGTAACATCCCACTGTGAAACCAGCCTAAAAGTGACTCATTTCATAGCTTGTTTTGACAACACAGCACACTTTTTTTAATGTGTAGAGAAATTTACAATAATTTATACAGGATATCCTATGTACATTATCACTTCTGAATCAACAGAAAGTTAATTTGATTGGCCCAGTTTGACGCTACAAAACGTTTGCATTATATTTGCATGCAAACTCAAACTATTAGCATTTCATTGACCATCTCTACTTCTAAATTGGTCATCTTGAGTCTAATTCTAACTGAACCACATCTCTAAATATCACAAGTTACTGATTATAGTATTCTGTGATTTTGCAAAATGGGCAATTCCCCCTGTGGAATTGCAAGGATGTCCATATGTATGGATCATGGATTACAGCAGTAAATAAGGCTTTGTCCTTCTAAAAGACCTTTCTAGTCGAGACTGCATCACAAATTGACATAATTCAGAGTGCCTGGATGGTGATTTACAAGACCTGTTGATGGTGCGGGATGGGGTTGCCTTAGTGATGAGGGTGTACTGGAGCTTGGATTGGTAGGTGCAGCGTCTGTGGGGTGTCGTCTGTTCAGCGTGGTCCAGGTGTATTTTTCTCTTCCTATTCCTTTTAACTCTTTTCCATTACAATACTATGGTAATAAATATATTAATACAATTAATAAGTAAGAATGCAATTAAATCCAAATAGAAAATAATACCAAGTGAAAATTGTAAGTACAATGCCTTGCCAAGAACAATAATGATTTTTCAGCTTACGAAGTCAAGTAAAAATTGAGTATGATAGTAATAATAATAAAATGTTCAATAACGTAAGCAATGTGCATTGACACTAGACACAAAGTGAATGCCTATGCAATGCACTATGTAAATGAGACAATTGTTACGAGGGTCACAGCACAGGAGGGACATAGGGAGACCAGGGAAGCTTAAGGACCATCCAGATGCTTCTCTGTACTGAGCTAAGCATTTTTTTCCTTTTTGTTTTTAAAGGTTACAAGTACCCTTTAAATAGTACCCCCTCATCAGTAATGCATGCAGTTTGTATTGCTGTTTTGCTCTTTTTAGCAATGTTCACAGGGCAGTAGCAAGGCCATTATAACAAAATGGCCAATCCAATGACCACTGCCACCTGTCTTCCTGCCACTGTGCCAAGAAAAGCCTGTCAAAACAAAACTTTTTTTCCCCTCCCCAGCAAGGCAGCTGTTTTATTGGCCACAGTAGTAGACAATACGGGCGCTCCTTCCAAAACACATTTCAAATAGATTGCCTTGACGATCTGATCTACCTGTGCTGAATTTGTGGATTAAGGCCAAGTGCACACCCAGCGGATTTGAATTCGATCCGCTTGGCTATTGTATTTCAATGGGCTGATGCACACAGGCGGTTTGAGGTTTGTTTGTGGTTTGCTAAAAACCTCAAACCGCCGGTGTGCACCAGTCCATTGAAATACAATAGCCAAGCGGATTTACAGGCGGATTCAGCCGGCGGATCGCACCCAAATAAGCTCGGTGTGCACTGGGCCAAATCTCTGCAATCCGCACCAAAAACCGCTAGCGTTTTGTGGATCTGCTAGCGGTTTTGGTGTGCACTGGGCCTTACAGTATGTTCTAAATTTATTAGGAACAGCCTCAGAATCCCAGATCAGGTAAGAGGAAGATTTCCAAAGAAAGGGGAGTACAATTTTAGGATATTTGAGCACTATCCATAAAACAGATGAGATGAATTTTCATGGCTATACACTTCAGCCCTGCATCGCCAACAGTTAAACATACCCTCCCTTCATATTCACCTGTATCCCTACTGAACAGTCCTGCAATAATGTTATGGGAGGACCTCTGCCCTGGTTCCCAGCATCTTCTAGAGGTGGGCTGTGTGTCAGATCATTAGCCCAACCTCCTGCAGTGCCTTTGGATGGTGACATGCCACATATTGAGTTGCTCCTGTCTTGTAATTGAGTACTTGATTGTAGATTGACTTGGTTTGTTTCTTTTGCTGGAGATATAAATACATGCAGCCATTTACACCCTCTTACATTGTTGACAGTTGCAGAGAGAGAGAGAGAGAGAGAGAGAGAGAGAGAGAGAGAGAGAGCTACAGCAGCCACTTGCATGCTCTTCTGAAGAGAGTTCCATAAATGTTGAGAATGGTTTAGGTAGCACTGATGCTGACTCCCTCTATGGAAGTGGGAATGTGGCTTAATGAAAAGGCACCATCCATAGCTATTCTCATAACTACAGTGGAGACTGGGAATCTACATGAATGGTGGAGTCCCTAAACACCGGATTTGGGGACTTTTGGTAGGAAAGTATATCTGCTTTGGGAAATGGCAAGGGGCCCATTCTAGAATTCAATTTCTATGATCAGCCCTACAAATCATGACTAGGGGGATGGTCAATGAGATGCTTAGAATTCTAATTTGCATGCAAATTAAATTCAAAATGCGTGTAGCTTAGAAACAAATGCAGTTCCTGTTTTGTTTTTTGTTTTTATTGTATTTCTAAGCTGCATATGGTTTACATTGAATATGCATGCAAGTCAGAATAAGAGCTCAAACTCACTAGCAGCCTTTTCTAAGCGCTAATCATATGAAAAAGCTTTTGGTAATGTAGTGCTATGGGTTTTATTTTATTTTTTTATAAAATCACATCGCTCCAGTGGGATCACACCCATGGCATTACATTAGCAAGAGCTTTTCAAATCACAAAGCGCTCAGAAAAGCGCTCCTAGTGGGTTCCAGGCCTTAGTTGCATCACACTGACCACAGGCAGACAGGTCCTCTCACTTAGGGGTGGTGCACAACAAGAGCGGTTCTGAGCGTTTTCTAAAAAGCTTGGGGGTAAAAAACCACTTGGCTAATGTTAGTCAATGGGCTGGTGCACACCAGAGCGGTTCGTATTTTTCCACAAACGCAAACTCGGGGTCTGCAGCATTTTTTTTAGATTTCTGAGGCGTTTTTGCCTCAATGTTAAGTATAGGATAGTGGAAAACCGCTAGATCAGAGCGGTTTTCCAAGAGATTTTATTACAGAAGCTTTTCAGTTACAGCTTTACTGTAACAAAATATAAATCGGCTACACAAAAATGCTTCAAAAAACGCTAGGCATGTTTAGAAAATTGCGCTAAACATGCCTAGAATAGCTCAGGAAAACTGCTTCAAAAATCGCTAGCGTTTGCAGATCCGCTTTTTGGTGTGCGCTGGCCCTTAGACAGAAACTCACAGCAATCCATTGCATTGCTACCTCTACGAGGTCTGATATACTGTATATATTATTCAGATTTGTAGTGGATGGTGATAGTCTCAGCACTTGCATCATTAAACATTTTAAGTCATAAATGGCAATCCCAATCATTCTGTCTTGACAGATCATTTCTATAAATAAAAGATACAGCCTTGGTGGGAGGCCTATGGGTAGTGCAGAGGTTTCCCATACGTTTTTACACCATGCTGTTTCAGCACCGGGTCCTCCGGCTTCTGCTGGGTGTGAGTGCTGCCGTGGATGGGCGTGGTCGTACTGCATATGTGTGAGTGCTGTCTGTACAGGCCCAGTAGAACAAAGGCACTTATGCATGGAGAAAAAAAAGCCTTGTGCATACTGTATTCGCGCGTGTGCAGTATGGACACATGTCCACAGTGGCGCTTGCCGAAAAGGTACAGAAAGGGACCCAGCGCTGAAACTGTGGGGTGTAAGATATGGGATGCCTCTGGACTATCCAGAGGCTTCCCACTACTAAGATATCTAATAATATTTCCTTAGAAACAATACCAGTTGTCTGGCTGTCCTGCTGATCCTCTGCCTCCAGTACTTTTAGCAAAGAGCCTAGACCCTGAACAAGCATAGAGATCAGATATGTATGTTTGTATGTTTGTATGTATGTATGTATGTATGTATGTATGTAGTTTGACTAGATTGGTCACTTGCTTGTTCCAGGCGTGTGATTCAGATACTACTACAGCCAAAGTGATCAGCAGCACTGTCAGGCAACTTAGTATTGTTAGAGGGATAAGGAGGCTACCATATTTCCTATCAGAGTTCAGGTGTCCTTTAGGTTAGATCCACCAACAGTTAAGTTAAAGGAACAGTATCAATTGTTCTAAAATGACAATGTACAAATAATGTCTAAGTAGCTGTGTTAACCTTTTCCTACTTTTTCTGTTCAATATCAGAGGCAAAAGCTGTAATTTATTGTGTGTAGATTTTAGCTACATTTGGAATTTTTCATTTGCATAGGTGAATCTGTAGTGTGACATGCTAAGAACAGTGTAATATTGAAGCAGAGTTATATGCAATGGCTCTGGTATCAGGTTTCACACATTACACTATTACAAATGTTTATGTTGCACATAACATATATTTCCTCAGCTTTCTGCACAGAGCTCTGTGAGCTTTCTCTCACACACAGGGTTAACAGATGCAATGCAAGGGTATTCCCTTCCCTTCATGATGTAGTCCATCAGATTATGGCCATCACTGAAGTGTGAAAGGAATTTGATAACAGTAAACAAAGAGATAAGAATTCAAATGTATACACCCGTACTTAGCAGCACTTCCCAAACCATTCCTATCTCAATTGAAAAAGCATGTTAATCGACGGTGTTCCTTTAAATTTAGTATTCAATTTAGTACAGGAAAAATGTCAGTACCATAACCAGAAAGCCGTTGTTTTGCTGCCATCTTGTGGTGAACCAATAACAAAGCACTCTAAGATCAGAATCACACATGCGATCTGGGAAATAAGGTTATTTAATTGCATGTTGTCTGTGCAAGCTATACTCTAGCATTATCATACAATTTAGTTGCCATAGCAAGCTTTTCACAGTTGTAAGATAAATTGTATTTACATAAACATCTATTCAATCTAATGTTTTGTATTCGCATTAAAAAGATGTGAAGACCTTATTCACATTGGTGCAGTGCAGTGTAGCGGCTTGCTTTTTTTTTTTTTGTTTTGTTTTTGTTTTGTTTTTTTTTAACGCACCTTACCGTACTGCAATGCACCACCTATGCCACGTTCACAGTGCAGCAGTTGCATTGCGGTATGGCATGCAGTGCGTTGCAACGTGGCTGTAACATGAAGCCCAATGTTTTCCTTCTGTTGTGTTCCGTTCCTATTATACAGGGAGCACAGTGCAATGCCCCACTGTGAACCCAGCCTAACCGTTCTGAAAAGTGTATTTGTTTGTTCAAAATCATTGCAGTTATTTAATTCTAAATGTATTTAACTGTTTTCTTTTACTCAGATCTGCCAATTTGTCCTGTGGATTTGGTCATTAACTGTCTGGACTGCCATGAAAATGCCTTTTTGCGTGACCAGCCTTGGTACAGAGCAGCTGCGGAGTGGGCCAACCAAAACCGAGCCCCCGTGCTAAGCATTGACCCACCTGTGAATGACCAAGGGCAAGGCATCCACGCCAAATGGTCCCTAGAGTTGGGACTCCCATTGGCTCTTGGCGAGCAAGCAGGGAGGGTCTATTTGTGTGACATTGGCATACCTCAAAAGGTGTTCAGGGAGGTGGGCATAACCTATCATTCACCTTTTGGCTGCAAATTTGTTATCCCTTTACATTCCATGCTGGGTGATACGACCAGCTGACTTGTAGCTGTTTGACAACACTTCAAGAGGCTGCCTTAAAAATATGGGTACAAAACTGCCATAATTCTCCTTTTTGACCGCTGTGGCATTTACTGTATTTACCAGCAACAGATTCCTGATCTCAAGAAGGATATTATTACTTTTAGTGGAATTCTGAGGAATACAACTGTTGTTTTGTCAGTTGGTCCTGCACATGGCAGCTCAATCCTTATAGCTGAGGAGCATGATTCTTACACAGCAAAGAATGTTCCTTTTATTTTTTTATTGCATATTAAGCTGTTGTTACAAAGACAAATCTGTTGTATAGCTTTACCAGTTGTCTGCCATGTTCACTGTTAAGTTGTTGGAAGGATTTGGCTTTTACCAAATGAAGCACTTGTTTGTGTGTACTTGTATTTATTTTTGGCTGTTTACAAAACATTAATTCTGCATCAAGCTTAATATGTCACAAACTACACAATGAATCAGACTGTCCTGTATATCCTTTAGCATACTTAGAATGAATAGACAGGCACTTACACAGCATAAACACTTACCTTAAGGGCTGTATTTTGTCACTACTTAATTGATAATTGCTTGTTATTCATAATAGATTACAGGTATAACAACAATTAATCAGACTTGCTAAACTGCATGCATAGACCTGCTGTAAATGCTTAGCTACTTGATCTATCCTAATCCGTTTGAACAGTCTCTACTGACTGTCATTAGAAAGTAAAGGGTCGTTCCCAGTTTCCAGCAGCAAGAGTAAAAACACCCATTAAAAAAATATTTGAGGTAAGCTGCATGCAGGAGCAGTAACTGGCCGTGACACATCACTAGTTACTAGAACTTTGTGACCCGAACATCCTTACATTACTCATTGGCAGCCATACCTCTGCAGCCTTTTTTTCCACAGGCCCATCACATTATATTACTCACCAGCAGCCATGACTTTGCAGCCTATTCTCTTCTCAATCCATAGCAGTAGGAGAACAGAGGCGCCAGCAGGATAAAAGTGGATAAAAACTTTAAAATTTGCTGGGAGGAAGCGGTGGACTTACCTCCATAAAGCAGACACGAAAGACTGTCTGAATAGTAGTCACATTTATTACTTAGTACCCTAAAACAGTGCAACGCGTTTCGCAGGCCCAGCCCGCTTCATCAGGCAGTAAAAATGGGGACAAGACAGAATTTCAGCAATAGCAGGTGTAGCGCCTCAGTCAGTCAGTACTGAGGCGCTACACCTGCTATTGCTGAAATTCTGTCTTGTCCCCATTTTTATTGCCTGATGAAGCGGCCTGGGCCTGCGAAACGCATTGCACTGTTTTGGGGTACTAAGTAATAAATGTGACTACTATTCAGACAGTCTTTCGTGTCTGCTTTATGGAGGTAAGTCCACCGCTTCCTCCCAGCAAATTTTAAAGTTTTTATCCACTTTTATCCTGCTGGCGCCTCTGTTCTCCTACTGCTATACCGTGTCCACCCCTGGTGGAGGGGTGATCTACCCCCTTTCGCATCTACAGAGAGCGACTTCTTATCCCTGAGTGAGGACAGGTCTAATCTCCTCACCTGCCTATACAGTGGTTGCCTGTGTGGTAACCCATGTTTGTGAGTATAATTTTCTCACGATAACCTTTACTTCATTTATGCTTAACATACTACACTATATTGGGCTCTCGGTTTCTCTACACTTTATCTTCTCAATCCATATACATTACATAAATCATTGGCAGTCATGACTCTGCAGCCTATTCTCTTAAATCTCATCACTAACCAGCAGCGATGACTCTGCAGCCTGTTTTTTCCTCATTCCAATCACATTACCCACCAACAGCCATGACTCTGCAGCCTATTCTTTCCTCACTTCTACTATGCGGTTCTGGGTGTGGTGCAAGCACAAGTCTATAGACCCTATGTTGCACTGTATGTGTTGGTTCACATTGAAATTATGTGATGTGATTATGTGATGTGACTTTCCATCATAGTTGCAATCCTATACTTCTGGACCTGCAAACCAATGGATAGTGGCTATTAACGCACTAAGCTTATTTCCTGTCTTTAACCTTTTAGCCGATAAAACTATGTGGCTACAGGGCCACAATTTTCCTGCCACTGGGGTAGTGTGCCTTCCCCAGTCTAGCAGAGCAGCAGAGAGCTGTCATAGTTACCTGTCTGGAAGGCTGGTTTAATTTCTCTCTCCTCCACCCGTGGCACCACTGCAATCCCCCAACATGTCTTCTCCGTTCCGATCACATATGACGTGATCGGTGTTAGAGGACGGTGTCAACATTACAGTTCCACAAGGTGGTGGAAATGTTTCTTCCACCACTGAGTGGCACTGTAATGCTGACACCATCCTCTGGGCCCCTGATCACATCATATCATGATCAGAACCCAGAGGAGGATGTTGGGAATGCAGCACCGCTGCAGGTGGAGGAAAGGAGAAGAAAACCGATCCAGACGTCTGGACAAGTAACTATGACAGCTTCCTGCCGCCCACTCTGAATGGCTGCAATAGGCAGTTGAGTTTAACCAGCCCACGCTGTTCTGCCACAAGTTGTCTAAAATGAGACAACTTGAGCAGGGCTGTGAAAAGGTTAATTTAATTAGGATTATGAGAAGTTTTTACACTTATCATCATGGTGATAAATCATTTAGGATTCATATAAGAAATTAACCTCATGCGATCTTTAAGTTAAGGATTCTACAGGTGAAACTTGAAAAATTAGAATATCATGCAAAAGTCCATTTATTATAGTAGTTCAAATCAAAAGGTGAAACTAATATATGAAATAGACTCATTACATGCAAAGCAAGATATTTCAAGCCTTTGTTATAATTTTGATGATTAGGGCTTGCAAGCTTATGAAAACCCCAAAATCAAAATGTCAGGCCATTAGAATATTGTGAACATGTTCAATGTTCTAGGCTCAAAGTGTCAGACTCTAACCAGCTAATTAATCTAAAACGCCTACAAAGGGTTCCTATTTCATTTAAGAAAAATGAATACAAATGGGATATACTGCAAAAAAAATTCTATACTTTAATTGCTCAAAATGAGGTAATCAATAATTAACGTACTGTGCCTATTCAAACAACCCCTTTATAAAATCAGTTACTAATATTAGTATCACCTTTTAAGTTGAATTACTGAAATAAATATACTTTTGCGTGATGTTCTAATTTTGTAAGTTTCACCTGCATCCTTGTTAAGGATTTATTCCTTATGTTAAAGTGAACCAGAGACGAAGCACCCTTGTGTATTTTACCATAGAAATCAGTGGGAACATTAGAGAAAACATTTACCATGCTCTCTGTTCCATCCTCACTGCTAAAAGTGTCTGTTATCTAGCTGAGATAAGAATCCCGGACTGAGCATTGATTCTGGCTTTGCTATAATGACTCAGCTATAATGATTCCTGAGCAAAGCCAGCAGGGGGCAGGCTTGGACTTGAAGACAGCAAAGAACACAGTCTCAGCTATAATTATTCTGTAGCAAAGCCAGACCGACTGCTTAGTCGGGATTCTTATCTTAGAGGTGATAACAGGCAAATTAAACAGAGAACAATGTAACAAAGAGCAGATTAGGTGTTTACTGTCATGTTCCCACTGATTTATAAGGTAAAATACATGAGGTTGCTTCATCTCTGGTTCTCTTTAAGCATTCACTCCTTAACCACCCTGCAACCGCCTAATGCAGGATTGCTCTATATTTGATCAGTGCGCTCCTCAATAGATGTTCTAATTATTGATAAATCTCTGTCTGGTCGGATCGCTATTTCTCAATTGTGTGTGTCACACTTTGTACAAAATTTCTATTCTATGGAAACAGCGCTCAACAACCCACATAAAAAGATTCCACATTAAAAAGTCCACAACACCCTCAGTAGGTGTGATCCACAGGAATCCAATAGATAGTCCAACCAATAAATCTTCATATACAGTTCATAGCAGTAATGATATATTCTCACCGGAACAATAGGCCAACCACTAACTATTAGCAATCACGTTTTTGGACCATGCCAGCAAACGAACTCCTCCACTGATATAGAAATCCTCAGACGTGTGTATACATATGAAAAAGAGACACAGCAATAGTGTGAGACCGTTACAGAGCATACACTTTCCAGCACCAACCAGTGCTCCCACTCCACTCACGGGTCACCCTAAAGTGCCTCCACCAGCTATGCACTCAAGCCTCTCACCAGATAATATGGCCGACCCTTCACAGACCAGCAGCTTTAGCTTGTTGTGATGCCTTTCTCTTGTGTCAGCAAAGAAATGATCTAGGGCTCAAACAGGTGTACCATCGCGTAATTCCATTTAATAAAACATAGTAAAAAAAGCAAGTGCACTTACAGACATCCACTTAAAATGCGCATATAAAACAATCCTCGAGGTGATCCAGCGTCTGACCGGCTCCTACAGCGCCGCCCGACTAGTTTCGTCACTTGAACTCATCAGGAGCTTAGCCAATAGGAGCCTGCAGACGCTTTTAAACAGTTTCCACATCACATGATCATATGATTCAGTGAGCGCCATTCGCCAGAGCTCTTTGGCTCGTTTCAAACCTCGCTGCCTATTGGCTCTACTTTGTGTGTTATCAGGGACTGCATTACCCATCTTTCCCTAGGGTCAGCTCTATTCCAGACTCTCCAATTGGGTGGTTAGTCACAAGCCCCTCAGGGCTCCTCCCCTCCAAATTCCGCCTCAATTATCCGGAATTCCGTAATGCCTATCAAAACGGACTACAAGTAGCAGCATATTGAACGGAATTCCGCATTCCAAAACGGAATTCCGCATTCAAAAAACGGAATTCCGCATACAAAACGAACCTTCCAATGTTACTATACATTTCCGCCCCCAGACCTCCGGAATTCCGCATCCCCCTTTATTTTAGGACTAGCGATCCGGAATTCCGCATCTTAACCGGGCAAAGACCTCAATAGACTGGGACCATGGGTCCAATCCGCAGCAAAGCCTCCCAATTTGGGGAAAACTACATCAAAAGGCTACCCAGCTGCCATAAGAAAGGGAAATTTGCCCTACATTTGCCTCTGTTACTAGGCGCTCACTTCCACATATGTAACAATCCTACATTACAATTTAACCCCTTTATATCCATAATGCCCCAACCCCTTAATTAACATATTCGCCAATTCCAATAACTAAATTGAATACAGTGTCACCGTCACATTTGTATCCCCCTTACATTATTTATATATACGGCTCCATTCAATCATCAGCTATATGACAATTCAGATCAAATTCAACGTTCAATCCACCCGGCTGCATTGTTTTAAGGTCATAAATCCATTTTATTTCCATCTTAGATATCTCCCTAATTTTGTGACAGCCCCTCCACCTTGTCGTTAATTTTTGTACCCCACAAAATTTCAACAATTTAGGGTCCTTCCCATGCTGCTCAAAAAAATGTTTAGAAACACTGTGTCCTTTATATCCTCTACTAATGTTCCCAATATGTTCCCCAATTCATTTGTGTAAAGCTCTTTTCGTACGCCCCACATACTGCAGCCCGCACGGGCACCATAACAGGTATACCACGTGTGTGCTGCAGCAGTGGATAAACTCTCTAATTTTCTGCACTTTTCCAGTTTGAAATGAGCCAACTTCTTTTATTTTTATCCCCTGTGCTCTTTCACATGCATAGCATTGATGACATGGAAAACATCCCACATTTCCCCACATATCTGTCCTGTTCTTAACCCCAGGTGCATCCACATATGTTTTGACTAGTTGCTGCTGTAGATTCCTTGCCCGTCTATAAATAAACTTCGGTTTCTCTGGGATTACTCTGCCCAAAATTGGGTCAATCTGTAGCAACCCCCAATGTTTCTTATATATTTTTTCTACTTCTCTATGTTGTGAATTATACCCCATCATTACTGCATATTCAAAGGCACTGGATTTGTTCTCCCTCCCCATGTCGTTTTGTAGCAATGTGTCTCTCTGCTGGTACATTATTTGATTGGATAGTCTCTCAAGTTGTTGGCGATTATAACCTTTCTCACTAAACCTATCTATAAGCACTTCAGCCTGTATAAGGTAATCAACATCAGAGCTGCAATTCTGCCGTATCCTACTCAACTGTCCCTTTGGAATATTTCGCATTCAATTTGGGTGATGTCAGCTTTGGATTGGGATGCATGAATTTCTATCTGTTTTCTTAAAAAACGTTTTTGTCCCCAAGCAACCTGCCTTATTCATAACTACCACATCGAGGAAATCAATTTCCTCTTTATTACACTTCATAGTCAGCTCAATGCCCAGCTCATTTGCATTTAACCATTGTATATAACGTTTTAATTTTTGTTCACTCCCCTCCCAGATCCAAAACAGGTCGTCAATAAAACGTTTCCAATTTCTAACTTTATTACTTTCTTGTGCTGATGATATGTTTCTCTCCCATTGGTCCATAAATATGTTGGCGACGCTGGGTGCAAATTTTGCCCCCATGGCGCAGCCAACACACTGTACATAGAACCCTCCCCCATACCAAAAGTAATTATGTACATCCCAGTGATGTACATAAATCCCAAAATCCATAAAAATCAGACGAATCCCCCTGGGCGGCCTATTATCAGCGGTATAGGTTCATTGAACCAAAGATTAGGCGAATACATTGATAGATTTTTGCAACCTGTTGTTAGAACCTTGCCCTGCTTACTGAAGGACACGAAATATTTTCTACAAAGTATTAATGGGTTGGAAATGAAACAAGGTGAATTATTAGTAACGGCGGATGTTACGGCGCTGTACACCATCATTCCTCATGACAAGGCACTGGAAAATGTAGGAAAGGCATTTAGGGAGAGGAATGAATTAAAGGAAGATCAAATTTTGTTTATTTTACAATTATTGGAATTTTGTTTAACACATATTTACTTTTGGTATGGGGGAGGGTTCTATGTACAGTGTGTTGGCTGCGCCATGGGGGCAAAATTTGCACCCAGCGTCGCCAACATATTTATGGACCAATGGGAGAGAAACATATTGTCAGCACAAGAAAGTAATAAAGTTAGAAATAGGAAACGTTTTATTGACGACCTGTTTTGGATCTGGGGGCGGAGTGAACAAAAATTAAAACGTTCTATACAATGGTTAAATGCAAATGAGCTGGGCATTGAGCTGACTATGAAGTGTAATAAAGAGGAAATTGATTTCCTCGATGTGGTAGTTATGAATAAGGCAGGTTGCTTGGGGACAAAAACGTTTTTTAAGAAAACAGATAGAAATTCATACATCCCAATCCAAAGCTGTCATCACCCAAATTGAATGCGAAATATTCCAAAGGGACAGTTGAGTAGGATACGGCAGAATTGCAGCTCTGATGTTGATTACCTTATACAGGCTGAAGTGCTTATAGATAGGTTTAGTGAGAAAGGTTATAATCGCCAACAACTTGAGAGACTATCCAATCAAATAATGTACCAGCAGAGAGACACATTGCTACAAAACGACATGGGGAGGGAGAACAAATCCAGTGCCTTTGAATATGCAGTAATGATGGGGTATAATTCACAACATAGAGAAGTAGAAAAAATATATAAGAAACATTGGGGGTTGCTACAGATTGACCCAATTTTGGGCAGAGTAATCCCAGAGAAACCGAAGTTTATTTATAGACGGGCAAGGAATCTACAGCAGCAACTAGTCAAAACATATGTGGATGCACCTGGGGTTAAGAACAGGACAGATATGTGGGGAAATGTGGGATTTTTTCCATGTCATCAATGCTATGCATGTGAAAGAGCACAGGGGATAAAAATAAAAGAAGTTGGCTCATTTCAAACTGGAAAAGTGCAGAAAATTAGAGAGTTTATCCACTGCTGCAGCACACACGTGGTATACCTGTTATGGTGCCCGTGCGGGCTGCAGTATGTGGGGCGTACGAAAAGAGCTTTACACAAATGAATTGGGGAACATATTGGGAACATTAGTAGAGGATATAAAGGACACAGTGTTTCTAAACATTTTTTTGAGCAGCATGGGAAGGACCCTAAATTGTTGAAATTTTGTGGGGTACAAAAATTAACGACAAGGTGGAGGGGCTGTCACAAAATTAGGGAGATATCTAAGATGGAAATAAAATGGATTTATGACCTTAAAACAATGCAGCCGGGTGGATTGAACGTTGAATTTGATCTGAATTGTCATATAGCTGATGATTGAATGGAGCCGTATATATAAATAATGTAAGGGGGATACAAATGTGACGGTGACACTGTATTCAATTTAGTTATTGGAATTGGCGAATATGTTAATTAAGGGGTTGGGGCATTATGGATATAAAGGGGTTAAATTGTAATGTAGGATTGTTACATATGTGGAAGTGAGCGCCTAGTAACAGAGGCAAATGTAGGGCAAATTTCCCTTTCTTATGGCAGCTGGGTAGCCTTTTGATGTAGTTTTCCCCAAATTGGGAGGCTTTGCTGCGGATTTGACCCATGATCCCAGTCTATTGAGGTCTTTGCCCGGTTAAGATGCGGAATTCCGGATCGCTAGTCCTAAAATAAAGGGGGAAACGGAATTCCGGAGGTCTGGGGGCGGAAATGTATAGTAACATTGGAAGGTTCGTTTTGTATGCGGAATTCCGTTTTTTGAATGCGGAATTCCGTTTTGGTATGCGGAATTCCGTTCAATATGCTGCTACTTGTAGTCCGTTTTGATAGGCATTACGGAATTCCGGATAATTGAGGCGGAATTTGTAGGGGAGGAGCCCTGAGGGGCTTGTGACTCTAACCACCCAATTGGAGAGTCTGGAATAGAGCTGACCCTAGGGAAAGATGGGTAATGCAGTCCCTGATAACACACAAAGTAGAGCCAATAGACAGCGAGGTTTGAAACGAGCCAAAGAGCTCTGGCGAATGGCGCTCACTGAATCATATGATCATGTGATGTGGAAACTGTTTAAAAGCGTCTGCAGGCTCCTATTGGCTAAGCTCCTGATGAGTCCAAGTGACGAAACTAGTCGGGCGGCGCTGTAGGAGCCGGTCAGACGCTGGATCACCTCGAGGATTGTTTTATATGCGCATTTTAATTGGATGTCTGTAAGTGCACTTGCTTTTTTTACTATGTTTTATTAAATGGAATTACGCTATGGTACACCTGTTTGAGCCCTAGATCATTTCTTTGCTGACACAAGAGAAAGGCATCACAACAAGCTAAAGCTGCTGGTCTGTGAAGGGTCGGCCATATTATCTGGTGAGAGGCTTGAGTGCATAGCTGGTGGAGGCACTTTAGGGTGACCCATGAGTGGAGTGGGAGCACTGGTTGGTGCTGGAAAGTGTATGCTCTGTAACGGTATCACACTATTGCTGTGTCTCTTTTTCATATGTATACACACGTCTGAGGATTTCTATATCAGTGGAGGAGTTCGTTTGCTGGCATGGTCCAAAAACGTGATTGCTAATAGTTAGTGGTTGGCCTATTGTTCCGGTGAGAATATATCATTACTGCTATGAACTGTATATGAAGATTTATTGGTTGGACTATCTATTGGATACTTGTGGATAACACCTACTGAGGGTGTTGTGGACTTTTTAATGTGGAATCTTTTTATGTGGGTTGTTGAGCGCTGTTTCCATAGAATAGAAATTTAATGCAGGATTGCGGCTGCAGAGTGGCTCGCCAGGAACCCCTAATGCAGAATTGCGTCATCTCGCAATGAGCGAGATTAGCAAGGAACGAGCGCTCGTGCGGACGCACGTTCCCTGCATGGACACTGCCGCAAATAGCCTGCCATCCATGATCAGAGCTGGCAGGCTCTGAACTGGAAAAAGACCAGTTGATTCATTTGTACAGTACTGCGATCTACAGCAGCGCTGTACACGGGACAGCTCTGTCACTAACCTGTCCCCAGGAGAGGCTTGGTCACTAGGGGGCGTGTAAGCCTGTGGTCATGTAGTGGTTACTTTAACCAGTGAAGCCTTAAGTAAAGGATTAAATTAAGAGAAATGTCTGATCACAGAGTAAAACAAGAGTTAACACTGAAGTCTGAGAGAATTCATCACCTGGCCACAACAGTTGTTATGCTAGGTACACACACTGAGATTTTCTGGCAGATTTACTGTCAGATTGATTATTTTCAACATATCTGATCTGATTTCCGAAATCTGCCAGAAAATCTGTGTGTACTTAGCATTAAGTGTAGTGTTATTAGAGATGTCACTTTAAAATGGAGGATTCTGGGCTGTCTGCTTTATTTTACGCAGAACGTATACAGATAAATATGCACAGTGGGAACACTGTGGGAGGAAGGAAAATGCATCAAGCATATGTATACACACACCCACACAATCGCTCTCTCCCCTTCCCTGGCTACCATACACAAGATCCTTGTTGGTGTAAGCTTCCTGTTAAAGGAGGCAGCAGAAGGGGCAGAGCTACATTCTCCTTGTGTGTGCTCCCCAATCCCTATCTACTGCATGTAAAAAGAACTAGAAATTATAACTTAAAGGGAACCTGAGATGGGGCCACAGCAATAAAATATATATATATACCTGGGATATCCTCCAGCCCCCTACGGCCTGATCGCTCTCACGCGATCCTCTTCTGACTGCCCATTCTCCTGCCATTGGCCTTGGAAAGTTCTCCGGTCCGGGGCCAACCGCACTTGCGCTGCCCGGCCACGTTCACGTTGCCTGGAGCGTTCTGCGTCTGCGCTGTACCACTGCGCAGGCGCAGAATGGCAGCACACGTGGCAGTCTGCGCATGTGCCAAACTGGCCCCTACTGGAAGATTTTCTGGGGCCAGTTGCGGGTGAACAGGCAGTCAGAAGAGGATGGCATGACAGCGGTCAGGCCGAAGGGGGCTGGAGGATGCCCCAGGTATGTACGTTTTTCTGTTATGGCCCCATCTCAGGTACACTTTGACTGGAGTGATAAGATAACACTCTCAGGGCCTTATCCAATTCCCTTTTTTTCCTCCTAACTTTTTTCAGCTACTGTTTGGTACTTTTTCAATTGCACAGTACTGAAAAGTTATTTTAAACAGAAGATGATTTCCTGACTTTGATCAGCTCTCACTGTGAAAACTTGTCACTACATGTTAATAAGGCAAGCTTCTTCAGTGAATATACTGACCAGTGTATGGTGAACTTTCATTTGCCTCATTATCTCAAGCATGGTCTTAGTAAATAGTGTGGAAGTAGCCTAACCCTTTTATGGGGCATCTGTACTGTGCTAACATGATTTTTTTTGGGGGGAGGGGGGGGGGTGTTAACCCCCTTGGCGTTCCAATTCTAACAGCAAGAAGGCGGCGCAGGACAGGAGAAAAAAAATGAATCCTGTAGCGAGCCCAGGGCTCCGGCAATCAGAGTAAGCAGGAAATCCCGTTCAGAACGGGATTTTTTGCAGGGCTTCCCCCGTCGCCATGGCGTCACGGACGTCGGAGGGAATCCTGATCCACCCCTAAGCGCTGCCTGGCACTGATTGGCCAGGCTGCGCAAGGGGTCTGAAGGGGGGGGGGCGCAGCGGGTAGCGGTATCGGCGGCGAGCGGGATATGCACGCAGCTAGCAAAGTGCTAGCTGCGCGCAGTACAAAAAAAATTGTGAGCATCGGCCCAGCGGGGCCGGAGAAATCCTTCTGCGCAGGTTACCCCGAGCTGAGCTCGGGATAACCGGCAAGAAGGTTAATGGGTGAATATTACACTGTGAAAAGGGCAAAATTTCAAGTTATGCAAGTTAGCAGCATGAGCTTGACTTCATGTAAGAAATACTTGTTTTTAAATCTAAACAAATTTACAGTATAAGAGCTTACTGTGGGACCACAATATAGCTCTTAAC
The DNA here is from genome assembly GCF_040937935.1 of Hyperolius riggenbachi. Taxonomy (NCBI): domain Eukaryota; kingdom Metazoa; phylum Chordata; class Amphibia; order Anura; family Hyperoliidae; genus Hyperolius; species Hyperolius riggenbachi. The sequence goes on along the minus strand of NC_090648.1, from coordinate 213,013,568 downwards.
CCTTATAGGAGAAATAATGCCGGTGTGCTTCTCCAGGCAGTTACACCACTCCTGCTCCATGCAGTGTAACAACCTGATAACAGAAGGAGGCACACTAGAGGCTTGAACTTCCATTTTATGTAATGCAATGTCAGAACACATATGCTGGCATTGCATTAATAGAACACAAGTTCTAACCCGTGGTTTGCTGCCTCCTGTTATCAAGGCTGGATTTGTACTCTTTGCTGCCCAAGGCCACTGTTATCAGCCACTCCCTTCAGTATAGGTAGCCAGATGACCCCTTCCCTCTAGTATGGGTAACCTGATGACTTCCCCAACCCCCTCTCCCCTCCAGTATAGGTAGTCAGCTTGCCTTCTTACTGCAGCAGCCATCAGTGTCACTCATTTCTTAGCTCATCTCCAGTGCAGAAGCTTCCTCTTCCCATCTGTCTCCAATGCTTACCAAGTCTATAGCCATCCACAACAACACAGAAGGGCACAGAGAAAAAGGTGACCGCTGCACGGGCCACCGGCAGCAGAGTACCGCGGTCAGGCGCTTGCTTTATCTCCCTGCATTGCAGCGTTTGCAAGCTTGCAAATCCTGCATGTTTAGCCTGCTGCTTTGGTGCCCTAGGCCAGCGCTGTCCAACTGGCGGCCCGCGGGCCGCATCCGGCCCCGCCATGCCTGCTCCCTCCTATAGTGGCCTTGTCCCCGCTGCCTGTGTCCCCGCTGCTTCACACTCGCAGCTCAGACCTCACAGATCGCGGCGACTGAAGAAAGGAGAGTGCGCATGGTACCCGCATACATACGGAGTACGTCACATGCGGAAGTGACTTCATTAGTCACTTCCGCATGTGAAGTTCAGCCGCGTGGGTGCTATGCGCGCTCTCCTTGCTTCAGTCGCCGCGATCTGTGAGGTCTGAGCTGTGAGTGTGAAGCAGCGGCAACGGGGACACAGGAGAAGGCAGCACACGGCAGAGGTAACGCGGCTAGGAGGCGCTGGACACCTCTCGCTATTTAACGGGGGGGGGGGGGGGGTTCACACCTGTCACTATCTAACTAGGCTGGGGGGCACCTGTCACTATCTAACTAGGCTGGGGGGCACCTGTCACTATCTAACTAGGCTGGGGGGCACCTGTCACTATCTAACCAGGGGGGGCACCTGTCACTATCTAACCAGGGGGGGGCACCTGTCACTATCTAACGGGGGGGGGGGGCACCTGTCACTAGCTCATCTGGCCACACCACAGCATCACCGCAAGGCCTTTCAGCCCACACATCATCCCCAATCCGGCCAAAAACAGTATTGCCAGGCCAGCCAGGCACAGCAGCCCGTAGAGGAGAATTTAGAAGCCAGGTGAGAGGTGTCTACCATATTAAAGGTGCATTCTGCCTATTTATGTGAAATGCTGTCTATTTATGTGCCTCATGACTGCTGAATTTGTCGTGTTGGGGGGCCTCATGATTTGTTGGGGGCATCATGATTGCTGAATTTGGCTTGTTGGGGGCCTTAAGATTGCTGAATATGTCTTGTTGGGAGCCTCATGATTTGTTGGGGGCCTCATGATTGCTGAATTTGTCTTGTTGGGGGCCTCATGATTGCTGAATTTGTCTTGTTGGGGGTCACATGATTGCTAACCGCGAGACTATGGGAAAAGCTGAATCATCATCATCATCATCATCATCATCATATGAGACAACAGCATTAAACCTACTTTTTTAGCTTTTTAAAATGGAAAATAAAACTGGGAGGTTCTAAAAAAAAAAATACATTTTCAGGAGTAGGATGGATGAAATTGTTTATCTTCACAGTTTATTTTCAACTTGGCTTTTCCATAATGTTCATGTATGAGTTAAAACGTTTGTATGTAGTTTAAATTGCTGTTGCCACCTTGCGATAGATATCAGATAGATAAGGTGACTTTTGGGTTGCAGTTTGGGCACTCGGCCTCCAAAAGGTTCACCACCACTGTCCTAATCTAATGTCCCACAGTGCTAAGTTCATGTAAATTTGTCTCCACCCGTGGCCACACCCACATTCTGGTCCATGGCCACACCCATTTTTCGGCCACACAACGGAACACTCATGTTTTTCGGCCACACAACTTCACCGAAATCTTGAATTGCATTTTGTGGAAAGTGCTGCCAATCTAATTGTTCTTTAATTGCTTTTTTTTTCCTGTGGGGGAGGGGGGAGAGGGGGTGTCTGCGGCTCTAGCAAGAACCTTCGGCCCTCCACCATGGGGTCTGAAAAAAAAATGGCCCTCCATGCCCATGAAGTTGGACAGCACTGCCCTAGGCCTTGGCCTAAATCCGGCCCTGGTTGTTATGCATTTTCAGTACACTGGTGTCCTGAGCACAGTGATGTATAAAAATTATTTTTATCTCTGTACAATTTTGTATGAGTGCTTTTAGGTGCTGGAAGGGTACATGGACATATTGGAAGTAATTAATTAGACCAGGGCTGTCCATCTGCCAGAGCACTTGTTGCAGCAGTTGCTTCTTGTTCTGTTGCCTCGGGGTACCGCTGTAGCTTGTCGCTAGCACACTGGGGGCATGTGCACGACAGCTTGTCGCCAGGTCCCTCTGTACAGCAGCCGTACATACGGCGCACAGAGGGACAGAGATGCGGCGGAAGCTGTCGCTGAAGGTTCCTTGCCCCCCCCCCACCGGAAGCTCCTTCCATGGTCTATGGGTTGCCGTCGCTAGTTCGCATACACACGCAGCACGCGTGGCGGACTAGAGATAGTTGTGGCGACAGCTGTTGCCGGCGATTGGCCACAGCTCTGACTAGTGACGGTTCGTGGCACGTGGTTGCGGCAACAGTTGTAACCCGTGTGTATGAGCCATAAGATCCTAGAATACAGAGTGGCAGCAGAGAATCTCACACCTGTGCTTTCCAGCGGTAGTGGCAGTCTTGGTAATGCAGAGTAATACAGACTCCAACTGCATCAACAGGGACTTAATTACAAGTTGGCCCAGCATGGAGGTTTGTAGCTGGAGCTACTGAAATGAATATCAGGGATTGACCTAACAGGTGCCTAAATTATTTGTATGTTCAGATGCCACCACTGACACCAACGATCTCAAGGTACCCAGGAAGGGGCAGCTCAACCCAAACCACTGTTTAATAGTTTGTTGTTTTTTGGTTTTGTTCTTTTTTATTGGGGGGGGGGGGGGGGGTGCTGCCTAATTATGTGTGTATTTGTGAGGTAAAACAAAACACTGCCTGGTTACTGCCACTTTGATTCCAAATGTGCCCTCCTAAGCTGGATAGCACTACATTCAACAAATCTGAATGGTTGTCTAAAATCGTTAAATCGAAGATCCTGGCAAGGTTAAAAGTTAATAGTCAAATACTGACAGATATTTAGTAGGGTTGCAACGTGCAGCAGTATGAAATTTCACGGTATGATAACTGTCTAAAAAATGTGCTCTCCCCACCCCAGTGTGGGTTACTTCACTCCCTCGGCACACATGATTAAGCTACCGGAAGATTTGGGGCGGTGGGTAAAACTGTAAAAAGTCTCATCTGACTCCTGCAAAAGTCCTGATGGCGTTAAGGGATCGGTGTAGCCAATAATAGGTAGCCAGGGATAGGTGTACCCAGTAGTTTGTTTCTGCAGCATAGGTAGCCAGGGATAGGTGTAGGTAGCCAGGATAGGTGCCCGCAGTATAGACAGCCAGGGGGGGACGCAGCAGCAGAGGGGTGCAAATACTCACTTGCTGGCAGGTCCTGCACACCGGTAAGGGAGTATTTATCCCCTTTGCTGTTCGTGTGCCTGCCGCTATGTCACCCCGCCCCCGAAAACCAGTAAATGAGATTGTGCATGGTATGATTGCCATGCACAATCAAACTGCGGTATACCGCAGCAACCCACAGTGGATTCACTATAACTGAATGCTGTTATTTGTAGCAAATGGTCAATTTTTTTTCCCCTGCAGCACTTGATTGGATGTTTGAAATTAACACAGTGAAAAGTCATTGCACTGCGTGTAAAATAAAAATATGATCAGATGATGCTTTACTTCATCATTTGATCTGCCCATACGGTGGCGTTGTGGTTAGCACTCTCACCTTGCAGCGCTGGGTCCCCTATTCAAATCCCAGCCAGGTCAACATCTGCACGGAGTTTGTATGTTCTCCCCATGTCTGTGTGGGTTTGCTCTGGGCACTCTGGTTTCCGCCCACATCCAAAAAACATACAGATACGTTAATTTGCTTCACCCCAAATTGGCCCTAGACTAAAGGCTCATACACACATCAGACCATAGTCTTTGGAAAATGAAAGATCACAGACCAATTTTACCCCCTTCCATGTAGTATGATAGCCATACCTACAGTCTATTCTATGGAGCTGAACTCCCCATCAGATAGAAATCTTTGCAAGATGCTGCACACAAAGATGCTGTAGACATTCAAAAGATCTGTATCTGCAAAAGACCTGTTCCTGCCAAAGATCCGTTCCTGCAAAATGCATTCATAGTCTGATATCTGCAGATCATCATACACACCTTGTTTAACAGACATTCATCTGCAGATCAGATCCACCAGGATGGATTTTCAGATCTGCAGATGATTGATCTGCAGATGAATGTCAGTTAAACAAGGTGTGTATGAGGATCTGCAGATATCATAGACTATGAATGCAATTTGCAGGAACGGCTCTTTGGCAGGAATAGATCTTTTGCAGATACTGATCTTTTGTGTGTGTGCAACATCTTACAATGATTTTTTTTCTGATGGGGAGTTCAGCTCCATAGAATAGACTGTGTAGAGTATGGCTCTCATACTACATGAAGGGTGGTAAGATTGGTCTGTGATCTTTCATTTTCCAAAGACTATAGTCTGATGTGTGTATGAGCCTTAAAGAGACTCCGTAACAAAAATTGCATCCTGTTTTTTTATCATCCTACAAGTTCCAAAAGCTATTCTAATGTGTTCTGGCAAACTGCAGCACTTTATACTATCACTGTCTCTGTAATAAATCAATGTATCTCTCTCTTGTCAGACTTGTCAGGCCTGTGTCTGGAAGGCTGCCAAGTTCTTCAGTGTTGTGGTTCTGCTATGAACTCCCCCTTCTAGGCCCCGTTCTGCACACTGCCTGTGTATTATTTAGATTAGAGCAGCTTCTCTCTTCTATCTTATCTTTTACAAGCTGGATAAATCGTCCTCTGAGCTGGCTGGGCTTTCACATACTAAGGAATTACAAACAAGGGCAAAGCTGTTTGCAGGAAGAAAAGAGCAGCCTGAAACTTCAGTGCATGAGAGATGCAGGGGGAAAGAAACACACTATGATCTCTTGAGATTCAAAAGGAATGCTGTATACAGCCTGCTTGTGTATGAATGTATTTTCTATGTGTGGACATGCTGTACATCAACCTACTTCCTGTTTTGGTGGCCATTTTGTTTGTTTACAAACAAACTTTTAAAAACTGTTTTTAACCACTTTTAATGCGACGAGGAGCGGCGAAATTGTGACAGAGGGTAATAGGAGATGTCCCCTAACGCACTGCTATGTTTACTTTTGAGCGATTTTAACAATACAGATTCTCTTTAAGATACGTATACTACACGATACATACCTAGACATAAGACTATGGTAGGGATTAGATTGTGAGCCCCTCTGAGGGAGACGACAAGTTAAGTGACGACAATATACTGAGCGCTGTGGAAGATGTCAGCACTATATAAATAATAATAATAATAATGATGTCTATATGGCTGAAATGGTGAGTGCAAATATTCTTCACATTAGCTGTAAATGTTATTCCACATGCCACAAAATGATCTGAAGGAAGGCCATGGGAAGTGGTGCCAGCTTGCTTTTTTTGTCCACATCATCATTTGATCTGCCCATGTCTATAGGGCTGGAATGGTGAGTACAATTATTATTCACATTGGTAATGATTGCTGCAATAGAACTAGGTAATGGTGATAAGTGACTGGGAGGAATGCTTCTCTCACTGCTTTTTGTGTGCCATAGTCCCAAATGAGCTGGCGCAGTGTATGAATAATCTGTAAGATAACTCACCAGCTTCTGAATACAAATCTGTGCTGAGGCAGTAAATTTGAGCTGGCAGGTTCATCAGTTCTCTCAATATTGTCTTACTATTATACAGTAGATCAGGTGCCCATACTAGTAGATCACAAAGGACTTCATGTTAAATCCCGACTGCACTACATTTTCCATTCTGTATATACAAGTGTGCTCGTAAAATTGTACATAGATATATCATTTTGACTTGCTTAATTTAAAGTAGCTCACAAGCCAAAAAAGTGTGGTCATCTCTGCAGTAGATACATAGGAGACCCAAACATACACTATTAGTGCTGTGGATTAGAAGTGTAGCAGCATCACATAACCAGTTTCAACTGTAGGAAGAACCACCAATGTAAAAGCCAAGGTGGTGTGTGCAGTCTTAAGCTACGTACACACATGCGACAACGATCGTTCGTTGTAAACGACGAACAAACTTTTAATTGATGAAAGAACGACCTGAGTAAAGTTAGTTTTAAAATGTGTGTAACGATCTGATCGTTAGAACGAACGTTACATCACGTAAAGCAACTATTGCGCTTGCGCATAAAAATGAGAAGTTTCATGGAGAAATAGCGAAATGCGCATGTCAAGCCTAGTACGAACGATCGTTTCCAACGATGTACTACTTTTGCAAACGATCGTCGTTGGAAAAAATCCGCCAAGCTAGATCGTTAGTTTTTAACGATCTAGCTCGTCCGTTGTTAGACTTAATAGTCGTTGGCTTTTTTTAAACGATCGTCGTTTGAAACGATCGGGGAACGATCGTTTCAAACGACTATAGTCGCATGTGTGTACGCACCTTGAGAGTTAAGCTACAGCCATAATTGTTCTGACAAATGATCCAAGATTCCTATATAGATGTGCTCCTAGACTCACTATTCAGCAGACTAATCTGTTCTATGGACAGAGCAGGAGTGCTCTCTACAGATGGCAACAGGAACTGTAATAGCAGTCAGCCAAGCAATTTTCAACTCATTGGATCACTGAATAGGGAAGCCGCATACAATGGGTGCATTTTAACATGTTCTATCCTGTGAGATTTAACCAATTCTGTACTGTTCTATACTGTGAGATTTTCTTGTATGGGATTTACCCATGCATCTATTTCATCCCATCTTCTGCTCACCACATACTGGAAGGCTGACCTGCAGATTTTTATTCACTATGATGTGCAATTAAGCTTCACTGTGTTAATTTCAAACATCCAGTAAAGCGCTGAGGAAAAAAATATTGAGTTTGCTACAACTGACAGCATTCAAGAGGAACTCCAGTGAAAATAATGTAATAAGTTTCATTTTTACAATAATTTTGTATAAATGATTTAGTCAGTATTTGCCTATTGTAAATCTTTTAAATCCCTGTTTTACATTCTGACATTTATTACATGGTGAAATTTTTACTGTTGGCAGGTGATGTAGCTGCTGCATTTTTTTTTTTTTGGCAGTTGGAAACAGCTGTAAACAGCTATTTCCCACAATGCAGCAAGGTTCCCAGACAGGAAACTGCCAAGAGTACGTACTCAGAGTTTCTTTGTGGGAGGGGTTTCACCACAATATCAGCCATTGCAGAGCTCCCTGATGGTCTGTTTGTGAAAAGAGAGAGATTTCTCATGTAAAAGGGGGTATCAGCTACTGATTGGGATAAAGTTCAAGTCTTGGTCGGAGTTTCTCTTTAAGTTATCACAGCAAAACTTTACTGTTTAAATATCTGCCAGTATTTTACTATTAACCTTCAATGCACTTATTTTTAAACATGTTTTGAGATGTAATGCAGAATAAATGTCCAGCAATCAAAAGTTAGTACAAATGACAGGAAGTTAAATGAGTGTACAAACATAACACAAATTAGTACAATATGGCATGCAAAAAGACAATTTTCACTTGGTTTCAAATAGTGCTCTAATAACATTTCACACATTTCTCAGAACACAAATTATATATTCTCAGAAGTCTTAGGGCCCGTTTCCACTTGTGCGGTGGGAATCGCCGCGGTAAAAAGTCGCATGCGGATGCAAATTTCACATGCGGTTGCATGCGAATTTTCATGCGAATTCGCATGGATGATGTATGCACATTTAACCATGGCAGTGCCTGTGTGCATGAAAATCTGCATACCAAAACCGCATGCGAATTCCCTAGTAAATACATTGTATGCGAATCGCATAGCGGTATGCAAATTCTGATGGCTCTGCCGTGCAGATTTTATCTGCAAAGAAAAATGCTCAGAAATCCTGACAAGTGGAAACAGTCTCATCCACTTGTATTGTCTATGCGAATCTGCATGCAGGAAACGCATGCAGATTCGCTCTAGTGGAAACGGGCCCTTATAATTGTCAAATCAGAGTTCCCCAACCCTGTCCTCAAGGGCCACCAACAGTGGCAGGGAACACACTTGTCTTTCAGTTTTCTGCACGCGGTTTCCTGCATACTTTTTCTGCACACCAAGTGTGTCTCTATGCAGGAAAACGTTTTTTCATAGCAGCTGATGTAATTGATACAAAAAACTGACTAAACGTGCAGAGTCATGATGCAGAATGTCAGTTTTTGGTACTTATCCGTTAGCCGGGCGCATCCGGCAGGTTGCGCTAATTACTATTCCCCCTCCAGGCCGACATGGATAGTAGGGAAAGATGTAACTCTGGTGGAGTTTTGTCGCCACCTGCCGGATGCGCCCGGCTAACGGATAAGTACCCAGTTTTTTTTCTGCGCGCGAACAAAATATTAAGTGTGTACTAGCCCATTGATTAACATGAGTTCTCAGTTTTTCTGTGCAGAAAACGCGTACGAAAACAGTCAAGTGTGTTCCCTGGCACAAGTTTTGCAGAAAACCACAAACATGCACAGGTGAGGTGATTAGTGTCTCAGCAGAGCTGATTAATTACCTCTGTGGATTTCCACAAACCATGCTCTGTTGTGGGCCTTGAGTACAGGGTTGGTGAACACTGAACTAAATAACTGGCTGGATCGCTAGAAGAGAAATAATAAATGCAAAAGCTCTAACTAAAAGAACAGGAGAACCTTGCCCGTCAGTGACAGAATAGATTCACCTGTACCTGATGTTAAGGGAAAGGTCAACGAGCTGTTCCATACTGCAACATATTTATTGGGACACCCCCTTTGTACATACATTTTATGAAAGTAAAACATTAAAGAGAACCAGAGATGAATCAAAGATTAGCTTTTATACATACCTGGGGCTTCCTCCAGCCCCATACGCACGGATCACTCCCACGCTGCCGTCCTCCGCTGCCTGTATCCGCCGGTACCGGGTCCAGTCATTTCCGCCAGTCGGCCGGTGGACGCGGCCAATTGTCCGCATCACGGGCTCCCTCCTTATCCTTACGCATGCGGCGCCTTACTGCGCAGCCGTAGGTAAAAATAGAAAAAATAGGAAAAGTAAAAAAGTAAGATTGGGTGAAAATACCTATAGCTCCTCAGATTATAACAGTGACAGTGATATGTCTTCAGAGCAGGAGATGGTTAATGATGCAATACTACTTGCAATGGAAGCAAGTGAAAGAGAAAAAGAATCAACATCCAATATTGGGCCTTTTTTTGGAGATAACCCCAAATCAACAGAATCAGGACGGGGTAATGACGAGAGCCCAGTTACAAGCATGGGAAAGTCAGAAGACGTGAGGAATAGAAAACATCTCAGTGTCATAAATCTAACCGAACTCCCTTTGTCGGAAGATCATTACTATGTGCGAAGTAGAGGGCTGACATTTTGCCCCACAACTCATGGGGAGGAATTTGAAGTCTTTAAAGAAAACCCGAGGTGGGATTGAATTATGTTAGTGGGGCACAGAGGCTGGTTGTGCACACTAACACCAGCCTCCGTTGCCCCATGGTGTGCCTCCTGGACCCACCTGCGCGCCGCTATACCCCCCGCAGTGCTAGCGACACGTAAGCATGTCGCCAGCACAATGTTTACCTATGTGCTGTCTGTTAGCGCCGTTCCCCCGCCTCCTCCGTATCGGCGCTACCCGCCCGTGTCCTTTCCCTCCCGCTGATTGGAGGGAAGGGACACAGGTGGGTAGCGCCAATACAGAGGAGGCGGGGGAGCGGCGCTGACTGAAACGGCATAGGTAAACATTGTGCTGGCGACACGCTGTGTGTCTCTAGCACTGCGGGGGGTATAACGGCGCGCAGGGGGGTCCTGGAGGCATACCATGGGGCAACGGAGGCTGGTGTTAGTGTGCACAACCAGCCTCTGTGCCCCACTAACATAATTAAATCCCACCTCGGGTTCTCTTTAAGAACATCCATTTGTTCTTGAGACGAGTACTCCTGAAAAAAATGCATTTAAGTCGTGATGCTATAGAAGGAGATGATATAACAGGTTTGAATATAGAAAGTCGTGAAGAAATGAGGAGTTCGGGGATATATGATATTGATGATCTAGAATTTGAAGAGGAAATGGAAATCGAGGAGAGACAAATGCATACACAATTAAAACCGAAATCGAAATATATGCCACCTTTATTCGACTAACAGGTCCACAACAATATTTTTGGAATTAATGAAAAAAGATTTATGTACGTTAAATTGGAAAGGTCAAAATAAATACAATTTAACAAAGGGTCAATTGTTTGCCCTAAAAGAATTACAGTCTATGGATGAGATTGAAATAAAAAAAAGTGATAAAGGAGGAAATGTAGTCCTAATGCCACGAGAAATGTATGTTAGGGAAGTGAGAGACTGCTATCGGATAGAAATTGCTATATGAAAATTCGGGGGAACCCCTTTAAGAATCTGGTGGATGAAATTAACAGAAAATTATCATGGGGACTAGTAGAAGGAATTTTATTAGAGAGAGAATTTAGATATATGGGAGTAAAGGAATATAACATACCAACGTTCTATATAATCCCAAAAATTCATAAGAATCCAACTAAACTCCCAGGAAGGCCCATAGTGTCAGCAAATGGGGGTCCATTTGAGAGAGTAGCACAATTTATTGATGGAAAAATTGAAGCCAATAGTGGTCTCTCTACCTTTATATGTTCGAGATACCACAGAAGTATTGTAAAAGATAGAAAATGTAATTCTGCCAGAAGAATGTCTTTTGGTCTCTTTGGATGTTGAGTCTTTGTTTACCTCAATCCCTCATTTGGTAGGTTTAGAAGCTGTGAACTTTTTCCTGGAAAGATATTATGGAGAAGGTGAAGAGGGACATAATGTGTTTATACAGGACTTGATGGAATTGGTGTTAACTAGAAATTTCTTGAAATTCAATGGGGAATATCAGCAGTTGAGGGGCATAGCCATGGGGGCGGCATGCTCCCCGGCCTATGCATGCCTGCACCTCGGAAAGTGGGAGGTGGAGGAGGTGTTTGGCATGCGTGGGTTTGGGGAGGGTGTCGCCCTCTGGCTGCGCTTTATTGACAACAAAATAATTTGGAGAGGAAATGAGGAAAGTTTAAGGAAATTTGTAGAACAGTTAAATCAAAATCAAAGAAATATATATGTGACGTGGAACTGTGGTGAAAGAGAAATCACTTTTTTGGATTTAAAATTATTTAGAGAAGGCAGTCGTTTACTGTCACGTACCTATAGAAAAGAGAGTGCAGGGAATACTTTGCTGCATGCGGACAGCCATCACATGGGATGTCGGATTAGATCAGTACCTATAGGGGAATTTTTAAGAATAAGACGCAATTGTGCTAGAGTGGAATTATATAAGGAAGAATCAAGAAATTTGAGAAAAAGATTGAAGGAAAGAGGTTATCCCTCGAGGTTAATCAGTAAAGCATATATAAGGGGTTTGAAAACAGAAAGAAAAACTTTATTGGTAAGAAAGGACAAAGAAAGTCTAAAAAAAAAACAGGATGTGACTAGATTAGTCACTAGATATGGAGATCATTGGTCAGATTTACAGAAAATTTTGGAGAAAAATTGGGGGGGTATTAGATAAGGAAATAGCCTCTATAGTAGGTGAAAGACCCCATGTGATGGCTAAACGTTGTGGCAACTTGGCAGATATGTTAGTATCTAGTGAATTTGCCAAGTTGAAGAAAGACAATAGAAGACATAAAGGAATGTTTAAGTGTCTAAATTGCTCACATTGCAGATATGTGGTGGAAGGTGATTCTTTTTTTTTTTTATAGTCCCGGAAGTAAGGAATATAAGATTAAAGATTTTATAACCTGTGCCACTACCAAAGTTATATATCAGGTGATTGGCCCGTGTGGCAAAATTTATATAGGAAAGACGGGAAGAGACCTAAGTACACAAATAGGAGAACATTTAAACAATATAAAAAATGAAAAAGTGGAAAGTGCAGTAGCTGTCCATTTTTACCGCCTGGGAAGCACACTCTGCCCTAAACCCAAAGGACTGGCACCTGTACAACTCGGTGTGGAGCCATGCTCTAATGATCCCAGGTTCTACCCACAGTCCTGGGGTAAGACAGCGCAGGAGAGGCTGTCGCGCAGGAGCTCGAGTCAGACTTCAAAGGAAAGGCCTGAGGTCATCCATTCCCTCAGTCCTCCTTGCAAATGTCCGCTCCCTCCCAAACAAGCTAGACGAACTCAGTCTTCTCAGCGATAAGAGGGGCCTCAGCAGTCACACATCAATCCTCTGCTTCACGGAAACGTGGCTGCACGACAGCATCCCGGACAATGCCCTCCAAATTCCCGGCTTCAATCTTATCTGGGCTGACCGCGACACCGCCCTCTCTGGGAAAAAGAAGGGAGGCGGCATCTGCTTTTACATCAGCTCACTATGGTGTCCCTCCAGTTCTGTGCTCGCCAGGAAATGCTCGCCAGATCTCGAGCTTCTGTTAATCAACTGTAGACCCCCATACTCACCTAGGGAGTTCTCCCTCGTCCTTGCAGGTGCGTAAATACCACCAGACGCTGACATCAAACAAGCCCTGAGCGACCTCAGCGATACCATCTCGCAGTGGGAGGCGTCCCTCCCAGACGCGCTGTTCATTGTCATGGGTGATTTCAAGAAGGCCAACCTCCGACAAGAGCTCCCACGCTATTATCAGCATGTCGACTGCCCTACTAGGAATCTAAACACTCTGGACCACTGCTACACGGTCCTGAAAAACGCATACAAAGCAGTCCCGCTCGCAGCTCTAGGCTCATCGGACCACAGCCTCATCCTCCTGATTCCAACCTACAAACGAAAACTGGAGACAGCGAAACCAGTCCTGAGATCAACTAAAGTGTGGTCAAGCGAGATGAAGCTCCAACTTCAGGCCTGCTTCGACAGCACCGACTGGAGGGCTCTGGAAGCACCAGACCTGGATGAGTGGGCCGACAACGTCGCCTCATATATTGCATTCTGTGAGGACTCCTGCATTCCAACCAAGACCTTCAAGGTCTACCCGAACAATAAGCCGTGATTCTTCAACAAGCTGCGACAACTGCGGAGACGCAAAGAAACAGCGCACAAGTCAGGCAACCTGGACGAGTATAGAGCAGCGAGGAACAACCTCAACAGGGAACTCAGGGCAGCTAAGAAAGAATACTCTGAGAAGCTGAGGCACAATCTTAGCTCAAACGATCCACGAGACGTTTGAAAAGGGCTCAAGACTGTCACCAATTATAAGCCCCCCCAGCACGCCACACCCAGCAACAAGCTAGCCGAAGAGTAAAACTTAAATTGAGTATGCGCTTCAGGATATAAGATACACTAGATGGTTCGCGTAATGAGATAGTGTGATACAAAGCAATAGAATTAAATTATATACGCGCTCTCTGTCTCAAACAACTTAGGAGTATACAGTCTCACACCAAGTGGCCAATAAAGTCCTTAGACTGGTTCCTCAGGGCAAGCAGTATTCCAGAAAGAACTGGCTCCTTAGTCCAGGACAATCATCAACATGTAAAATAAAAGAGATAAAAGAACATAGCGTAATACTATTTTCCTCCAATCACTCCTTCACCAGGAGAAAAATACACCATGTGCCTTTAAGGATCACCTTCAGATCACCTGTGCCGGGACACAGCCCCCCAATGTGCCCGCACTCACCCTAAATATCCTCCAAGATCTCCGGAGGCAGGATTAATCATATATGGGGGTATACACCAGGGAACACTCCGTTTCAAACACTGGCAAGGCTTCCAATTTTACTGCAACTTAAAAAACACTAACATAGTGTAATACTGTAAATGTATTAAAAAGTTTAAAAGTAGTGCACTCACAAGCGTAGGGTAAATCAAAGCATGTAATGCAAGTAATGCTGACAGCGCTGGTCCCCGGGTAACCACTCTGCAGATGCCGCATCAGATTCCCCTCTGCCCGATCCAAGCTGCACTTCCAGCGTCTCCAGCTCAACTTCCGGTCTCGTGTACTACTGCTCCGCCCTATGCATTTCGTCACAAGTGACTCATCAGGGGCTCGTAGTACAACGCAGACCAGCATTGGAAATAATGAACAGCGGGACCTCCCCCCCCTTCCCATTGGTCAAATACATTGCCCTTATTAAAATTGCATACGGAATCATCCGCACACCTCCGCAAAGGTCAGATACATTGTCCATATTAAAATTTCATACGGAATCCTCCGCACACCTCCGCAAAGCGGCACCCTTACATAGATCACCTCGTCTATACAAATACACTCCTATCCACTAATACCATCCCCATCCAACCACCCACCTGCACCTGCAATGTTATATACCATTCATCATGAAATTAAGCGAATCAAGTAAACAGATAGAATCTAAACAATAAAATGCTATAAGCACTTACTTATTACAAATAAAAGCATTAATATCCAAATCTATATTCATGCCATTAGGAGCAGCTGACTCCAAATTGAAGATCCATTCAGTTTCTTTTTTTGATACTTCCCTCAACTTGTTACAGCCTCTCCATGAAGGTCTTAATTTCTCAACACCACAAAAATACATATTCTTAGGGTCTGAATTATGCTCTTTTTTAACATTCTGGTGGTGCGGCCCACATACTGTAGGCCGCACTCACACCATACAACATAGACAACATATGTACTTGTACAATTAATAAAATTACGTATCTTAAACGTTTTCCCATTTACTGCAGAGACAACTTCCCTTGCTTTTATACCCTTGGCTTCTCTGCAGCATTTACATCCTCTACATGGAAAGAAACCATCTGATTGCCAACCCTGTAGTTTTTGTTGTGTCGGGGGGGCCACACAACTGGGGGCTAATTTATCCTTCAAATTTAAGGTTTTTCTATATACAAATGGCGGTCTAGGGGGTAAAACCCTCCCCAGTACATGATCCCCTTGCAAAATTTCCCAATGCTTAGTAAAAATTCGTTCAATTTGCTTATATTGTGTGGAAAAATCTGTACAAAAAGTAAAAGGACTTACCTCTTCTTTTTTATCCCTCGTTGAGTTTACCAGAGAATCTCTCACCATATTCCCCACCTCATTCTGGACATAACCCAACCATTCCCTATTATATCCCTTCTCTATAAATCTGGTTTTAAGGATCTCTGATTGCACCCTATAATCTTCCACATTAATTGTACAAGTACATATGTTGTCTATGTTGTATGGTGTGAATGCGGCCTACAGTATGTGGGCCGCACCACCAGAATGTTAAGAGAACGGATAGGTGAACACATTAACAACATCAGGAAAGGATTTGAGCTGCATAGTTTATCTTTGCATTTTAAAAAAGAGCATAATTCAGACCCTAAGAATATGTATTTTTGTGGTGTTGAGAAATTAAGACCTTCATGGAGAGGCTGTAACAAGTTGAGGGAAGTATCAAAAAAAGAAACTGAATGGATCTTCAATTTGGAGTCAGCTGCTCCTAATGGCATGAATATAGATTTGGATATTAATGCTTTTATTTGTAATAAGTAAGTGCTTATAGCATTTTATTGTTTAGATTCTATCTGTTTACTTGATTCGCTTAATTTCATGATGAATGGTATATAACATTGCAGGTGCAGGTGGGTGGTTGGATGGGGATGGTATTAGTGGATAGGAGTGTATTTGTATAGACGAGGTGATCTATGTAAGGGTGCCGCTTTGCGGAGGTGTGCGGAGGATTCCGTATGAAATTTTAATATGGACAATGTATCTGACCTTTGCGGAGGTGTGCGGATGATTCCGTATGCAATTTTAATAAGGGCAATGTATTTGACCAATGGGAAGGGGGGGGAGGTCCCGCTGTTCATTATTTCCAATGCTGGTCTGCGTTGTACTACGAGCCCCTGATGAGTCACTTGTGACGAAATGCATAGGGCGGAGCAGTAGTACACGAGACCGGAAGTTGAGCTGGAGACGCTGGAAGTGCAGCTTGGATCGGGCAGAGGGGAATCTGATGCGGCATCTGCAGAGTGGTTACCCGGGGACCAGCGCTGTCAGCATTACTTGCATTACATGCTTTGATTTACCCTACGCTTGTGAGTGCACTACTTTTAAACTTTTTAATAAATTTACAGTATTACACTATGTTAGTGTTTTTTAAGTTGCAGTAAAATTGGAAGCCTTGCCAGTGTTTGAAACGGAGTGTTCCCTGGTGTATACCCCCATATATGATTAATCCTGCCTCCGGAGATCTTGGAGGATATTTAGGGTGAGTGCGGGCACATTGGGGGGCTGTGTCCCGGCACAGGTGATCTGAAGGTGATCCTTAAAGGCACATGGTGTATTTTTCTCCTGGTGAAGGAGTGATTGGAGGAAAATAGTATTACGCTATGTTCTTTTATCTCTTTTATTTTACATGTTGATGATTGTCCTGGACTAAGGAGCCAGTTCTTTCTGGAATACTGCTTGCCCTGAGGAACCAGTCTAAGGACTTTATTGGCCACTTGGTGTGAGACTGTATACTCCTAAGTTGTTTGAGACAGAGAGCGCGTATATAATTTAATTCTAAAGCTAGCCGAAGAGCTCAGTGCCTTCTACTGCAGGTTCCAGAATCAGCCAGAACCAGCAGGGCCTCCAATACCCTGCACCACCATGCCCCCCCCCCCCTGCTGCTGAGTCCGAATCGAGCCCACCTCTGGCAAGGGCAAGCGAGGCCGAGGTCAGGCGCCGTCTGGCCTCACTCAACCCTAGGAAAGCCTCCGGCCCGGATGGTGTGTCACCAGCATGCCTAAAATCCTGCTCGCAGCAGTTAGCCCCCGTCCTCTCCTCCATCTATGCAAAGTCCCTACAGGAGGGCAGAGTCCCCAAATGCTTCAAGAGGTCTACAATTATCCCTGTCCCCAAGAAGCAGGGCATATCCGACCTAAATAACTACAGGCCTGTGGCCCTCACCTCGGTCATCATGAAGACCTTAGAAAAAGCAGTCCTGTCCGAACTTAAGAACTCCACGCTCCCCCGACTAGACCCATTCCAGTTCGTGTACAGAGCAAACAGGTCCACTGACGACGCCATCAACATCTGCCTAGAGCTCATCAGTGACCACCTGGATAAACCTGACTCATACGCCAGAATCCTCCTACTCGACTTAAGCTCAGCATTTAATACAATCTGCCCTCGCATCCTCCAGAACAACCTGGAGGCACTTGACGCCCACTCGATCCTACGCCACTGGATCATGGACTTCCTGACCGACAGATCACAAGTCGTCAAGCTGGGCAAGATCTCCTCCCAAGTAAGGTCTACTAACACTGGTGCCCCACAGGGCTGCGTCCTGTCGCCAATCCTGTTTTCCCTCTACACCAACAACTGCAGATCCACAGCAGACTCGGTCAAGGTCGTCAAATTTGCTGACGACACCACCATCATTGGTCTTGTGTCTAAAAATGATGAGCAAGACTATCGTCAACAAGTCGACAGAATCTGTCGTTGGTGCAAGGAAAACCGGCTGGTCCTCAACACAGCCAAAACGGTTGAGATGGTTATTGGCTTCAGGAAGCAGGCCCCTCCCCACCCCAATCTTCATTGAAGGCACGGAGGTGGAAAAGGTATCTAGTGTCCGCCTCCTTGGCACCCAGATCACCAGGGACCTGTGCTGGAAGACTCACACGAGCACCACTCAGAGGAAGGCCCAACAAAGACTCTTCTTCCTTCGCCAACTGAGGAAGTTTGGGATGGCACAGGAGCTTATGTCAAACTTCTACTCTGCCACTATAGAATACGTCATCTGCACCTCTATCCTGGTGTGGTATGCTGGATCCTCAAACAGGGACAAATACAAGCTTCAGAGGGTCATCAGGTCGGCGGAGAGAATCATTGGGAAACCACTCCCTTCACTTGACCTCCTCTACAACTCCAGACTGCGTTCCAGAGCACAAAGGATCGCAAATGACCGCTCACACCCAGGCCACCGTTACTTTAACGTGCTCCCTTCCGGAAGAAGGCTACAGACCATTTCAACCAAGACAGCAAGGCATATGAACTCCTTCTTCCCTGCTCCCTGTTAAACTCTTGAATTCCATTCACTGGCTCCCTCCGTCAGGCCGGTAGTCTGATCATATGGTTCCAACGATATGGGTGATAGGTCATCCACTGGCTGTGTTTCTCTGTTTTTACTGCCACCCGTGTCCCTATTAGTGCCTTACCTTACTCTGCTAAAGCCACACCTATCTTAGCGTACAATTTTTCTGCACTTTTGTGTTTTTACGGTCATCCATTTACTGTTTTGGTTGCTAGATGTCATGGTTGTTTTTAATGTCTTTGTTGCTCTTTTTGTGTCACGGAGTTCTCTGGTTGTGCCAAACACAATTCCGGGCATGACCCAGTTATGCTTGGCGAAATAAACTTGATTTTGATTCTGATTCGGTAATAAATGTCAAGGGGGGAGCACAAGAGGCTTTAGGTTTAGAGGAATCTATAATCTTAAAATTAGTCCAAGAAGAGGAGACTTTGATAGGTTATTGCTCTAAAAGAAGTGTATGTGGATCTATAAGTGCAATACCATGGCACCATATGGAATTAATGCGGATTTCAATTTGGGGGTGTTTTTGTAGAAAATCATGAAATGGTCTCTTTCCCCCTTCTCTATTTGTTATGTGTCCCTAGTAGGAAAAATCTTGGGATAAGAATAATAATTGTAGGTAATTCAATTTATTATTTTTAGTGGCGAGCCTCTTCCCTTTGGAGGGGACCCCATTTATTTATCCCATTTTCAGAAGTGGGAGGTGTCTCCCGGGGCCCCCCTCGACACAAAGTGCATAGAGATATAAGTTCATATCAAGATGAATAAAAAGACTTATTGGCTAATTATAGGTTAATAATGTTATATTAACATAAGGCATATTGAATATTTTATGAGAAAATGTATTGAGTTAAAAGAACTTGGTGTTCTATATGAAAAATAACCACAAGATGGCATTGGAAAGCACTTTATGGAATAATTATTACAGTGAAGTAGTAATTTTACTAAGATCCACAAGATGGTGCTCATGAGTAGACGAAATATATGAATATGCATGAACTGTGCCTATTTATGCCCACTAGAGGGCGCTGAAGGTCAAATTTATGGTCTTTGCCTTGAAAAAACTCGTGTAAACGAGTGTAACGCATTGGCTAAGTTTGGACCACTTGAGCCACCGTAGAGACTGACGCGGAAGTCCAGGAGTTCGGCGTTTCAAGCCAGCGAAAGTGCGCAATAAACTGAGAGGTGGAGAGCACAGCAGAGGAACAGCCGACAGCCACGAGTAATCGACCTTACCTTGCAGATGGGAGCTAGAGGTGCCTATTCAAAGTAAGTGGGGACGCCCACGAACGGTCCTCGCCCCAGAACACTACGCAGACTGGTAAGATTGGCAATTTATTCACTATCGAGTGGCTGGCACAGACTAAACGTGGAGGAAAAAATACCCGGCAAGGTCTCTATGAATGGCTTAAAGGAAACCAGAGAGGAATAATTAAAAGTTATTTATACATACCTGGGGCTTCCCGCAGCTGCAGAAACCCTAATCGCTCCCACGCCGAGGTCCTCAGCTTCCTCCGTTCGCCGATGCGGATCCCGTCCTTCCAGGGGGCGTGGCCAGCCTACACCGGTGAAGTGCGCTGTTTGCATATATCTCCTGCAGCTGCTGGAAAGGTACGCAAGGAGCGCACTTCAGCTACGATCGACTGGCCAGTCGGGCTGAAGTGACGGGACCCGCACCGGCGAACGGAGGAAGCTGAGGACCGCAGCGTGGGAGCGATTAGGGTTTCTGCAGCTGCGGGAAGCACCAGGTATGTATAAATAACCTAATTATTCCTCTCTGATTCTCTTTAATACTTGATTTTATGGACTCTTTTTTCTTGCAATTTAAAAATCTTATCACTTTAACAATTACCCCAGCAAAGGCCTTCATCAAAGCTATAAATTATCTGGTGGATTGGAACTTTTACCTCAGAAGGACATATGAGGAAGTTTTTTCAAAACCTTATTAAAGGGACAGTGCAATAATACCAAATTGGTTTAACCTACCTGGCGGTTAATTTTTTTTTCAAATTGTAAAAAAAACCTTTTTTTTTTTATTTATTTATTTATTTTTGTTTCATGTAAAGCTACCAGAGTGGTAGCTACATGAAACACCACTAGAGGGCGCATATGGCCCTCTAGTCCGATCGTCGCCAGCAACAATAGCAAACAGGGGAGCGCGTATATAACGCGTTCCCCTGTTTGGCTTCTCCTGTCGCCATGGCGACGATCGGCATGACGTCAGCCGACGTCCTGACGTCAGGCGCACTCGATCCAGCCCATAGCGCTGCCCGGAACTCATTGGTCCGGGCAGCGCAGGGCTCTGGCGGGGGGGGCCCTCTTCTGCCGCTGCGTGCGGCCGATCGCCGCAGAGCGGCGGCGATCAAGCTGTGCGCGCAGCTAGCAAAAACCACCAGGCAGAGCGATATGAGTGCGCGGTCGGCAAGTGGTTAATATGTTGATACTGTGCTAGGCATAGATAGGGAGTAGGTTTTGAAATGTTTAGAAAACCTCTCTAAACATGCCTAGAATCGCTCTGAAATCTGCTCCAAAAACCTCTAGTGTTTTGAGGATCTGCTAGCGGTTTTGGTGCACTGGGCCTTAAAGCAATGTGTGATGGATTGCAGTTGCCGGTCTTCCTTATCCCTGTGCAAGTCTAGCCCATTTGTAATTCATAAACAAGAATAAAGCAAGAATATTAATTGCTTCTTTAACCACTTGCCGACCGCGCATTCATACCGCGCGTTGGCAAAGTGGCAGCTGCAGGACCAGCGACGCAGTTCTGCGTCGCCGGCTGCAGGCTAATTAATCAGGAAACAGCCGCTCCCGCGAGCGGCTGTTTCCTGTCATTTCACAGCGGGGGGCTCCGTGATTAGCCCGCGGGCCGCCGATCACGGCTCGCAGGCTAAATGTAAACACAAGCGGAAATAATCCGCTTTGTTTACATTTTTACAACGCTGCTACAGTAGCAGCGTTGTAGTAGATCAGCGATCCCCGGCCAATCAGCGGCCGGGGATCGCTGTCACATGACAGCGGGAGCCTGTTAGAGGCTGCACAGGACAGATCCGTTCCTGTGCAGCCTCCGATCTCGGAGAAGGGGGAGAGGAGGAATCCTGCGGTGGAGGGGGCTTTGAGGTGCCCCCGCCACCCACAGCATGCAGGAGCGATCAGACCCCCCCCCCAGCACATCATCCCCCTAGTGGGGAAAAAAGGGGGCGGTCTGGTCGCTCTGCCTGTCATTAGATCTGTGCTGGGGGCTGTAGAGCCCACCCAGCACAGATCTGAAAAAGCAGCGCTGGTCCTTAAGGGGGTTAAAGGCTAGGTCCTCAAGTGTTTAAAATCAGTTCAGATGTGTGATATGTGCACTCGGTTTGTAAATCGTTACCAGCTCAGATAACGTTTATATAAGGTCTGTATGAACGTTTCCAACAACCTACGTTTACTTCCTTAAAGAAGAGGCCTGTTTACCGTTCAAACTGTAAGGCGTGGTTCACACACAAATCATTTCTAGTCCTGTCATTTTTGTATTAGTTTTCTATCCAGTTTACCTGACTGGATTGGAACTGTACACCTTTTGTGTGTGAACACAGCCATAGAAACACATACAAATATTACAAAAACTGACAGGACTGTACACCTTTTTGGCTAGGGTCACACTTGTCCAGTTTTCTGCCATGAGTTTTCCCGCTTTGTGTTTTTTTTTTCTGGTGCGTTTTATGTGAGTTTTAGCATGCATTTCCGTTATGCATTTTGAATGAATATTCATATTAGTGAAGTGAAAAACATTTTCAAATAAAAAAAATTAAAAACTCAAATTCATGCAAATCGCATGACTTTCAAATTTCCATAACAAAGCACAACACATGCAGAAAACGAACTTGATGCATCTTTAGGTGCTGGGTAAAAAAAAAAAAAACGCTCACTATAAAACACGCATCAAGATTTTTGGGGCAGCTCATAGATTACCATTATGTCCAAATTTGCATGAGTTTTCTGCACTGTGTAAAAAAAAAATAAAAAACAAACAAAAAAAACATACAATTCTAATAAGTGTGACCCTAGCCTTTATGCTTGAACCAAGCCTTAGGGCTGGAACCCACAAGAGCGCTTTTGGCAGCGCTGCGATACGCTAGCACTTTGCCAAAACGCTGGGCTTATGTTAATGGATGGGGCAACTCCCACAGGAGCGTTTGCGTTTTCCAGAAATGCAAACGCAGGACGTGCAGCATTTTGGGAGCGTTAGCGCTTCAATGTAAAGTATTGAAACGCTAGCGGAAATGCACAGCAAAACCTAAACTGAGCGGTTTTGCGGTTCAGCACACTAACAAAATAAAAAATAATTCACAGGACCAATCAGGATAAAAACGCAAACGCTACGCAACCGCTGAGCAAAAAAAATACAATGTTGCAAAACGCGACCGAAAACGCGTATGAATCCGCTTGCAAACCGCTAGCAGTAGCGCTTTGCGTTTGCTGATTTCAGTGGGTTCCAGGCCTTAGGCTAGGAACCTACTAGGGCGTTTTTGGATTGCAAACAATCACATTGGCAAAGCATTTTTGGGAATTGCCTATAAGTGGGGGAACTCATTAGTGCATTTGCGATTAGGGGTAATCGCAGTCACAGGACATGCAGCATTTAGAGCACATTTTTATACTCAATGCTAAGTATATAAGCGCTGCATAAATCACTCATCAAAGCTATTATGCAGCGCTTTGTGTGGCCAAGTGATCGCACTTCAAATAAAAAAATAAATGCCCAGAGTCTGGATCTCCTTCTTCTGTCTGTAGCCCTGCCTCCTAAAGGAAGCAGTCAGATGCTTCTCTGATTAGTCCTTGAAAGCAACTGTGACCTCTTCCTTTAGGAGGCTGGGCCACAGACAGAAGGACACCTAGAAAGTATAAAAAACGATTGCAAATCGGAAGCGCTGTCCAGCACTTCTGAGCGTTGGGAAATCACATGCTTTAGGAATCACTGCACACAGCGCTGCAGCGATTCCTAGTGGGTTCCAGGCCCCAGGGAGTTTTACACACACACCCCTGTGACCCCCCCCCCCCCCCCCCTCTTGGTGACTGGTGTCTAGAGTGTCAATGAGATACATATTATTCTAAATTAAAAAAATTTATGCATTGTAATAAAAGACCAATCAAATGCTGCTGCAAAAGACCCATTTTCAAAATAAAAAAAATTCATTAAGAATTATTTGGCTCTACTTAACTATCCCTACTGGTGTCTGTAGAGGCGTGCCCTCATTTCTCTGTACTGCATTTGGTGGTGCCGAATTCTCTTTTGTTCTACAATCAGTAGCATAGCTAACAAACTATAGACCCCTAGTTTAACAATTACCATTATTCAAAGCACATGCTGAGGTGATCAACTATCTATCTATAGCTAAGTGCCTCAACATTCAAGTAAGAAGTAGCGCCCTGCCCCCAGGGATGGTCCAAGCAAGAAGAAGTAGCACCCTGCCCCCAGGGGCGGTCCTACACTTGCCACCAAGCTGGAGGGGGTAGCCAGAAGGAAGGGGGTATTGGGCACGGCGGCAGGGAGGAGAGGACCCCCCCTCCCTCACCTGGGTCCCCCATCTGCGCTCCCCCTCTAGCTTAAGTTCAGCAGCAGCCACCACTATTAGTAAAAGGTAGTGGGCAGGGATGACTCACCTTTTCCGCGTTCCAGCGTGCAATCCACTGTTCTCACTTCCTGGAATGCCGTCCACTTGCAATACAAGAAGAGACGACAGTGGAACACACGCTGGAACGCAGAAAAGGTGAGTCATCCCCGCCCGCTGCCTCTTACCAAGAGCAGCGGTGGCTGCTGCAGAGCTTGAAGCTGGAGGGGGAGCGTAGATGGGGGACCCAGGTGAGGGAGGGGGGTGTCCAACCCCCCTCCCTGCCGCTGTGACCAATACCCCCTTCCTGCCCGCTACCCTCTTATGCAGCGTATGCTACGCTGAGGGTCCGCTAGTTACCTGTATTACACCAATGACTACTAGGGACAAGTGAAGACTTCTCTAGATTTATAATCAACCCCAGATATTGCAAGTTTTGAGATGCTACCTCCAGTTGCTTCTTTACTACTTCTAGAGGTTTACCCAGAACCAACAGGTTGTCCATGCAAGAACAGGAGGGTTGCCTACAAATAACAAGAGTGTCCCAGCCAGTGGTGGTGTGATCAAGGGGAACACTGGAAGCACCTGGAGCAGCCAGAGGATTCCCTCTTTAGATATCAGTTGTTTGTTTTGCATTCTAGCTCAGGTTTGTTTTAACCACTTGCCGACCGCGCACTCATAACACGTGTCGGCAAAGTGGCAGCTGCAGGACCAGCGACGCAGATCTGCGTCACTGGCTGCAGGCTAATTAATCAGGAAACGGCTGCTTCCTGTCAATTCACGGCGGGAGGCTCCGTGAACAGCCTGCGGGCTGCCGATCGCGGCTCGCAGGCTAAATGTAATCCGCTTTGTTTACATTTGTACAACGCTGCTAACAGTGGCAGCGTTGTACTAGATCAGCGATCCCCGGCCAATCAGCGGCCGGGGATCGCTGTCACATGACAGGCAGGAGCCTGTTAGAGGCTGCACAGAACAGATCCGTTCCTGTGCAGCCTCCGATCTCCGGGGAAGGGAGGTAGGGAATCCTGCTGTGGAGGGGCCTTTGAGGTGCCCCCCGCCAGCAACACGCAGGCAGGAGCAATCAGACCCCCCCAGCACATCATCCCCCTAGTGGGGAAAAAAAAGGGGGGCGATCTGGTCGCTCTGCCTGGTGTTTGATCTGTGCTGGGGGCTGTAGAGCCCACCCAGCACAGATCAGCGAAATCAGCGCTGGTCCTTAAGGGGGGGGGGGGGGGGGTAAAGGCTGGGTCATCAAGTGGTTAAGCAATAAGCTCCCTTTCTTGGACTTGTCAAAAGGTCCAGCCTCGTATTTCCTGACCCAAAAAGGGCCCAGGCTGCGCTCCTGTTGGTTTACAAAACAATAAAAATGTATTTCTTACTTTCTTTTTTTGAGAATGGTTTTCTTTTTACTTGTAGTTCTTTCCAAAGCCAAGTTCAACTTTGGTCCGAACAAGTCTCCTAGAAAAGGAACTCCACAAAGGTGATTCTTGGAAGAGATATTACCATCTCAAGTTTTAGACTGGGCAAATACTTGTCTGTGCAGAAAACCACAAGTTTTCTGCCTTGTGCGTTTCTGCATGTTCCTGTGCATTTCTGTATGGAGAAAAATATAGCATCATTTATATTGTAAAAAAGGAATGGGTTTTCTCCATAAGAAAGTATTGTATGCAAATAGTGTGCAGATGTAAGCTACATGTTGAGAGTTTTAAAAGCGAAATGCAAATAGCTGCGTTTTGCAATGTTGCCCATAGACTTCATGGTGATTTTGTGTACTAGTTTTTAACAGTGCAAAGGGAACAATTTTGGACATTTGGCCCAAGGTACTGTGTCTTCTGCAGTAAGTGGAAACCTCGGCTTGCCTGCTTTGGAAAGAAAAAGCCTTCTTTCATGGTCACATCATTCCTTCAAAATGAACTGTTTAACCACTTCAGCCTACAGGGTTGAAATTTTTTTTGCATCTGAGCAACTTTCACCTCCCATTCATTTGCTAATAACTATCACTACTCGGCACAATGAATGGATCTATATCTTGTTTTTTCCGCCACCAATTAGGCTTTCTGTGGGTGATACATTTTGCTGAGAATTTATTGTAAATCTATTTTAACAGGAATATTAAGAAATAAATGGAAAAAAATTATTCCTCAGCTTTTGGCCATTATAGTTTGAAATTAATACATGCTACCATAATTAAAACCTATGTACTTTACCAATTTGTCCCGCTTATTACACCATTTAAATTATGTCCCTATCACAATGTATGGAGCCGATATTCAATTTGAAAATAAAGGTGCATTTTTTCAATTTGCGGCCATCACTATTTAGAAGCCCATAATTTAATAAATCATATTGATATACTCCTTTGACATGAATATCTAAAAAGTTCAGACCTTTAGGTAACTATATGTTTTGTTTTTTTATTGTAATTTTTTTTTTTTTTTAATTAAAACTTCTATGTGGGTATTTTTTGGTGTGGGAGGTAAAAGGGGATTTTTCATGTTTAAAAAAGTATTTATTTAATACAAAGGGCTTGATTCACAAAGCGGTGCTAACTGTTAGCACGGCCGTTTTCGCACGAATTTTCGCAATGCGCGCGATCGCGAATTTTCACGTGAAACCATAATGTTTTCGCGTGAAAACGCGCATTTTTGCGCGAAATTGATATCGTTTTCGTGGGAAAATTCGCATTTGCGCACGAAAACGTTATCGTTTCACGCGAAAATTCGCGCGAAAACGGCCGTGCTAACAGTTAGCACCGCTTTGTGAATCAAGCCCAAAGTGTGTTTTTGGTGTAGTTTGCCATTTGGCCACAGTCAAAAAGTCCTGGGAGCGAGTCCTGGGAGGAAGAAGAAAGAAGACCAGAGCTCAGAAAAGCCGCAGCGTCTGAAGAGACGCTGTCGGCTTTTCTCCGGGAGGGGTCCGATCAGTGAAAGGGATTTAGAATCCCTTTCATTGATCGCTGGGCTAATGGCCAGCAGCGGGGGCTGCTGGCCCCCGCTGCTGGCCATTATACATACATGCTACCGTAATTAAAACCCACACATTTTATTTGCCCATTTGTCCCGGCAAACAGGAAGTAATGCGGAGACATGTAAGTAATGGTTTTTGTGAATGATGGTGCCATCCCATCGATGGCTGCAGTCATTCACAACAATGAATGGGACTGTCCCATTCATTGATCTCCCGTCTAATGATTGGTGGCGGTGTCAAGCGCTGGGGGAGGGGGGGGGGGTGTTTGAGCAGGAGTGCGCGCCAGCAAGGGACATAGAAGCTACGTCCCTGCAAGAAAATATAGGGAAATGCAGGGACAGTTACTTGTCCCGTGGGAGGGCAAGTGGTTAAAATACATGTAAACACATACAAATGTTTTTTTCCAGAGTAAAATGAGCCGTAAATTAATTTTCTCCTATGTTGCTGTCCCCTACAGCAGGTAGTCTAAATCTTAGGCCTGGTTCACATTAGTGTTCGCTGTCCGGATTCGTCTGATTGGATCTGCACCGTATACTGGACAAACGGAACATACGTTCCGCATAGCAATGCAAAGTCTATGCGGACGTTCACATGCTTCCGTTCCGTACAGAACGGAGCCGGATCGGATCCGGACTCCAGACAGTTTTCAAACATGCACTATTTTTCGGGTCCGGATCATCCGGCCCACGCACCCGGACCGGAGCCTGACTGCACCATCCGGAAATAGAAACCAATGGGGAACGGAAAGCACAGAACACACTGGCTATCAAAACCGGACGTTCTACCCAACTTCCTATGCATATTCTAGCGGCCATTTCGGATGGGGACACATGGGCCCAGCATTTCTGGAGTGCAGCAGCAGTGACTTTGTGCTGGAGCTGTTGGCAGTATGTCGGACGTGGAGGTGAGGCCCTAAACAGCGGAGGACCTGATTGTACAGGTGCACCTTCTGCTGACCTCCCACACCCCAACAATTTTAATAGTTTATTTCGCTATTTTTACCACATGGATCCAGATAGCAGCCTGATTCATGTCTGATGCAAACGGACCGGATCCGGTCCGTTTGCATCCCAGAACGCAAGTGTGAACAGGGCCTTACAGATCCAACATGTTTTGGACTAGTCAGTCTCTTCATTGTGGATTCTCAGCAAGGCTTTTATTCTTTATAAAGATATTCCCTAAAAAGGGTTTATACAAAGATGCTGGGCAGCCTCCCTGCACACTTTTTTGGGCAACTGGATGGAGCAACCTCCATTCACTAAGTGCTTTTGAAAACAAACAAAACCCCGAGAATCCCCCATGAGTAGATGGGTTAGTCCAAGACCTGTCAGCTCTATCAGATGTCTACTACTTACTGTAAGTGACAGCAACATTGGAGAACTGTAATTTATGGTTCATTTTACTCTGGAAGAAACATACTTATTTCTATGTGTTTACATATATTTTACAATTTTAGAGTTTTTACAGCAGTGAAAATGTTAAAAAGTAGAGAAAAGACAGCACCTGCTATCTAACAGGATGTTCAAAGAGAGAGACACTTGCACCATCCAAGATATAGACCACGGTTTTTTACTGCAAACGTAGACATAAAAATGTAGTGACGTATCCTAGCAAAAGGAAAAATGTAAAAGAATAAAAATGCTGTACAGAAAATAAGTTGAAACCCATAATCAGAAACAGTCACTCCATAAATACAGGATACATAACCACCTTACAGACCAGGAGGTTCCGTTTTATTTCCTTTGGCGTGAGGAAAAATTAATTATTGGCTTCTTTTCATCCAAGTATATACACAATCATTTTAATATTTTAAAATGTAACTGTCGGGCATAAAAAAAAAATCAATTATTTATTTTTATCTGGTAAACAAGTAATAAGGATGCTAACCAGGCAATCAAAAAGTTAAAATCACTATTACTTTTCTTGTTGATAAATGATTATTCCCCAGTTTACCTGACTCTTATTTGGTACACACAAAATTTGGTACACAAAAAGGAAGTTGCAGGCATGCTGGGTTGTCCTTTTTTTGCTTCTCTACTTCCCCGCAGAGTTAACTAATGCAGCCTGATTGGCTGAAGCCTCTTTCCCTCCTGTTTTCCCCTCCCACACCTCTGTTCCTCTCTGATTGGCCAATATTTCTCATGCTGAGACAATGCACTTTCTATAGTGGAGGGCGGGCAATCCATGCACAATCAGGCAGAGGAGAGTAAGGGAGGAAAGGACATCAGGATTGGCTTCAAAATAGCCACAGTTGAAATGGGAAATGCTAAGAAGGATTTTCTCTTTTTTTACTGTAGAAAAATCACAAAAGTGCAATACATATGTTATGTAAGTAGAGCAAGTATTTATCTTATATGTGGGTTTTTTTCCCCCTGAGATAGTATGGCTGACAGCTCCTCTTTAAGGTATCAAAAGAAAAAACAAAAAAACATTTCATTTTAGAACATTGACAAAACAAACACAAAAAAGTATGACAATTACAAGTTTATTTATAACAAACCGCTCAATTACAAAAATACTAAGATCCCTTCAATACATGCCATATATGCAACAGTGAGTAAAGAATAATGAGGCAAAAAAGTCCAATTGCAATTGCCAGGATATAATAGTAAACATGACCACTGTCACAATGGTCTCTTGTATTGCATATTACCCCCCCCCCCCCCTCCATCCCTGAGTTTACAAATATACATATACACATATGACTATAGATCAGAATCTGACAGATTCTATATGCATATCTATTGGGCTATCACAGTATATTGCATCTTAAGCCCGGTAAGGTAGAGAAACGCTTATGTCTTGAAGGTTACTGTGATGGTTCCTTCTGGATGGTCCAGCAGTTTATGGATAATGGCTCATTTCACTCAGTTCTCAAGTGCAATAGGAATAAGGCATCTGACATTCTTAAAACAAAATACCATGCCAGCAATATACAGAGATAAAAGTCTCACCTACAATTGCAAATCTGCCATGCAACTTTACACATTTGTTTGCATGAATGTAGATTATGTCTTTCAGGCCTCTTGCACACTGCAAGCAATTCAGATTCAGATTCCGCTTTTTAATCAGTTTTTACCTCCGTTTCAGATTCAGATTTGCAGTGTGCAAGGAGCAAACTGCAAATCTGAATCTGAATCGGAAGTAAAAACAGATTAAAAAGCGGAATCTGAATCTGAATCGCGTGCAGTGTGCAAGAGGCCTCACAGTGGAGTGAGTCTTATGGAATGGCGAGGTGAGAATCCTGGCCACCATTTTTGCTATCTGCTTAAGTCCCTTGAGGTCCTGCTTCCTAGTGTCCTTTGTTCAAGACTCAAGCGGCTAAAAAAAGGGTGATCAAGTGCCTCACGCAATGTGATCCTCAGTGTGGGGCTATAGTCCAGCATCTTCTGTAGGAGGTCAAACAGCTCGGAATGCTCACAGGACTCTTCAGTCTTATAGGTCTGTCAGAAATAATCCACATAAAGCAAATTAATACTATACAAGCAGACAAAAAGATCACTATGAATTTTTAAGAGATTGGGCAATCCAGAGAAGCCTACCAAGACAATATACAAATGCTTTTCGTAACACCTGTTACAGAAGCACTATATCCAGAAAAACCCTCGCAGGTGAGATTTTGTTCCCAGGGAAATTAGCCTATCACAGCAAGCCAAAAATATACCAACCGGAACTCAACCAGTCTACAGGAACTGGATGCATGGAAAATAAGTAAGTTGTATGACAAATGGTCAGTAGCTTCAGGATACAGGTTGTTGAATTATCAGAGGACAAAGAGTTGAACTCATGACTTTCCCAGTGCTGCACTCACTGTAGTCAGCAGCTTGACTGTTTGCTGTGGTGTGGTATAGAGCACAGCTTTATCTGCCAAAAATTATTTCTTTGAAATAATCAACGACCAAACTCCATGTTTTTACTCAAGTAATGTATATATATTTTCTATTACAATATACTGTACATTAAAGTGAACCTCCGGTCAACAAATACATTCTTGCCTAAAAAGAGGTAAGCCTCTGGATCCTGTAGAGGCTTCCCGTGTACTCCTCCCTGCTGCTTACTGGTACCCTCTGCCCTCTGGAAGATCTGGGCCAGGCTTCTCTTCATGCACGAGTGCGCTGCACCTGCGTAAACACGGCTGCACCTGGGAAGTAGCACTTAGCTGCTTGTGCATGAAGAGGAGCGCCCTTCAAACCAACAAGCTGTTGTCTGATTTCTTAGGGAAAAGGAGGAAGGGGGGGGGGGGGGTGTCCATGAGGTGGTGGATCCAGACGCTTCCCACGTCGTCAGGTGTTTTTTGACCCAAGGTTCGCCTCGGCTGCACTTTAAATAATCAATTAGCTAGAAATAGGAAAGTATCCACCTACCCGTAAAGGATGACAGTTCTTGCTAACATATCGACCATCTGCACTATTCGTATCCCAGATCAAGGAGCCATTCTGAAAGTACTTTTGTTTTCTGAAAAATACATATACAATGGTCGGTTTAAAAAAAAAACAAAAAAAGACTAATATGAAGATATGTGTAAACAGTTTAGATTAAATACCCAGC
The DNA here is from genome assembly GCF_040937935.1 of Hyperolius riggenbachi. Classification (NCBI taxonomy): domain Eukaryota; kingdom Metazoa; phylum Chordata; class Amphibia; order Anura; family Hyperoliidae; genus Hyperolius; species Hyperolius riggenbachi. The sequence goes on along the minus strand of NC_090648.1, from coordinate 212,982,102 downwards.
ACCAAGATGTTACCAGAGTGACTGAGCATTGGCTATTACCATCTTTTGATTATGCCTCAGTTTGCCACAATGACTTGTCTGCCCATGCAGCATGTGTAAACCGTAGCAGTCATTGGACCTCTGGACTATGTGGGAAGGGGTGAAGCTGGAGCTGTGGCAGGAATTGAGAGGCTAGTAAATGGATGGATGGATGGATGGATGGATGGATGGATGGATGGATGGATGAATTAGACAAAACCTCCTGCAGGTATATATAATGAATTTTTTAATTTTCAGCTTTTTCAGGGTGGCGCCCCAAGCAATCAGGAAAGCACTCTATGGCCTAGTGCACACCAGAGCGTTTCCGCTGCGGTTTGCGATCCTCCTGCGGGTGCGGATCCGCTAGGGTAATGTATTTCAATGGGCTGGTGCACACCAGAGCGGGAGGCGTTTTGCAGAAACGCATACTCCCGGGCTGCAGCAGATTTTGGATTGCGGATGCGTTTCTGCCTCAATGTTAAGTATAGGAAAAACGCAAACCGCTCTGAAAAACGGCACTTCAGAGCGGTTTGCCAGGCGTTTTTTGTTACAGTAGCTGTTCAGTAACAGCTTTACTGTAACAATACAGGAAATCTACTACACCAAAACCGCTACACAAAACCGCAAAACGCTAGCTGAAACGCTACAGAAAAAGAAGAAAAAGCGTTTCAAAATCTGCTAGCATTTTGCGGATCTGCTAGCGGTTTTTGGTGTGCACCAGGCCTATATGCAGACAGGATAGGCTGTTTTTGGAAACGCGCAATGCAAGCCAAATGCCACTCTGAATTCATTTTAAACAAGAACTAACACTGCTCCATAAACTTCAACCCCTGCATTTAAGATTTGTTCAAACTGCTACAGAAGCGCAGATCAAACACACCTCCCAAAAATATATACAAGTTAGGAAACACTAATCTTATAATCTAGCAAGTGTACCTTGCTCAAATGACTGAGCAGACCAATGTCCAAGCCCATTGTTTCCCACCCCACCCCTGCTGAAAGCCATTTTATTGTGTGTTCCACCATTGTCCCTCCTCCCCCTCCACAGCTACAGAATATGTTCAGAGGCTATTTAGCTCAGAGGAGTTTCCCAAAGGATCAAGTCCCAATCCCTATGGGCAATAATAATCTTCATGGGTGTGTACACACCTCTATTTGGCATATAATACAAAGGTGGCCAAGAGTTTTTTTGCAGTGATTTGACTAGCAGAATTAGGTCCAATGGGCCTGCCTCATTTAGGAACCCTTGTCTCCTGCTCCTCCAGGACTTGTCCTGAGCCTTTCACCTCAGCATGCACGGTGACCAGCTGTTTCCCCTCTGCCCTAATTAACGCTTTTGATCATTTTAGCACAATCTTACACACAAGGTTATGTGCCATGGTGCCTCACAGAGCTAAAATGGGCAATAATTCCTTCTGTCTGTAAGCTGAAGGAACTATTTTAGCTCTGATTTTGAGGCTTTTTTAAAAAAAAAAACAGACATCTGTATGCTTTGAGTCCTATGGGGGGGGGGGGGGGGAGGGGGGGGGAAGCACTTTACAAATGTTAATATTGTAAAGTATTAGTTTGGAGGCAGGACATTTTTTTTTTTTGCTGCTTGGTCTGCTTGGCGGCCTTTTTTCACTATTAAAAAGTTATGTAAAGTATATAAAACTCAATCTACAATATGGATCAATAATTTAAGAAAAAAGAAAAACACTAGTTGCATGATACGATGTTCTAGTAATCTCTTCTCTAACCTCTTTCTGTTCCAGATATTAGTGACCACCATTTTTATCTAAGTGCTTTTTATTGGGTTATGCTGCCCTCTGGACTATTGGTTAGAGGTCCCCTGGCATCCTCCTGGCTCCTCTTCCATCCCGCTGGCGGCTCCGTTATTCAGCGACTATGGCCTGAAGTTGCCAGTACGCGTAGCCGCCGCTCACGCTACGAGTCATCATGCCGGCCAACACATGCATAAGATTCTAACGCCGGCTGCCGTGATGCAGTGTAGTGGCCGTGAGGACGCATAGCGTGCGCAGCAGAGATTCGTACTGGCAACTTCAGGCTGAAGTCGCCAATTAATGGAGCCGCCAGTGGGACCGGGAGAGGAGCCAGGATGACCTCGCGGCCTACGGTGGGGCTGGAGGAAGCCCCAGGTAAGTGCAAATTGAGATTTTAAAACCCGCTCATGGTCCCTTTAACATTCACAGCGCTTCAGAATCAGAACAATCAGAATCACGGCCATCACTTTCCACAAGAAAATCTAACCCCCCCCCCAAAAAAAGACAAAAAACAAAAACCTTTTCCTTACTTGGTTTTATAGATCATGCGTCGAGGTAAAGGTCCAAGAATTCTCTCCATCATAACCAAATGCTCAATATTATCATGGGTCTGTGGATACAGAAGACATTGTTAATTACTGAAGCACACACACACACACTTACCGGTTTTCCTCTGTTTTCACCTTATCTATGTTACATTTTTAAGCTCCCAAAGAGCAAAAATATAATTAAAGTAAGAAGGTGCACGCCAAGAACAGCATGCAATTTTCCGACGACTGACGACACCATCCACCGCCTCGCCACTATGTCCTCCCCAATGCCTGCTGTGCCAAAATGTATGTGGCTGTGGCTGGATGGTGTAATGGTTAAGGGCTCTGCCTCTGACACAGGAGACCAGGGTTCGAATCTCGACTCTGCCTGTTCAGTAAGCCAGCACCTATTCAGTAAGAGACCTCAGGCAAGTTTCCCTAACACCGCTACTGCCTATAGAGCGCCCTAGTAGCTGCAGCTCTGGCGCTTTGAGTCCGCCAGGAGAAAAGCTCGATATGTCATTTGTCTTGTATACATTACCTGTCCGCGTCCCCCACTGCTCCGGGCGCATTCTCCTCTTCTGCATACACATGTCCCATGTGGTTTCCTGGTAAGGGCACACGTGATGTCACACACGCGCCCTTACTAGGAAACCACGTGGGGCGCGTGTGTATGCAGAAGAGGAGAATGCGCCCGGAGCAGCGAGGGACAGGCAAAGGCCGCAGACAGGTATGCACTTTGGCACGGCGGGCATTAGGGGGGCACAGAGGAGAGACAGCACACATGGCCAATTCCAGATCCATTTCAGCATGAAATTGATTGGCAATTGGCCTGATTCGATAAGAGAGATTTGTCTCTTGGTCAAATCTGCCCATACATCGCTAGATGTATGGCTACCTTTAGTTTCCAAGCTGAAGTCAAATTTTAAATGGAGTTTCTCCTTGTCAAGGCTCTCACCAAGAGCTCTACTGTGGTAAGGTTCAAAGTGACCCTGAAGTGAGGGATATAAAGGCTGCCATATGTACTTCCTTATAAACAAAGCCAGTAAGCAGGTCCCTTTGACACCAGTGTGTGAAGCACACACCTGAAAGAGGCATCCAACTAGCATGGTCAAACTTTGGTTAGAGCATCGGACCCTTTCTTACAGAATCAGCGCTGCACCAGATTGATCCTTCCTAAGGAATGGATGTATTTTGTGGCATTCACCCAAACGGGGAGAAGAAAGTTGGTGGTTATAAACACTGTATGGAACACACTTTTAGAATTGGTGACCTTAACTCACAAGGTATCCAAACACACTTAATGGACATAATGGTGGCCATAAATGGTACAATAAAAACGTTTGATTATCCTGTTTATTTGATCTAAATGATCGAATCGAATGAAAGTTGAAAATATTTTTTTTCGATCAAGAAATTCGAACGATTATCCCGTTTTTGAGAAAAATCAGATCGGACATGCTGAAAAAAATCTTTATATTCTAACGGAATAATCGAACTAAATTATCTAACGTATATACTCGAATCCAAATCGATCCCCTGTATAAGTCGACCCCCCAAATTTGACCCTCACAAGGTGGATTTTTTCAATTATTCAAGTATAAGTCTATATGTAATTATATGTAAGCCAGCCAGGTATGTGCCTCCAGTATAGGTAGCCAGTATTGTTACCCCAGTATAGGCTAGGCAGGTAGGTGCATCCAGTGTATGTAGCAAGGTAGTTGCCCCCAGTATAGGTAGGCAGCCAGGTATAGTTGCCCCCAGCATAGGTAGGCAGCCAGGTATAGTTGCCCCTAGCATAGGTAGGTAGCCAGTATAGTTGCCCCTAGCATAGGTAGGTAGCCAGTATAGTTGCCCCTAGCATAGGTAGGTAGCCAGTATAGTTGCCCCTAGCATAGGTAGGTAGCCAGTATAGTTCCCCCTAGCATAGGTAGGTAGCCAGTATAGTTGCCCCTAGCATAGGTAGGTAGCCAGTATAGTTGCCCCTAGCATAGGTAGGTAGCCAGTATAGTTGCCCCTAGCATAGGTAGGTAGCCAGTATAGTTGCCCCTAGCATAGGTAGGTAGCCAGTATAGTTGCCCCCAGTATAGGAAGGTAGCCAGTATAGTTGCCTCTTGCATAGGTAGGTAGCCAGTATAGTTGCCCCTAGCATAGGTAAGTTAGCCAGTACAGGTGCCCCCATGTATAGGCTGCAGCGGCGGGAGAGCGGGAATAGAGGCAAACATCTCACCTATCTTCCATCTACTTCCTCTCCCAGGCATCCCATGCGCTGATACCAGCGTCTCCTGTGATGACATCACAGGAGACGCTGGTATCAACACAAGGGGATGCGTGGTAGATGGAAGATAGAGGCTGTGGAAGGTGCGAGGTTTGCCTCCATGCTGCCCGCTCTCCCCGCTGCTGCAGCTGTCAGTTACCACATCCACCGCTGGGCGCAGTCTTCTCGCTTCTCCTCCACTCGCGCTGTAACTTCCGCTCCCGACGTCATGTGACATCGGGAGCCGGACCATCTCCGAAGGGGGTAGACTGTGCGAGCGAGGGAAAAGAGAAGACACTGCGCCCAGCGATGGATGGTGAGTAACCCCTCCACACACACACCCCACACCCCCACCCAGGCTGTAAGTCGCAAAATTTAGGACTATGCGACTATAAGTCGACCCCTCCACTTTTGTACTTTGGGTCAGTCCTAAATTTTGCGACTTCTAGTAGAGTATATACGGTAATCGAAAAAAATTGAAAAATTTTACAATGTATGGCCACCATAACAGAGACAACCATTATGACCCAATAAAAGTACCATTGTCAGAATTCTAGCGGTTTTATTTATGCAGGAAAAACTGTCATATGTGTATGTATATATAAACATTAATAATCAATACAGTCCTTCTCTTTGATTCATTAATAATCAATACAGTCCAAAGGCGAGTCAGTTCCTTTCTGAAAGTTTGTACACAGAAAATGAGTCCGACCAGAAAAGAACATGTGCACAGCAATTTATGGACCACACTTCCAAGAAGTGATAACATATTTTTAATAAAGGCCAAGCTCATAGGAGAGGTAGAGCAGCCAATGGAATTATTGCTTCGTGATACGTTTACACCGGTACATCAGCAGAGCGTTGCAGTCTGTCAGAATAACGCACAGCATTATATTGAAAGCATACTTCCAAAGTAAACAAACTTACACAAGGATGGCAAGTGCACATTACCAAACAGCACCTGGCTTGGAAATGGTCTGCAGGGAAAGCCTGTTGGTAAAATTTAAAAGGCTCCGTAAGTGCAAATGCATCTACAGTATCAGAACTAGTGTGGGCTGAAACAGATTACATTATCTGTTCTAGTGACAGCAGTTTCCCATTATAATTCAATTATATGTTAGCAGGCGTGCCGCGTGTAACGCATTTCAGCTCCTCTCACCAAAACCAATGCCCAGGCATTCAGTGTGTGGTAATTAGCTCTTACCATCCTAGTGTTAGTTTAGCTTCGAGTAGCTGTGGGTTATTTTCCCAGGTGGTGAGAGCACTTGGGGTGCTGCCTATGCCAACCTCTACCCCCTCCCCCCCCCCCTTTAGGGGTGTAGATTTACTGTGGTGGTCCCAGGCAGTATGAGTGTTGGGATGCTGCCTGTATTGCTCCCGCCCATTTGGAAGCCCAGAGCACTCTAAAGGTGATGTAGCTCTCAATTCCCATAGCAGATGTTAGGAGGGGGCAGGAGATAGCTTGCATGCGGTGTCCATGCTAACACGTAATTGCATTATCTCGTTAAACTGATGTCTGTAGGATAGAAGAGACTGTAGTCTGTTTCAGCCCTTGCTAGTTCTGGTACTGCATTTGAACTTCCTGTACCTTTTAAATTTGCCCGACGTGCTTTCCCTTCAGACCATTTCCAAGCCAGGAGCTGCTTGGAAATGGTCTGCAGGGAATGAGAAAGCCCTCTAATGCAACCTTGTGTTAGAAGGCTTTCCCAGGTGGTAAGGGCACTTGGGGCTCCCAGACAGGTAGATTAGTCCAGGATCTCCATAGATCCCACATTACAGGGAATGAGAGTTCTGACTATAACCCCTACCATAGTCCACAGCAAACGCTGCATCAGTAACCTGAGATGCAATGCCCTGCCTAAAGGTGCCCATAGACCTAAAGATTCTGGGCAGATTCGACAAAGACAAATTTATCTCTAATCGAATCTGATTAGAGATAAAATATGTCTTTGTTGATTCTGCCCATACATTACAATTACAGGCCGATTTCTGTCAGATTTCGGCATGAAATCTTCAGGGAATTGGCTAAATCCGCCACTGTCCCCCAATGTATAAATGTCCCCCCCAGTGTGTGCATTTATACGTTACCTGTCCTGTAGCAGCCTCCGTGCGGTGCCTGTAACCTCCGGGTGGCTCTCCGTACGCGCTACTGGCGCTTAGCGTCTGCCGTCACATTTATACATTGGGGGGGGGGGGGGCACATTTATACATGGCGGCGGGGGTTTCGACGCTTGTTCCGAAATCGGCCGCCATACCGACGCACACCCCACCAACCAATTTCGGCCAGACATCTTGCGGCATGCGCGATTGACCATTTCGGGATGGAAATTGGTCGCTTTGTCGATCGGGCATGCACTTGGCAGCACCAATTTTCATCCAATTTGATTATAATAATCAAATTGGATGGTCGATTGGCCACCAAGTCGCCTGATGTATGGCCACCTTAAGGGCCAGTTCACATGGGCTTTCAGAGGCGTTGGTAGATGCTTTTCTGCTTTCTGGCAGAGACGCTTTTAGAATCTGTTACCGATGTTTTATCATTGCATTTTGAGCCCCCTAGGGGGACACAGATGTGGCAAACATGGCACATGCTACAGCATAGGATCGAGAGGGGCTTTTATGCAAATAGAGAAAAGCCGGTCCAGTGTATAAAAAGCGCTTCCAATCACTTGAATGGACAGCGTTTGAGCAACAAATGCCGGGTTTAACACCTGTGTGTAGAATACAGCACTGAACTGCTGAACCTGCACTGCTCCATCATATTCATTTGTTAAATAAAATTATGTGAATGTTGCCCCAAAAACACAACAACAAGAAAATGCATCCTCAGCAGTACCTGGAAGAGCGTGAAGCCAGTGTAATATTCAAACAGGATGCATCCTATGCTCCACACATCACAAGGCTGAGACCAACCCAGTTCTACAAGAAAAATAAAACAAAGGTGGAACTACATAAATATATATTTTTCATGCAACAACTCGATACATCTCAGTGCTGTACATAAAACTTTGCACAGATAACAGAAGCAGAGAAGAGGACCCTACTCATTCAAGCTTACAATCTCTCTATATAAATGGTATAGGCCAGAAGAAAAATTTAACTTGCCAAGAAAGCCGATGTGAAAAAAAATCTAGGGAGTCAAGAGCTGAGACATTAGGAACACTGAGGATAGCAGGAAGAGAGGAAGAACCACCACTGAAGGAAAATCACCAACAACACTTAACGTGACACTGAAGCAGAAAAAAAAGCCCCAAAAAACACTTATGATATAATGAATTGTATGTGTAGCACGGATCATTAATAAAACATTTTTAGTAGCAAAAAAAATAAAAATAAAAAATAAAATTCATTTGTATTTTTAGTTACCGTATATACTCGCATACAAGCCGAATTTTTGACCCCCAAAAAAGGGGTTAAAAGTTGGGGGGGGTCGGCTTGTATGCGAGTCTTCCCTGGTGGGTGGTCCGCGCCCCGCTCCCCCCCCCCTCCCCGCTCCCCCCGCGGCCGCCGCTGCTTTTACCTGCTTAGGCAGCGGCCGCTTCCTAATCCGCGTTCCTCTTCTGAAACTTTTCAGAGTGCATCACAGCAGCGCGCCCCCGGCGCTGCTGCTGTGACGATGCAGGGGCAGGAAAGAGCGGTTCCCTTGGTAACGGCGATACAGATCGCCGCTATAGGGAGCCGCGCTCTTTCCTGCACACTGCATCGTCACAGCAGCAGCGCCGGGCGCGCTGCTGTGATACACGCTGGAAGTTCAGAAGAGGAACGCGGATTAGGAAGCGGCCGCTGCCTAAGCAGGTAATAGCAGCGGCGGCCGCAGGGGGGAGGGGGGAGCGGGGGAGCACTACCTACCTATGCTGGGCACTATACTAGCTAAACTGGGCACTATACTGGCTAAACTGGGCACTATACTGGCTAAACTGGGGCACTTTACTAGCCATACTGGGGCACTATACTAGCTAAACTGGGCACTATACTAGCTAAACTGAGGCACTACCTACCCATACTGGGCGCTATACTGGCTATACTGGGCACTTTACTAGCTATACTGGGCACTATACTAGCTATACTGGACACTACCTACCTATACTGGGCACTATACTAGCTATACTGGGACACACTGGGGGGCTGCACCAATCCAGCATTTCCTACCCCCGGCTTATATGGGGGTCAATCATTTTCCCCTGTTTTTCAGGGAAAAGTTGGGGGGGGGGTCGGCTTATATGCGGGTTGGCTTATATGCGAGTATATACGGTATATGGCTTTAAAAAAAAATGCATCATTCTGTAATATTTCAGTTTATAAGCTACACTATGCATTTTAAACTATGAAACAGACTGGAGCTAATGAACCTTTAAACTTCTCTGCAGTAAAAGCTTATCTGAAGTTGTGTTTCATTGTTTGATGTACAAGTGCTTTAGAAAATAGCATTGCTCTGACTAAATTAGTTGGGAGAGCTCAGATAAGCGCTTTTGCCTAGAGAACAACTGAAGTTTCACTCTTCCTGTAATGCAAACATCATGAGACTCATATCTGTGAACTAATGTTCTATTTCTTCGCTGTACTACAGATACAGTCCTGGCCAAATGTTTTGAGACTGTCAAAAATATTAGTTTCAAAGTTTGCTGCTAAACTGCTTTTAGATCTTTGTTTCAGTTTATGTGAAGTACTGAAATATAATTATAAGCACTTCGTACTTTCAAAGGCTTTTATTGACAATTACATGAGATTTATGTAAAGAGTCAGTATTTGCAGTGTTGGCCCTTCTTTTTCAGGCCCTCTGCAATTCGACTGGGCATGCTTTCAATCAACTTCTGGGCTAAATCCTGACTTATAGCAACCCATTCTTTCATAAGAACTTCTTTGCGTTTCTCAGAATTAGTTGGTTTTTGTTTGTCCACCCGCCTCTTGAGGAATGACCACAAGTTCTCAATGGGATTAAGATCTGGGGAGTTTCCAGGCCACGGACCCAAAATTTCAACGTTTTAGTCTCCAAGCCACTTAGTTCTAACTTTTGCCTAATGACACGGTGCTCCATCATGCTGGAAAATGCATTGTTCTTCACCAAGCTGTTGTTGGAATGTTGGAAGAACTTGCTGTTGGAGGGTGTTTTGGTACCATTCTTTATTCATGGCTGTGTTTTTTAGCAAAATTGTGAGTAAGCCCACTCCCTTAGATGAGAAGCAACCCCACACATGAATGGTCTCAGGATGCTTTACTGTTGGCATGACACAGGACTTATGGTAGCTGTGACAATCCAGCCTCGCGATCCCGTCGAGATCTGCTCCCGTTAGCGTACGCAGGAAGTACGGGCGCAGACGGACAACGAGACCGGTTGCTGGATCGTCAGAGGAAAGAAAGCAAAGGAAAAGGCGACAGAGCGTGCCAATCCCGTCTAATCTGCTCCCGTTAGCATACGCAGGAAGTACAGTGAACAGACTGACAAAGATTGGTCGCGCAGCTGCCGACAATATGTAATGGGACAAACATCCACCAATCTCGTATTACTAGGCCACTGTTGCCATGCAGGTCTCATGCACTAGAGACTTCTGGAGGCAAATTCACTGTGTGCGTAGTAAACGGTTAAGATCGGTTGGAGGTGCCCATACATGTACAATTCTGATTGTATATACAATCGGTAAACTAAAAATATCGATTTCGCGCTGGAAATCGGGTAAATACACTGCCACCACTGTCTGATTGGATGAATGGAGCAGACAGTCTCCAACTAGGGTGAAGAGACCCCAATGCTATCATAAGGTAGCCAGCCCAATCACGTTCAACACGCTCCAGTCACCGTTCGGGGAAGAGTCACTCCTGACGGCTTAAAGACTGTGAGCAATGTGACGTTAAAGAAAGGTTACTGGGTCCCTATATGATGCAATCTCGAATTGTGTTTACAATCGAGAAAGGCCATCCTACTTACCGGTAGTAGTGTTTCTGCGAATACTCCAGGACAGCTCACCTGAGATTACCATTGAGTCCCTCCCCTATGGAAACAATTGCAAATTAAAATCAATCAATCAATCAGCCCTTGGTCCCACCCTATATAGCCAGTCCTCTCCTTCCCATCATCAGTTCAATAGAAGAGTATCTAGCTCAACCCATTCTGTCTTTAATTATTTATTCCTCTGACATACGCAAAATTAGGGCTGGGTACTAAGGCAGCTGTCCTGGAGTATTCGCCGAAACACTACTACCGGTAAGTAGGACGGCCTTTCTCTCATCATACTCCAGGACAGCTCACCTGAGACCAGCGAGAACTCTTTACCTTAGGGTGGGATGACTGCCTGAAGCACTTTGCGTCCAAACGTCTGATCCTGGCTGGATAGCAACTCCACACGATAGTGCTTCACAAATGTCGAATGTCCCGACCATGTAGCTGCCTTGCATATCTGGTCTAATGTTGCTCCCGATCTTTCTGCCCAGGAGGCTGCCAAGGACCTCGTAGAATGTGCTTTTATGTTTGTGGGTATATCTCTACCTGACTCCTTATAAGCTAAACCTATAACCTCCCTGATCCATCTGGCTATGGAACTTCTTGAAGCCTGTAACCCCTTACGGCTACCTAAAAATAAAGCAAACAGATGGCTGGACCTTCTCCACTGCCGTGTCCTCTGTAAGTAGGTAATAATCGCCTGTCTTACGTCTAGATTCGCCAACCTCCTTTCCTTATTTTTAGGATCTGTGGAAAAAGATGGTAAAATAATTTCCGGAGCTCTATGGAACCCTGTGACTACCTTTGGTAGGTATGTTGGATCTGGTCGGAAGACTATTCTGTCTGGGTGTATTATCATATAAGGATCTTTTATTGACAAGGACTGTATGTCTCCCACTCTCCTTGCTGTTGTAATGGCGACTAAGAAGGCTACCTTTAATGTTAGCAGCTTAATAGGGATTGCATCTGCTGGTTGAAAAACATCTGACATCAGAAAATCAAGAACCAGTGATAGGCTCCAGGGAGGTACCACTTTTACTGGTATAGGTTGTGATCTGGCCACTGTCTTTAGAAAGTTCTTCATATGCAACTCAGTGGACAACTGCCTGTCCAAAAAAACTGATAATGCTGACACCTGGACTCTGAGGGTGCTGACTGCAAACCCCATGTCCACGCCATCCTGTAAAAATTCTAAAATAAACCTCGTGTCATTTGATCTGACACTATTTTTCTCCTTCCAAGAACAAAAAACCTTCCATACCTTGGAATAAATTCTTCGTGTGTTTTCTTTTCTACATCTTAACAGAGTGGTAATAACCCTCTGTGAAAATCCTAAACCACTCAAAGTCTGCCTTTCAGGATCCAGGCTGTAAGCTGGAGAAACCCCGGATCTGGATGTAGCTGACCGTTCTGCATCAATAAGTCTAGCCTGGCTCCTAAGTGCCAAGGGCCCCTTATCTTTAGGGTCTGTAGAAACGGGAACCAGGCCCTTCTCGGCCACCAGGGTGCTATGAATATCACCTCTGAATGTGAGTGTCACAACTTGTTGAGGGCTCTTGGGATCAGGTTGAACGGAGGAAAGGCGTACAATAGGCCTGTCGGCCATTCTACTGTTAGTGCGTCCAACCGGTCTGTTGAAGAGGAAGGATGTAGGGAACAGAAATCTGCTGTCTTTGCGTTCTGTGGAGTGGCAAACAGATCCAATATTGGTCTGCCCCACTGGGCTACTATCTGATCGAAAACTTCCTGGTTCAGTTGCCACTCTGCCTCCGTCAGGGTTGATCTGCTGAGCGCATCTGCCCAACGGTTCTGGGTCCCCTGTATGTGGGTTGCCGTCAGTGACATCACCTGTTCCTCTGCCCAGACTAAGATCTCCATGGTTAACCCTCTGAGACTCTGGACTCTGGTTCCCCCCTGCTTTCTGATATAGGAAACTGTGACCATATTGTCTGAAAACAACGTTACTTCTCTGTTGTGTAACTGAGGTTGAAACGACTGAAGTGCCAATTTGACAGCCATCAGCTCTCTGAAATTTGATGACTTCTGACTGAGCTGCGGAGACCACTGCCCCTGCACCTGATGCCCCTGACAGTGGGCTCCCCAACCCCATGCGTTGGCATCCGTATAAACTTTTACTGGATCCTTTTGCATCCAGGGACGACCCCTGGCTAGCCGGTCTGCATCCAACCACCAGTGGAGTGACTGTAATACTGGCTGTGGGGGGGCAAAGTGATTGTCCAAGGAGGCCTTCTGTCTGTCCCATGTCTGTAGTAACCATGCCTGTAATTCCCGCATATGAGCTTGAGCCCACTCTACTGCCGGGATTACTGCCGTCATCTGACCTAACAGGGTCATTGTCTGTCGTAAGGAAACTGTCGGGGCTAATTCGTAGTCTCTCACCATTGTCATCAACTTGTCTACCTTTGACTCCGGTAGCAAAATCTTTTCCTGACTCGAGTCCCATATTAACCCCAGAAATAGAGCTGTTTGAGTGGGTTGTAAGTATGACTTCTCTCTGCTGACTATCCATCCTAGAGCCTCCAGGGTTTGGATGCAGAGCTGTAAATTTTCTTTTAACGCCTGTTCTGTATTTGCCAGAACTAAAAAGTCGTCTAGATATGGCAGGACCCTTACATTCTGGAGATGTAGATGAGCGACGGCTTCCGCTACCACCTTCGTAAATATTCTCAGAGCGGAGGATATTCCGAATGGCAGGGCGCGATATTGATAATGGCATACCGCGTCCCCCATAATTACCGCAAATCTCAGGAACTTCTGAAAATGCGGATGGATAGGGATGTGGAGGTAAGCGTCCTCCAAATCCAAGGTGGCCATGAACGCTTCTGGCCAAATCAAATTGCGGATCGATGCGACGCTCTCCATCCGAAATTTTTTCTCCAGAATGTAAGGGTTCAGGGGTTTCAAGTTGAGGATCATTCTGTATTTCCCCGACGGTTTTTGAATTACAAACACTCGGGAATAAAACCCCTTGCAATATTCCTGAACCGGAACCCTCTGAATTACTCTCTGTTGTAACAATTTTATCACAGAGGATTGAATTGCTACCACCCTTTCTGGGTCCCTGGGAGTTCCTGTAATTACAAAATTCCTGGGGGGCTGGGCCCGGAATTCTATTTTGTATCCATTTCTTATTAATTCTAAAATAAAACCATTCCCTGTTATCTTCTGCCAGGCTTGAAAAAAATAAAGAAGCCTTCCCCCCACCTGTAAGTCTCCGTCATTTGTCAGGCTTTGCAGAGGCTGGTTGTGGCCTATTGAACAGGAAGGTAGACTTTGCCCTGCCTGCATTATAAGTCCATCTCCTTGTTCTTTGCTGCTGTGGTTGCTGCGAGCTCTGTCTGCCTCCATCTCGTCTGGGAAAATATCGTTTCCCCTGAAAGGACCTATTTGTTCCTCTTTTCCTTTTGTCTGGAAATTTTTTGGCTTTATCTGAGGACCTCTCAAGTATGTCAGTTAAGTCCTTGCCAAACAATAACTGCCCCTCAAACTCCATAGCGCATAACCGATGTTTGGAGGATACATCCCCCACCCAAGTGTTTAACCACACTGCGCGCCTAGCGGAGTTTATGAGAGCAGTTGTCTTGGCTGTGGACCTTAAAGATTCAGTGGCCCCGTCAGCCAAAAAAGCTACTGTCTTGGACATGACTGGTAGGGATTCCAAGATTTTTTCATGTGGGGTACCTGCCACTAAGTGTGCTTTTAACCCCCGCATCCACCTTTCCAAATTGCGCGCCAGGCAGATGGCTGCAATGGCGGGTTTAAACCCAAAAGCCGCTGCCTGCCATGCCCTTTTCAGAAGAATTTCTGCCTTACGATCCATTGGATCCTTTAAACTGCCCGCGTCCTCAAAGGATAAGTCTGCTGATTTAGAGTACTGGGCTAATGGTGCATCTAATTTAGGGCACTTTCCCCATACATCCTGATCCTCCTGCTTAAAGGGAAACTTTCTCTTAAACGACTTTGGTATGAATAATCTCTTTTCAGGCTGTTTCCAGTTTCCACTGAGCTGATATCACACTTTTAATAGATTTGTGCACCGGAAACGTTCTGGTACCGGTTTCCTCCAGTCCCCTGTAAATATCATCCTGAACCGATGTGGCTGGAGTAAAGTCCTGGATATTCTCGGACTCGTATACAGCCTTGAAAAAGCTCTGCCGTATCCTCCACACTAAACAGATACATGGCCCTTCTAGATGTGGAAGCTGTCTGGCCCTCTGAATCTCTAGCCTCCCCCTCCTCAAATGATTCCCCCGAACCCTCCTCAAAAGATTCATTGGGAGAGTCAGGCTCAACTAGCCCCAAAATCGTAGGCAACCCCCGTGTCGGCTGCTGCGGACCGTGTCCCAGTGGTTGCTCCTCAGCCTGTGTCCGACCCTGTACTGGTATCGGATCAGTACTGACCACTACTGCCTGGGGCGGGGGGAGGGCCTGCGGCTGTACCTGCACCTGGGGCTGGGGCTGTGGCTGCATGGGGAAAGCAGCTCTGAAGGCCGCAAATGTGGTTGTCAATTCCCTCTTCATTGACCTCATTAAATCGATCATTACCACATTAGTATCTGTGCTAGAATCCCTATTATGCCTACACTTGTCACATGAGGATCTAGAACAAGTAGGTGGTAAAACATCCCCACATTTAGAGCACTTGTTTGTTTTTTGAGCTGACTTTGCATTCTTCTGTAAGAGAAGACACAAACAAACAATCTCTGTCAGTTCCATGCCAAACAATTCATTGTAACCTGTGCAGGGATCAAAACTGCCTTGTACCTGAGTCTGCTGAGCTGTCTCATCCGCAGCTGGTACCCTGCTGTCTGCGGTGGCCTCCGCTTGTTCCATGTCCGCACAGACAGCGTGTCAGCGTTCACGTGTACCATGCAGCTTAAAAGCTGATCTCCGCTCTCAGCCCCGCCTCCCGAGGTCAAAGAAAAACCTTCCGGCTGAACCACCACTCGTACTGCGGTGGGCGGAGCTTCCACGCGTCTCATTCAGCTTCCCTTCCGGATTCCGGAACGCGCCCACGTGACCTCCAGCCTCGGCCAGGAAGACGCCGCACCTAGATTTTAGAACAGGCGGCCATGAGAGAGGACGCTCCCGGCTCTCCTCCAGAGCTTTTCGCGCCGACAGGTAGTGTTCTCTGCCTCCCCAGGCGTTCCAACACATCCATCCGTCCTGCCCACACAAGCATAGACTGCCCTCTCATGGGGAAAAAGAGACCCTATCTCCACCATAGGTGCTATAGCACGCTCCCCTACGGTGTATAAAACAATAAAACACTGCACTAGTCCATGGGTGAGCGGAAACAATGAAGAACTGATGATGGGAAGGAGAGGACTGGCTATATAGGGTGGGACCAAGGGCTGATTGATTGATTTAATTTGCATTTGTTTCCATAGGGGAGGGACTCAATGGTAATCTCAGGTGAGCTGTCCTGGAGTATGATGAGAGAAACGAAAGTTATCGATTTCGCACAGGAAATCTGGTACTAGCTAATCCTAGAAGGAAGAAACTGTTATTTACAACCTAGCAAGCAAATCAACAATTTATAAGCAAACCATAAACAATGCGGTAGTATGACTGACTCTTCAGAGGGCAGATTCGTTATAGCAGCAATCAGATGACCAGAAAAGGCACAAGGCTGAACGATAAAAATCGTTCGTTTATTTCTAAACTACATACACACAGCTTATTTTAGAACAGATTGATTTGACAGAGGGAAGAGAGGAAAAGAAACAGAATGTCCGATTATATACAGTTCAAATACCGTTATTTGTAGTCCATGCGGCAATCGCAAGTCTTTGGTGAAAGTCCCAAAATGGCGGTTGCCATGCGGCCAACAGGCCTTTGTTAGAAGTAGTTCCAAGATGGAGGTTTTGGCCCGTGTCCTTGCGGGCTGCCAGGATGTTACTAGGCATCAGATTGAAGGTAAAGGACCCAGAGCTTTCTGGGCTCTCTGGGGTTATAGCCCCCACTCCAGCAAGGAGGGGTTAGGGGGCGTGGATCACACACACCTCTTTGCTGCAGGAGGTCTCTGCCCCTCTCATAGAAACAAGAATTTACCTGAATCATGATAGGTGTGCTCATCTGCAAGCCGTACAAGTTATGTTAAATCTAATAACATTTTTAGGTTTGTCAGAATTTATCAAGAACGTTGATACCAAACTTGGGGGGGTTTAGAGTGAACGGTGACCCCAAAATGCATATCTCTGCTTTGGCAGGGCTTACCTTGAATTCAGAAACATCCAATCGTGTGGTTGGTTCCAAATTTCAGAATAAGCGGGTTCTAAAGGCCGTTGCCTATTTGGGAAGTCATCTTTATGATAAAAGATGGATTTCATATTTGTGAGGTCACAGATAGGTTTCCTACTAGGCACTGAGAAAGCCAGCTGTAGTCTCTAAGTGGCTTCTGCAGGATGTTAGCAGGACCTCCTGTGGCTGCTCTTTTCATGTAAGGAGCTGAGGAGCCACCAAGTCTGGGTTAGGCAGTGGAGGTGTGAGATTTCCCTCTTTCTGCCTGGTTGGGGGTCCCTGAATGCCCAGGACCCTTGGTCACATGGAGGTGCGGAAAACTAGGTAACAAGAGCATTTGCTACAGTTGACCAGGGAGAGGAACTGTTAACCCCAGGCTTCCCTGGTCTTTTTATAAACCAAGCCTTTCCCTATCTGCTGTCATTTTTTGTTTAATAGTGGCAACAGGGAATATTTTATAAGGCTCTAACTACTTTTTTTAGGACGAATAAACGTTGATTCGTCACAGTAGCGCTCCCCTTTTCTTCTCCTGACCAGCCTTTTTCCAGATGCCCCAAACAATCGAAAAAGGGGCTTCATCGGAGAATATGACTTTGCCCCAGTCCTCAGCAGTCAATTTATCATACTTTTTGCAGAAGATAAACCTGTCCCTGACTTTTTTTTGGGAGAGAAGTGGCTTCTTTGCTGCCCTTCTTGACACCACTTTAGTGCGCCTCCCCATCGTACCTCCTCCCTTCCCTTTTGAGCAGTACAGGCCACGTGGCTGTAGAGGAAAAACGTGTCTTTAAAGCACTGGTTCCCCATAACTTTATGCTGTCGATCGAGTCATAATGTATGTTTATGCAACTTATAAGTGGATCGAAGAATGCTAAAGCAGTTGCCTCTGCCAACAACTTGGGGCAGAAAATTCATACCAGTCTGAATGCAATGGTAAATGGAATAGGTTGGTACTTTATAAAGCAATAATAATAATAATAATAATAATAATAATAATAATAATAAAATAGTCTGTGCTTTTCTTTGGTTCTAGTCTAAAGCTTAGTATACATTAGGCATTGGCATTAGCTGTACCTCCAGTAAGCATCAATTGATCAGTTTGGCTTCAGTCTGACGAATTTTTAATTTAGTAGTACAGCTGAGCATTTATGGTTGTGTCAAACTGAAAGCAAACTAACACCACATGTATTGTAAGGAGAACAGAGGCGCCAACAGAATAAAATATATCTAAAAACTTTAAAATTCCTCGGGAGGCGGTGGTGGACTCCTCTCCCCGAAGCAGACATGATACTGTCGGTTTTAGTACAAACAAATGTATTTATATACTCCAACATACAGTGCAATGCGTTTCGCGGGTATATTCCCGCTTCTTTAGGCAATAACGAACAGGAGTACACACAGTGCAGTCTAAAGGTCACGATAAGTGCCTCGTGTAAATCAACTTTATTGCGACAACTGCAATTTTTTTGGCTGTTTAGCCACAAACCATCAACCCTAAATGTTTGGACAAACCTCATTTTAAATGTATGCTGCTTGTAACCCAACTGATGCTTTTTGAATTCTGTACAACAGGCACAATAGAGATGTTATTTAAAGTGAACCTGAAGTGACATGATGAAATAAACTTACAAATATTCTAAAGGGTGTGAATTTATTGCAGGAAAGTTCAAAGGATCATTAGTTCTGCTTGTTTTACTGCTTAAAATAGTGTCCATCAGACTGTCACAGTTGCAGTTTATAAACCAATGTTATAAATGAAGCTATAAAATTGAAGATAAAAAGAGACTTTTCTTGGCTTCTAATGTTCTATTTATTATCCATACTACACATACAAGTCATTATCTCATACGTTTACTTCCACATCAGGTTCACTTTAAGCCATTGCAGAGCCAATTGCCATGCATTTACAAATAAACCCAAAAAAATGTTATACTCATTCTGTTCAAACCTATCCCAGTGCAATTCTGTAAGGTTTGGGTGACCTCTGTGACAGAAGTTCTCAGATAAAACAATTGGACTATTTTCATCTCCCTTCTACAGCTCTCACATACTTGAACCTTTTACTTACCTAAAATGACTTCAGGAGGGCGATAGTGCCTTGTAGCCACAATGGTAGTATGGTATTCATGATCAAATGTGGCACTTCCAAAGTCTACAACCCGGATACTGGAATTCTTTATATGCTTCACATCGCATTTCTGCAAGATCATTAAGAGCAAAATAACTTTTCAACTTTGAAGCAAACCTGAACTAGACTTCCCTTCATTTGATCTCATCTCTAGCATGTTTCACGTACCTACATAACATTCTTTTGCTAATGTACAGGCATCTACAGTGGTTTGCAAAAGTATTCGGCCCCCTTGAAGTTTTCCACATTTTGTCATATTAATGCCACAAACCTGAATCAATTTTATTGGCATTCCACGTGAAAGACCAATACTAAGTGGTGTACACGTGAGAAGTGGATCGAAAATCATACACAATTCCAAACTTAAAAAAAAAAAAATAACTGCAAAGTGGGGTGTGCGTAATTATTCAGCCCACTTTGGTCTGAGTGCAGTCAGTTGCCCATAGACATTGTCTGATAAGTGCTAATGACTAAATAGAGTGCACCTGTGTGTAATGTCAGTACAAATACAGCTGCTCTGTGACGGCCTCAGAGGTTGTCTAAGAGAATATTGGGAGCAACAACACCATGAAGAAGTCCAAAGAACACACCAGACAGGTCAGGGATAAAGTTAGAGATATTTAAAGAGACTGTGAAGCGAGAATAAATCTCGCTTCAGAGCTCATAGTTAGCAGGGGCATGTGCGCCCCTGCTAAACCGCCGCTATCCCGCGGCTAAACGGGGGTCCCTTACCCCCCGAAATCCCCTCCGTGCAGCCGGGAATCTCTTCCTGATTGAGGTAGGGCTAACCGCCGCAGCCCTGCCCCACGCGCGTCTGTCAGCGCGTATCTCCACCTCTCCCCTGCCCCTCTCAGTCTTCCTTCACTGAGAGGGGCGGGGGAGAGGCGGCGATGCGCCGCTGATAGACGCACTGAGAGGCAGGGCTGCAGCCGTTAGCCCTGCCTCTAGGAGCAGCAAAAATCTACGACCAATTTGGTCGTTGATTTTGCGGGGGGGGGGGGGGGGGTTGGGGGTGAAAGGACCCCCGTTTAGCCGCGGGATAGCGGCGTTTTAGCAGGGGCTAACTATGAGCTCTGAAGCAAGAATTATTCTCGCTTCAGTGTCTCTTTAAAGCAGGCTTAGGCTTCCAGGGGGGCCGAATACTTTTGAAAACCACTGTACATTTGGTGGAATGAGCTGAAAAATGTGTATGCGATGTCATGGGGGCTGCCATCTTGCTTTCATCAAACTCTGAAAATTACATTACATGCACCTGGCTCTCTGATTAAACAGGTCATTTCTGTCTCTAAAACATTACAAAGTGTAGTAAGATGAATGGGTCAGAGGGCCTAACTTCAGGTTTAAAAAGAAAAAAAAAAAAAAAGCCGGTATGCATGCATGCATGCAGAGTTTATCCTGTCTAATTTCCCATCATTTATCTCTAATCACGAGTTGTAATTTGATTTCTCCCATGTCACATGCGTGCCATGGCCGAGATTGCAGATAAGCTCATTTGAAAGCACAGGATGTTAACATACCCATTTGATTCCCAACTGCTTCTGTGCTAAGTGCTTCTGCCTTACTGTTACTGATTTTTGCCTGGATTTTCACTACTATCTGCCTGCAACCTGCACAGACCTCTGCCTGCCCAGACTTCAGTCAATTTATGGAGTATTCCTTCCACTCCAAAAAGAAAAAGCACCAACTATGATGCGTGTTTGTTGCAGCAAGACTGATAGCAAAGGGGAAAAAAAAAAAAAGTCTGAAAGGAATCACAATTCTATTGCCCCTATTGTGAGGTCTCCCTCTGCACTATTCATTTTTTAAGTTTATTCATAAATTTAATTATTTCAACAATGTTGTGTTCTAGTCTTATATGCGGGAGTTATGACTTAAGAAGTGGAGGCCTAAAATTCTTTAAAAAACAAAAATGTACAGTTTTTAGACCTATAAATCCAGAAAAAAAATTAACCACCAGGGAGGGTAATCTTTGTGATATGGGCCTTACTCAAATGTCTATAAAAACAGTTTTACATTAAATATTGCTTCTGTTACAGTAAATATGTGTCTATATAAAAAAAATAAAAATACAGCTTTATTGATCATGTAAGAAATATTTTCTCACCTTCTCCTCGTTGTACGCGGTGCTAAATTCTGAATTCACAAATAGTATATTTTCTGGTTTTAGATCTGTGTGAGTCAGCTTGTTATCATGCAGAACTAAACAAAATGGCACACAAAAACAATGTCAAACTTACAAGCCCAAGCACAGCAAAACATTTTGGTAGAAAAGTTTTGCTTTTGGAACAGCTATGCAGATGATGGCAAGGTAAAACAAAACACACCAAGGATCTGCCTACCAAACATACTGTAACAAGCACATCAAGCATGCTCTGCTTATTTAAAAAGGTGAGTGGGTATAACCCCACTTTATGTTTGGAACACTGATATGTGAATACGTTTTCTTTTCAAAAAACCAAAGAGAAAAAAAATGCTGCTGGTGAAAATTGCTATGCCCAGCAAAAACACTGGCAGACTGCAGGATGTTAAGGCTACTTACACACTAAGACGCATAACGTGCCCCTAACGCAACGCATGGTGGTGCGGGAGGGGACGTTAGAGTGAGCCGCGTTAGGCGGCTCTATCCGCATAAGGTCTCCCAGAGTGGCGCTGATTGGCCGGCGGGACCACGTGATGCGGAGCGAGACACTCCACATCACGTGGTCCCGCCGGCCAATCAGCGGCCGCCAGTGCAGTGCATATTAAGTAGCCATGTGCGCGGCTACTGTAGCGGCATCTCCCCGTCTCCTCTCCGCCCCCCACTGAGCATGTGCAAACAGACACACAGCATGCTGCACTTTCACTAAAACGTGCAGCGTTACATGTAACGCAACGTGGGCACTGTGAACAGCCCACTTGTGTTACATTGCTGTGCATTGGGGGAGCGTTACAGGCGCACTAACGTGCACCTGTAACGTCCCACTGTGAAAGCAGCTTAATGATCCATAGCAAGCATTGCCACTTTCCTTCCCTGAACTCTTAGGCCTGGAACCCACTGAAAACCGCAAACGCAAAACGCAACCGCTAGCGTTTTGTCTGAGCGGTTTGCAAGCGGATTCATGCGCGTTTTTGGTCGTGTTTTGCAACATTGTATTTTTTTCCCCAGCGGGTGCCTAGCGTTTTGCGTTTTTATCCTGATTGGTCCTGTGAATTATTTTTCATTTTGTTACAGTGTGCTGAACCGCAAAACGCTAGCAAAACCGCTCAGTTTAGGTTTTGCTGAGCGTTTCCGCTAGCGGTTCAATACTTTACATTGAAGCGCTAACGCTCCCAAAATGCTGCCTGTCCTGCGTTTGCGTTTCTGAGAAACGCAAACGCTCCTGTGGAAGTTGCCCCATCCATTAACATTAGCCCAGCGTTTTGGCAAACTGCTAGCGTATCGCAGTGCTGCCAAAACGCTGCCAAAAGCGCTCCTGTGGGTTCCAGCCCTTAAGGTGTGTGTGCACCTTAAGAGTTCAGGGAAGGAAAGTGGCAATGCTTGCTATGGATCATTTAACATCCTGCAGTCTGCCAGTGTTTTTGCTGGGCAAAGCAAATTTTCAGCAGCACGTGTTTACGCACCTTTAGGCATCATTCACACCACACATTTTGCGTTACGCAGCAACACATTAGCCCACAAAACTCAAAGGGCATGTTCACATCTACACATCGTAATGGATTCTGTTTTCTAACAGACTGTCTGCTATATGTTGTATTTAGAAGAATCTGAGAGACTCGTAGTTGCAGATATAAAATTAAGATATTATCATGAAAAGTTTCAACAACGCTTTATTTGGATACAAAAACTATACAACATAAGTAAATAAGCGGTCATCATAACAAGTAATTAGCAAACTCACACTTCACTGCATGGCAAAGCTGGAAGGCGATGTGCCTAATCTGGCTAAGTGGATATGGCAGAAAATTGTTCTCTTTCTGAAAATCAAATGTGCTTTTCCCCAGCAATTCAAATACAATGCACATATGTCCATGGTATTCAAACCAATCCCACATTAGCACGCACATGCTGAGGAAGAAGAGACACATGGGTTACTATAAGAAGCTATATATGGACAATAGACTACAGTAATGTACAGGTCTGTTGTGGCAAAGCATTCAATAGGAGAGAAAGTGGTTTGGTAATACTCCCAAAGTATAATTACATTTTCTAATTATTGAAAACACAGTCTGCACTGTTGCAACTGTGAGGGACAGTTCCTGTAAACAAAGTTTGTAGTAGAAAAATAAATTTCCTAGAGATGGTCAGATTTCATTGGTCCATTTTTCAAGCTGAATACAATTAGAACTAGTTCCATCACTCACACAACAGTAAGGTTCACTTTGCTAGCTAAACTACTGGACTGAACAGCTCAGCAAAAGTAATTGTTCGAAATGAAATAAATGTGGCAGCCTTCACATCCCTAACGTAATATTAACGGAAATCTAAACCAAAAAAGTTTCACTTACCTGGGGCTTTTACCAGCCCCTGCAGCCGTCCTGTCCCCAAGCCTTCACGCAACGATCCTCTGGTCCCCTGCAGCGGCTAATTTTCATTTTCTGCCAACTGGCCAGTCGATGGCCTCTGCGCAGCCCTGGCCATGCATGTCCTCGATCACGCTCCCGTCGCTAGGAGCATCCTGTAGTGGTGCAGTACAAGATTTCAGAGCGATCGAAGACGTGCACAGCCAGGGCTGCGCAGGTGCAGTGGCCATCGACTGGCCAGTTGGTGGAAAACGAACCTTAGCCGCTGTGGGGGACCGGAGGATCTTTGAGTGATGGCGCGGGCACAGATGTCTGCAGGGGCTGGTAGAAGCCCCAGGTAAGTTAAAACAGAGACTCATGAAAAAAAAAAAAAAAAAAAAAAGTTCCCGTGGGGGGTACTCACCTCAGTAGGGGGAAGCCTCTGGATCCTATTGAGGCTTCCCTGTCCTGTGTCCCACGGCGGTCTCACTGCAGCCCATGTAACACCGCCGACAATTTGTCCGGGTGTTCAAGATTTACCTTTTCTGGCTCCAGCGGGGGAGCTATTGCAGCTCTCCCCTTGGAAATAGCCTCTTTCGGGTCAGCTCTACTATGCGCCTGTGCAGTAGAGCGGACCAACAGAGATCAGCTATTTCCGCCCATCTCCAAGCAGAGAGCCGATACTGCGCGGGAGCCGGGAAGGTTAATATTTACATTCCCGTCACTTGTGGAGCTTTATTGCTGCCGCCGTGGGACACAGGACGACGGGGGAATCCTCGATAGGATCCGGAGGCTTCCCCCACCTGAGGTGAATACTCCCCAGGGGAACTTTTAATTACAAATTTTCTTTAAAAAAGGAGTTATCAGGCAATTTGCATGAAAATAAGGGCTACTTACCCAGGGCTACTCCTACTCCCTACTCCTAGTAGTTCCATTTCCTGAACTTGTTTTAGCTGTAGTTGGCGTGGAGCCTCCAGAAGAAGCCTGCCTGCCTCTCCTCCAGCAGAAGCCAGCCACATGCTCCGGCCTGCCTCTGCATCCTCACTTGTTGACAGCCGAAACTAGTCGGGACGACAGTGGGCAGTGTGATCGCAGTACATCTGGGTTCTGAGTACCACAAGGGTGGGAAGCCAACACAGCCGAGGGGGGTCCTAGCTGGATTAGGACCCTGTACATTTTATACGTGTATGCCTATTGATTCTGTTAAAGTCTTGTGGATAAGCACACTGAGAGGATCCCTCCCCTTTCTTCTGTTTTATGCACTGGAGTGCTGATACAGGTGAAGTTGTCTCGCAACCAAGGGGACTGTGGACCTCTATAGCTGGGAAATATTGAAGAGAACTATCTCTGGGATTTACACAGCGCTACAGTAAAAACACACTTTAGAAAATATCAGTTTCCTGGCAGTCCTGTGATCCTTCTGGCTGCAGTAGTATCTGAATCAAACACCTGAAACAAGCATGTGAGTAACCCAATCAGACACATCTGATTTGCATGCTTGTTCAGTCTATTGATAAAAGTATTAAAGGCAGAGGATCAGCAGGACAGCCAGGCAAACTGTATTGTTTAAAGAAATACATAAAGCAATCTCCATATTCCTTTTTACCTCACATAGTAGTACAGCTTACAGTCAGACTCACAGACACTACAGTTAAAGGGATACTGTAGGGGGGGGGGGGGGGGGTGGGGTCGGGGAAAAATGAGCTGAACTTACCCGGGGCTTCTAATGGTCCCCCGCAGACAATCCTGTGTTGGCGCAGCCACTCACTGATTGCTCCGGCCCCGCCTCCAGTTCACTTCTGGAATTTCTGACTTTAAAGTCAGAAAACCACTGCGCCTGCACGCCCGTGTCCTCGCTCCTGCTGATGTCACCAGGAGTGTACTGCGCACAGACCATACTGGGCCTGCGCTGTGCGCTCTTGATGACATCAGCGGATCAAGGACACGGCAACGCAGGCGCAGTGGTTTTCAGACTTTAAAGTCTGAAATTCCAGAAGTGAACCGGAGGCGGGGCCGGAGCATCGGTGAGTGGCTGCGCCAACACAGGATGTCTGCGGGGGACCGTTAGAAGCCCCGGGTAAGTTCAACTAATTTTCCCTGACCCCCCTACAGTATCCCTTTAAGTGTAAATCTACATTTTAGGAGATGGGTCTTAGCAGCAGATTTCACTAATTAAGCAGTAACTTCTTACTATTTATTCTCCTGATCTCGCTCTCTGATCTTCCTTAGGACATTAATCTCCAGCAAGGCAGCCTCCCTGTATTTTTTCACATTTCGTATTATTTTCAGAGCAACTTGAGTTTTGCTTCTGTGAACAACAAACACATTTAGTGGAATTACTAAAAAGACAACAATAAGCAATGAAGAGCCTATGAGGTATATCTGTACAAACCTGTCATGGTCCAGGCACTCTACCACTTTACCAAATGTTCCCTCTCCCAGATCTCCCAGAATTTCATCTGGAAAATAAAATACAATCTGGGGTTTAGGAAACCAAGTGAAAACTATTGCTGTAGCAGAACAAAGCCCCCCTTCACTTCTAGGCAGATTTCCAGAGCCCACTACTTTGGGAATCTAGTTAGTAATAAAAAGGTACACCGGGCATATCAATAAAAAGCTCAGGAAATAAGATGCATGATAAAATACCCCATGGGATACAGAACATATATCTTGAAAAAGAAAGACTGCTCTGTGTAAGGCGATGAGGGTGTTACTCCTTGTTACAATAAAGATGCCCATTAATTATAGTCTTGATTGTACAATATGTACCTGTATATTATTCAGTCCAGGCAGTTACACACTCAGGAAAAGTGTATACAGTGTTTCAATCCCTTTAGCATCAGCAAGGGTATACAATGTCACAATCCCTTCAGCATCAGCAAGTGTATGCAAGGTTTCAATCCTCTCAGCATTGGTGTCTCAGATTACAGCCTGAAATCTCTTTCAATGCAGATGCTGATTGAATGACAGAATGAACACATTTACTTACATAATAAAATTACAGTACATAACTAAAGTAACAGGAACAACAAATTGTTTAGTAAAATTAGTGATCCTTAACCCCCCCCCCCCTCAAGAATTCACCTTCCCCCTACTTAACTCCTAACCTTAACCCCTAACTCCCCCCCCCCCCCCCTACCTCCACCCTTCCCTCAACCTTAAAGCGGATCCGAGATGAAAAACTAACTATAACAAGTGACTTGTCTATATATCTTATCTAAAGTTTAGATAGTTTACACAGCAAATCTATCTTCAAACAGCTTCAACAGTATATTAATATTTTTCCTGTGATACAATGGGAGCAGACATGTTTCTGCTTGTCACTATTACACAATTACAAACACAGGCAAGCTTATCTGTACTAGGCATGCTAATCTGCATATTCTGTGAAAACTCCACTCTTATCTCCTCCATTACACAGGCAACTGATCTGTATCTGCACTGCAGCTCTCAGATTGTGAAAACTCTGCCTCTGAAATCTATAGCTAGTAACACCTTTTTCACCTGCCCAGACTGAAATCCCACAATCCCTTGCAAGCGCCAAGGCACTCTGGAGAAGCTGTGGGTGTGGCCTTGTTTAATTTATAGGAAATTAGGGTATTAAAACAAAACAAGTATTTGGCTTGAAGAATGCCCTATAAACTATATGTTAGGGACAACGATTATTCAAGGAGTAAAAGTTCATCTCGGATCCACTTTAACCTCCCCCCTTAAAACCTAACCTTAACCCCCAACCCTTCACCTCCCCCTCAACCATATCCTTAACCATTAACCTCCCCCTCCTTAACCACAAACCTTAAGGTTAGGAGTTGAGGGGGAGGTAAAGGGTTCACGATCCCCCCCCCCCCCCCGCTTAACCCCTAACCCTTAACCTCCCCCTTCTTAACTAACCATAACCACCTTGCCCCCCCAATGCCTAACCTTAACCCGAAACCCTTAATCCCACCCTACTTAAAGAGGAACTCCAGCCTAAACAAATATACTGTCATCAAGTTACGTTATGTTAATATAATAGATAGGTAATATAATCTCTTACCCACCCTGTTTTAAAAGAACAGGCAAATGTTTGATTTCATGATGGCAGCCATCTTTTTGATTGAAAGGAGGTGACAGGGAGCATGAGACACAGTTCCAACTGTCCTGTGTCCTGAGCACCTCTCCCAGTTGCTAGGCAACGTGAACATAGGAAATCCCATCATGCTCTGCACAGCATCAGGGGAAAAAAGCCAGGGCTTTTTTCCTTTTATGGGTGGAGCTTAGCTAAAAATGATGCTTTGGTAAGAAAACAAAGTTCTGATGCTGTGAAACCTGTTAAAGAAACACCAAGCCTTTTCAGTTCTGCTGAGTAGATTTTAGTCTGTAGGTTCACTTTAACTCCTAGCCTTAACCCTAGCTTCCCCCCCCCCCCCCCCCCAAGGTAAGAGTTATGAAGGGGGGCAGGGTTAAAGCTAGGATTTAAGTAGAGGGAGGTTAGGGGTTAAAGAGACTCCGTAACAAAAATTGCATCCTGTTTTTTATCATCCTACAAGTTCAAAAGCTATTCTAATGTGTTCTGGCTTACTGCAGCACTTTGTACTATCACAGTCTCTGTAATAAATCAATGTATCTTTCCCTTGTCAGACTTGTCAGCCTGTGTCTGGAAGGCTGCCAAGTTCTTCAGTGTTGTGGTTCTGCTATGCACTCCCCCTCAGGGGGGAAAGAAACACACAAATGATCTCTTGAGATTCAAAAGGAATGCTGTATACAGCCTGCTTGTGTATGGATGTATTTTCTATGTGTGGACATACTGTACATCAACCTACTTCCTGTTTTGGTGGCCATTTTGTTTGTTTATAAACAAACTTTTTAAAACTGTTTTTAACCACTTTTAATGCGGCGGGGATCGGCGAAATTGTGACAGAGGGTAATAGGAGATGTCCCATAACGCACTGGTATGTTTACTTTTGTGCGATTTTAACAATACAGATTCTCTTTAAAGGAGGGAGGGGCGGCTTAAGCCAGAAAAAAAAAAAGTTTTACTCACCTGGGGCTTCATACCAGCCCCCTGCAGCAGCCCTGTGCCCTCGCAGCCACTCACTAATCCTCTGGTCACCCGCTGCCAGCTAGTTTCGTTTTTGCCGCACAAGACTGGCCACGCGTAGCTTCCACCGCATTCCCGACTGCAATTAGTGCTATTGCGGATCGCAACGCGTACAAAAATCCGCCAATTACAGTCGGGAATGCGGAGAAAGCTACGCGTGGCCAGTCCTGTCGGTAAAAACTAATCTAGCTGCAGATGGGGACCAGAGCATTAGCGAGTGGCTGCGAGGGCACAGGACTGCTGCAGGGGCTGGTAGAAGCCCAGGTGAGTAAAAAAAATTTTTTCTGGCTTAAGCGTCCCTTTAAGGGTTAGGGCTAAGGAGGTTAGGAGTTAAGGTTAAGCGTGAAGGATGGTGGAGGTGAAGGGTTAAGAGTTACTAATTTTACTAAACAATTTTTTTTCCTGCGTTTCTAGTTATGTACTGTAATTTATTATGTCAGTAAATGTGTTCATTCTGCACCTAATAGCCACAGCACCTACTTTGAAAGAGATTCAGGCTGTAATCTGAGACAATGGGCTCAATTCTGGTAGCTATGTAAGGTAAATATTTTTTTGTAGGTAAAATACCTCATGAGGCATTTTCCTCCTCTTATTAATTCTTAAAGATTTTTCTCCATTTCCGAACAGGAGGTAAAACGAGGTTTACATTTAGAAGCTGGGGGTCTGGAAGGGGGGGGGGGGGGGTTTACAGCACTTTTACTTTTAGAGGTTGCTGGGGGGGGGGGGGCTCAGAGCGCTTTTAACCAGAGGAGGGGGGGGGGGGAGAAAAGAAAAAGGGAATAAATAAATAGGTGTTTTGCCGCAGTTTTACTTAACTTTTTTCAAAATAGAGGCTGTGGGTTGGAGCATTCTTACTTTTTTTTTTCCAACCAGAGGTTGGGGAGGCGGCGCGGCAGATGTAGGATTGTACAGGGTGTGGAGCACTTTTTTTTTTTTTTAACAAAATGTAAGCGGGGGGGGGGGGGGAATTGGTTGGTCAGACACTTTTACTTATTTCAGCAAATATGGGGGCCTGAACACAGAACAAGCTGAAAAGGCTCCATGTTATGTGACTGATATCACAATTCTGTCACAACACTGCATTTATCATGTGGTAGAGGTAGGTCTAATTATGTGAGGTAAAGACATGCAAACACGCACCTTATTTCACTTCAGAATTCAAGTGTGAGGTATTTCACTACTAAATACCACACATTTTAGCAGAAAATCACAAGAATTACATGAGGTAAAAAAACTTTATACTTAACCTCCTCAGCGGTATGGACGACTATACACGTCCATCACCGCCGGAGGTCGCCGCTCAGGCCCTAGCTGGGCCGATTGAGAGAAATAAAAAGCAGCACACGCAGCCGGCACTTTGCCGAGCCGCGTGTGCTGCCTGATCGCCGCCAGCTCTGGCGGCGATTCGCCGCGAGCAGCGGCGAAAGAGGGTCCCCCCAGCCGCCCGAGCCCTGCGCAGCCGGAACAAAAGTTCCGGTCAGCGCTAAGGGCTGGATCGGAGGCGGCTGACGTCAGGACGTCGGCTGACGTCCATGACGTCACTCCGCTCGTCGCTATGGCGACGATGTAAGCAAAACAAGGAAGGCTGCTCATTGCGGCCTTCCTTGTTTATTCTGGGCGCCGGAGGCGATCGGAAGAAACGCCTCCGGAGCGCCCTCTAGTGGGCTTTCATGCAGCCAACTTTCAGTTGGCTGCATGAAACAGTTTTTTTTAATTAAAAAAAAAAAAAAAAAAACCTCCCGCAGCCGCCCTGGCGATCTTAATAGACCGCCAGGGAGGTTAAACTACCAGAATTCAAAAGTTGATTTCCCTCATGGAGGTAAACCCAATTCCATGAGGTACTGACTTACTAAACGCTACAGGCTCTTTCACATTAGGGCAGATTTTCTGCGTTTCAACGCAAAGGGTAAAGTTTGCGTTACCCAAGGTGAAATGAAAGTCCATAGACTTTCATTTTAGCTTTCACATGTAACGCAGCCTTTTTGTGCATTGCGTTACACTGCACCCAGGCGCAGTTTTTCGGCCGACGCTAGCTTATGCGTTACAATGTTAGTCAATGTAAAACGCACAACTATGCGCGTTTTTAATCCGTTAACGCAGGCAATCAGTCCCAGAATGCAACAGAGGAACAATGTAGAAAGTTGAAAATTAAAGAAAAAAAAAATTACCTGCGTTTTTCTATGTGCTGTAACGCATTGAAAACGGATTAAAAACGCACACTCACTGCAGTGCAACGCATATCAAAACGCATTAAAACGTATACAACAAAACGTATGCTTTGAGCGTTCTCCAACGCAAGCTCTGATGTGAAAGAGCCCTACCAGAATGAGCCCATTGAAGCTGAAAGGATAGAAACACTGTATACACTTGCTGATGGTGAAGGGATAGAAAACATTGTACTTTTCCAGAGTGTATAACTGCCTGGACGGCATAATACGCAAGTACCGTACAATCTTACCCCTTCTCAGTAATATTGAGGGAGTACTTAGGGCCCTCTTCCACCAGCTGCGCTCTGATTCATTTATTGGAGAGCTCATGTTATGCCAAATTACAAGAGCACTGCAATAACATGCATTTCTCCCCGTGTGATTCACGAAAGCGCTGCATGCTGCATTTTTGTGAGTTTGCAATTGGCACCTATTAGCTTTTCCAATAACTGGAAAATCGTGGCGCAAAATAAAATTAAAAAAAAAAAAAAAAAGGAGGATTGGTTTAAATGAAGAAAATTAAGATAGCATTGCAATGGCGACAGCGATTTTCATTGTAGAATGGTCATTCAATAATTCATTTAAAGTACATTCCCTTAGTTTACCATTTTACTACATAGCTTTGGTAAGCATGTACAATCAAAATGGTATCATTGATGGGTCCCTCATACATAATTGGGTTACTAAAAACAATGCAACTTTGGGGTCTATAATTGTAATGCCAAAGGTGTCCCTCTCCTTACCCAAGTTCTGGATCGTTATTCATCCCCTAGGGAAAACAAGTAACAGGTGCCTTGCAGGAGGCTCTGCATGGTAGTGAAGGGAATAGTTCAAGCAAATGCTATGAAAGTGGTTCACCCTATCACAACGCTCTGAGTACTAGAATAGGGAAGAGAAACAGGGAAAAACTGGGACAGAGTAAAAAGGGATAAAGATTTACGGAACAGGAGTCAGTACATCTCTCAGGATGCGATCTCCAGTCTGGCACACCAGGTGCCCTTCATTGTCATCTTCAATATCTGGCTGTCTTAGCACTTCGCTGGCTCTTCTGCATGCCCCACAGCCATAAGGTGTCCATTGCCGTTACATAGCAGGCAGGTGGTTACATATAGAAGACACAGGTCCAGGTCGGTGTGGATTGACAGATGTGCAGTCATATAAAAACATAGAATGATAGGGGATATTGCAAAGGGAGACGTGCAGGTTAGAGACGGCCCAGCAGTTAAGCCGATCTGAAGTCAAAAGAATTTCCCAAAAATATATATCTACTTAAACTAACCTTACGTTTATTAACATTAAATGCATCTCTGCACAATAATGTATACAGTTATTTGGGACGACAGTACAAATAATATTACTTTAACAAAGCATATATAATACGAAAAGCCACACTTCATATGTGCACAAGTGCAAGAATATGCAACTCTGGTCTAAATACGTTTTTTGCAGATTGTAAAGTTTACCAAATTAAGCTAATCTATTTAGAAGCCTAAAGCAGCCATACACTCAGCCGATTTTCTGGCCGACCGATCGATCGCGGTCGATCGATCGATCGAATCGATCGCAAATCGGTTGGCCAATCGACCGATCGACGGCCGATTTCGATCGATTTCGATGGATTTCCATCGAACTTGCAGGGTGAAAATTTAGGTCGATCTGATGAGATTGCTTATCAGTTTGCATTGGCCTTAATGGAAATCTGATGGCAAAAAAATGCCATCAGATCGAATTTCAACAGATTTCAAACTGAAATCTATTGGAATTCTATACTGGTAAAAAATGTTCTAAAAACGCATCAGATAGATCATCAGATGCATTTCTTATCTGTCTGCTGCCAATCTGACGAGTGTATGGGCACCTAAAATCTCACAGAAAGCAGTAGGAACTTTCACCTAAACAGTAATCAGTAAACCTTGTAGCCACAGCCTTGTTTACCAGTTAGTGCCCCTAAAAGGGGACCCGAAGTAAGAGACATTTAGAGGCTGACAATTATTTTAAACAATGCACATTGCCTGGCTGTTCTGCTGATCCTCTGCCTCTAATACTAGGTTATGAGATTTTCTGGCAGATCAATTATTTCCAACATATCCAATCATCTTTACGATAGAAGTGAACGGAAAATAGTCAGAAATCAGATAGGACAAGTTGGAAATAATCGATCGGACACTAAATCTGCCAGAAAATCTCATAATGTGTACCTAGCATAATACTTTGAGCTGCATGCTTGTTAGACCCTGAACAAGCATGCAGATCAGATGTTCCTGAGAAAAATCTGACAAAATTAGCTTCATTCTTGTTTCAGGTATGTCATTCAGACACTACTGACCAAAAAGATCCCCAGGAGAGACAGGCAACTGGTATTGTTTAAATGGAAATAAAATGTCAGCCTCCATCCGTCTCTCACCTTGGGTTTCTTTTGAAGGCTTATACTTTAATTGTTGTGCAGGTGAAAGAGGACACATCAACACCCCTCTATGGAGAACTAAGGCACAGGGGAGACCATGTTTAAGCAAGGACAGCAGAGAGCAGTTACAGCAGATGGGCAATACAGCCTTACTACTTGTTTGCCATGTTAGTTGCAATATTAAATCCACTGTAATGGGTATCCAATAGTAGTCTTGCGTAAGAGAAGCATATTGGTATTAACTACTTCCTACGAAGACATTTTAAGTACTGAGGCAGTGGTTTCAGATCACTCACCCATTTCCTGTATACTCACCGAGGAGGAGTAGCTGCCAGACCCAGACTGGTGATTGTGAGAGGCTCGATTATGGCGTTTTCCAGTCCTTGACTTTCCCAGTGTGTATGAGAATCCAGAGTACTTGTCACTCTGAGAGTATGGACTGCGAGTAATACTGACATCTCTGGAGGTGTCCCTCGTCTTGTAAGACTTCCTCCAGTAACCATCTCTCCTGCGCATTAAGAGCAAGTCACATATAAAAATTTTAAATCATGGTAGTCTAATTTGAAAAACGATTCCTCCACATTATGGGAGGCTTGTAAATTCTCAACAACCAGGGACTCGCCACAGTGACAGAGCCCAACCTCCTCCTCCATGAAAACAGCAGTGACTTCTACAGCTTCAGCCCTAGCAGCTTTGGATGGCACATCATCCTACATGGATGTAGATCTCCACGCGTATATACACTCCGTCGACCTAGAGAGGCCTGGAAGCATAGGTAGGCTGCATAAAGGCCACATACAGGAGGGAGATGGCTGACGTTTAGCAGAAGGTAAGCCACATGGGTGGAAGTGTAAAATGCCAGGTGGCTATTGAAAACAGGCACGATTCACATCAATCCACTATAGATGAACATTCCCATCAAGTCTCTGCTATATACATGAATCCTGACGAACAAGAAAATTGCCATAGGCGTAACAATATAAGGATGAGAGGTTCCTGAGGCTATTAAACCCCCAGACATAATGGCCACACTAGAGGGTATAATTTCATAAACTTCTGTGTGTACCTACTGACAGCAATATCGAGATGGACAGAGCCCACCGCATTCCAGCTGACCTGCGCAAGATTCTTTCCATGTTTGGGATCACCTTACCTAAATGCCAGTTTACCTACCCTCGAGTACCCCCTCCACAGGATAAAAGCTGGGACCAGAGAACGCATGCATGACACTGATAGATCTCTTGATTTGATCTGGCCATTTTCATCAAAATTCTGCTGCCGACTTTGACATTTAGGTTCATTTTTATACTGACTATTTTTTTTCATGCTTGTGAACAAACTTTGCATTTTGCACACATGGCCTAAATAATGCACACCTTCCTATGGTTTTACCTGTTATTTTATTAAGGATTGTTCTCACTCCTAACCACATGG
This sequence comes from Hyperolius riggenbachi, assembly GCF_040937935.1. Lineage (NCBI taxonomy): Eukaryota > Metazoa > Chordata > Amphibia > Anura > Hyperoliidae > Hyperolius > Hyperolius riggenbachi. The sequence continues at coordinate 212,947,606 of NC_090648.1, read as the reverse complement.
ATTACAGGCATACTCCATGATCTGTTAGCGCTTTTTATATGAAGAATAACGCCTTATACCGCCTCATATGGAACAGCACTCTCTGTATGCTTTTACTGATTGGTTCCACTCACTTTCTACAGCCTGCAGCAATGAAACACACTCACCATTGCTAACTCTTCGGCATTTACCATACTAGTTTTATACATATCACGCATCATATTCTGCATTGTATTATGTGCACCTTACATAAATACAGTGTTACAGGTCTTTAGCGATTATAACTAAAACTACAGACTTGCAGCCTGATCAGTAGAAAGCTGAAGGAACTATAACAACTGACAACAGACCAGTTAAGACTTGGTTATCATCGTAACACAGTACACAGTTTTTTGATGAAATCTAGAATTACTTTAGCATGCATTACTAACCATTCTGCATGCGTTCCATTTACATCTGCTATGTGCCTCCTGGAGGGAGACCTGCGTGGCGACCTCCAACGCTCTTTATACCTAAATCTTTCATCACGATCCCAGCTTGGAGATCGCCTCCTTCGTTTCCTTTCCTGAGTCTCTTCAGGACTCCAGCCACTCCTTTTGCGATACATCTAAGAAAAGGGAAGCTTACACTTAGTAAACTGCAAATAGAAGAGGCACAAATTAGTAAAGACCCTAAACTATTCAGAACCTAATCTTCCTAGAGGAGTATGTATTACTGTAGCCCCAGGTAAATAAAACTACATTTCTTTTGTCACCTCAGAAATTCTTTAAAAAATATTAAATGAATATATGATATAGACTCGTTACATGCAAAGCGAGATATTTCAAGCTTGCCTTGGTTATCATTTTGATTATGGTTTACAATTTATGAAAACCCCCAAATCAAAATATCAGAATATTATATGAAATCTATGTACTCAGTACTTGGTTTGGGCCCCTTTTTGCATCAATTGCCTCAATGCAGCGTGGCATAGATGCCATCACCCTGTGGCACTGCTGAGGCATTATGGAAGACCAGGATGCTTCAACAGCGGCCTTCAACTCTTCTGCATTGTTCGGTCTCATGCCTCATCTTTATCTTGCCAATGACCCATAGATTCTCTATGGGGTTTAGGTAAGTGGAGTTTGCTTGCCAATCAAGCACAGTAATCCCATGGTCACTGAACCGGGTTTTGGTACTTTTGGGAGTGTGGGCAGGTGCAAAGTGCTTCTGGAGAATGAAGTCAGCATGTTTATAGAGCTCGTCTACAGAAGGAAGCTTGACGTGCTCCAAAATCACCTGGTCGACAGCTGCATTGACTCTGGACTTAATGACGCACAATTGATCAACACCAATAAATAACACGATTCCCAGAATCAACACTGGAAACTTCTCACTGGACTTCAAGCATCTTGGATTGTCTGCCTCTTTCTCCAGACCTTTGTTCCAAATGAGAAGCACAATTAGGTCTCATCAGAAAAGAGGACTTTGCAGCACTGAGTAACAGACCAGTTCTTTTTATTCTTTAGCCAGCTTCTGACCAATTCGTAAGCAATAAATCAGATGTGTAGACCACTTTGAACAAGTTCCATTAATATAAAAACACATTAAATTGATTAAAAAAAAAAAAAATAGCAACCAAATGGATTTAAATCCACCAATCAGATTCTGATATGCTAATTGCAAAGGCTAGCAACTCAGTAACACCATTTAAAAACTGCTACCTTAATCATCAGAAAATGAAGCTTAAGTCGCTACCTAAACACTGCCCCTGATGAGTTATTGGATGACGAAACCGGTAGGACAGAGCCAAGGTCAACTCGCCAAGCACCAGGAAAGGTGATGCAATTCACCCGACCCAGAGATGGTGATAGTAACGCTTTTCTAATGTTTATTTTCCATGTATGGGCATTACGGTTCTTAAATTAAATTTGCGGTTGTATACATGATGGCCCTTGTTTGAGTTCCCTAGATAAGGTCTGAAGCATTACCCTGGTGATTACTTTGAGTGAAGCATTTGACTGCGGAGTTGATCTGATGTGAAGCTGCACTATATACTGCTGTTGGTGAGCAGGGACAATTGGGGGGGGGGGGGGAGGAGAAGAGTGCCTGGTACAGGTGGTGACAGGCTTGACTTTATGCACTGCTCCAAGAGATGAATGTACTCACATAAAAGGGCACTAATCTCTTTGTGTTGAAAAGTACACACTTTTTTTTTCAGTTCATTAAAGGGACTCCGAGCAGTGCCGAAACTATGGAAAGATGCATATCATTTTAAAGCTCTCTTTCTCCTCTTTCCAATGATATATAAACCACCGCCCTACGCCTTTTAGTTTTCGCTATTTTCGCGATCGAAATTGCCGCAGCCGCGACTTTGAACGCGAAAATAGAGAAAACTAAAAGGTGTAGGGCGACGATTTAGGTGTCAGAAAGAGGAGAAAGAGAGCTTTAAAATGATATCCACCTTTCCATAGTTCTATTGTATTACACAGGGCGACTTTTTCTCAAAGTCAGCTGCTCCATTCAGCAGAAAAAAAAGTCGCCCTGTGTAATACAATGCAACTATGGAAAAATGGATATCATTTAAAGCTTTCTTTCTCCTCTTTCTGGCGACACCTAAATCGTCGCCCTACGCCTTTTAGTTTTCTCTATGTCGCGGCCGCTGCAATATCGATCACGAAAATAGCGAAAACTAAAAGGCGTAGGGCGGTGGTTTATATATCATTGCGAAGAGGAGAAAGAGAGCATTAAAATGATATGCATCTTTCCATAGTTTCTGCACTGCTCGGAGTCCCTTTAACAGGGCTGTGGAGTTGGTACAAAAATCATCCAACTCCGACTCCTCAGTTTAGAAAACTGACTCCAACTCCAGGTACCCAAAATGGCTCAGACTCCTTAGTCTAATTCTTACCAGGGTTCTGGATTTGGTACAAAATCACCTGCCTCCAGACTCCAAAGTCCTGTTCATTAAGGTGCATTATTTTATGGTCTGCGGGTTCATCTTTGTTTGGATCTTAAGATTAAGCGCAACTATACAAGGAAAGTGGATTTGATGGACGTGGTTTGTCTAAAATAGTGCGCACCATCTGACTTTGGACATAGGAACATATGTGGTATAGTTAATCGTGAAGTGATTGTGGAGCACAGCCATTGGGGACTGGTTTTGAAAGCAGCTAGCTATACACTGACAAAAAGTGCAAACAATTGCGGTTTTTAGTGTGCACCCAGCCCTCAGATTGCAATTGAAAGCTATGAATGGTTGTGTTTACATCTGGAGATAATCAAGTCTGCATTGCATAAACGAAGAACATACAAGTTGCATACAGAGGTAACTGATATGACAAGTAACCAGTCGAGAGGTACACAGTTGCCACTTTTAAGGCACAATAAAATGAATTGTTCTTCACTTATTCCATAGTGTTCTTGTATTTCTCATTATGCACCAATGTATTCTTAGGCTTGGTATAATTTCAGTAAAGACTAGTAAAGAAACAGAATTAAGATACTTAACTGTTCTCACAACAAAGAGAGAAGATATCTGATAATCATTCTTCAGGCTGTGTATCTATACAAGGAGAGGGGGGGGGGGGGGGAAATGAGAGAGAGAAGAGAGGTGTTTAATCTATGTGAACAAGCCAATTCCACACCGAATACTATGCTACTTCTTATAAAGCATTCACGTGCCCTTATATGGGAACCTCAATGAGGGGGTCGTGCACTGCACACCGTAAAGTCTCCCTTCTATGACAACTACAAGTCTTCAACTGAATTTATCAGTGCAAAGCAGTTCAGATCAAAACACAAAAGGCACTTCAAAAATTTTCAAATTTTTATGGAACATCTCTTGTCACCACGGTACATTAAAGTGTATGGACAGTTTCCTGGATTATTTTACCTTTGCTTTTCTCTATCACTGTATAAGTTTACAGCATTATTGAGATCGAGGGAGGAAAAAAAAATACTTTTATGTATGATGGACAACAAGGCTGTGCCTATCCTTCTGTGTTTGTGTTTTTAAAGGAGAACTGTAGTGAAAGTTATACAGAGGCTGCCATATTGATTTCCTTTTAAGCAACACCAGTTGCCTGGCTATCCTGCTGATCTTCTGCCTCTAATACTTTTAGCCATCGACCCTGAACAAGCAAGCAGCAGATCAGGTGTTAGACATTTGTGTCAGATCTGACAAGATTAGCTGCATGCTTGATTCTGGTGTGATTCTGCAGGCAGATAGTTCAGCAGGGCTGCCAGGTAACTGGTATTGCTTAAAAGGAAATCAATATGGCAGCCTCTATATACCTCAGTAGTGTGCACAGGGGTGTCTGCGGGCTTCAGGCAATGGTTAATGTTGTGGGGAGTTCCTATGGCAGGAGGGGTCACCAATCCTCCAAAAATCCAGTCAGTCCACACAATTCCCATAAGGAACTCAACCCTCAGCGGATGCTTATCCAACGATATCCATTTATTAAAGTGTTACACGAGTATACACAGCATATCACATCCAGCACAATGTGCCCTGTGTAACACTTTAATAAATGGATATCGTTGGATAAGCATCCGCTGAGGGTTGAGTTCCTTATGGGAATTGTGTGGACAGCCTCTATATACACCTCTCACTACAGTTCTCCTTTAAAAAAAAAAAAAAAAAAAAAAAAAAGGTGTATATGTGTGAGCTCCAAACCACACATGCCCAATGAAAGAAAGAAAGAAAGAAAGAAAGAAAGAAAGAAAGAAAGAAAGAAAGAAAGAAAGAAAGAAAGAAAGAAAGAAAGAAAGAAAGAAAGAAAGAAAGAAAGAAAGAAAGAAAGAAAGAAAGAAAGAAAGAAAGAAAGAAAGAAAGAAAGAAAGAAAGAAAGGAAAAAAAGAAAGAAAGAAAGAAAGAAAAAAAGAAAGAAAGAAAGAAAGAAAGAAAGAGAGAAAGAAAAAAAAAAAAAAAAAAGAAAGAAAGAAAGAAAGAAAGAAAGAAAGAAAAAAAAAAAGAAAAAAAAAAGAAAGAAAAAAAAAAAGAAAAAAAAAAGAAAGAAAAAAAAAAGAAAAAAAAAAAGAAAGAAAGAAAGAAAAAAAAGAAAGAAAGAAAGAAAAAAAAGAAAGAAAAAAAAAGAAAGAAAGAAAAAAAAAGAAAGAAAGAAAAAAAAAGAAAGAAAGAAAAAAAAAAGAAAGAAAGAAAAAAAAGAAAGAAAAAAAGAAAAAAAGAAAGAAAGAAGTGCACAGGTGCTGTGAGTGCCTTCATTGGGCATGCAGGGTGAACTGGGTTTTTATCTAAAGTTTCATGTCGATAGCTTGTTGAATGTATCTAGCAAATGTAGACTTGGAACGCTTATGGCCCCTTCAAGGACCCTAAACTTTCATGGAAGGTTACTACACTTTTACTATCCTCTAAAAACTGAAAAATAATGTTTTTCCCACATTTTTCCTATTTTCGCATTAAAACATATTTAGAATAAAATACTTCTTGGCATAATGTCCCACCTAAAGAAAGCCTAATTGGTGGCAGAAAAAACAAGATATAGTTCATTTAATTGTGATAAGTAATGATAAAGTTATAGACGAATGAATGGAAGGTGAAAATTGCTCTGGTGCTCAATGGGTAAAACCCCTCAGTGGTGAAGTGGTTAAAGCCCACACCCACGCTGGTCTGAACTTGGCCGTGGCAGAAGATAACTACCGTGGCGACTGAGAATTGGGTGGTCAGCCCGGCGTGATTACAGTGGCCGCACGATGATTGCTAAAAATTTGGCATGTCAATGACGCATATGTACAACATTGTGTGTGCTCTGTCGGCCTGCAGGGATTGGTTGGTACTTTATCTCTTGGGAGAGAGATAAAGCAGATCCACAGTAGGTGAGCATGTAGCTTTATCTCAAAATTATACAGCCTTTTGTGAAGAGGGGGTTCTAAGCCCTTCCAAAAAACATTTTTACATTCCAAAGAGGAATTCTACTCATAATAGAAATATACTTGCATTTTACTACCTTTAAAAATCTTTAACTTAGTGTTTCAGAACTGAAAGGGTAATCAATAAAAATATATATAGTACTTCCATGATGCTCCATTATATAGATCTTATTATATGGGGGATCAATTTTTTCCCCTTTATTCACTTTGAAGCAGCAGAAAACCCCTCCATATTCTGTAATACATGGCCGAGGCAATAGATTTCCAAGACTGCATAAGAGTAAAGCGAACAGTAAGGTCAATTCTATGAAAACAATAGTAGTGAACGAAGGCGGATCGCTCAAGACCAGTCTTATCAGCCGAACGACGGACTGTACACACGCCTGATTTGACGTCCAAATGACCCGTCGTTTAAAAAAAAAAAAAAAAAAAAAAAAATCAGACGTGTGTATGGGCCTTAACAGAAATTATGTTAAAGAGACTCTGAAGCGAGAACAAATCTCGCTTCAGAGCTTATATTCAGCAGGGGCATGTGTGCCCCTGCTAAAACGCCGCTATCACGGCTAAACGGGGGTCCCTTACCTCCCAAATCCCCTCCGTTGTTCCCGGGGATCTCTTCCGCATAAAGGCAGAGCTAACCGCCACGGCCCTGCCTCACGCGCATCTGTCAGCGCGTATCTCCGCCTCTCCCCCGCCCCTCTCAGTCTTCCTTTGCTGAGAGGGGCGGGGGAGAGGCGGCGATGCGCCGCTGATAGACGGCGCTGAGAGGCAGGGCTGCAGCCGTTAGCCCTGCCTCAACAGCAGCAAAAGCTCAGAATCAGAATCTTTTTATTTCGCCAAGTGCGACCGAGGTCATACCCAGAATTGGTTGTGGTTCACATGGCAGCGGCAACAGAGCAAAGACAGAGATTGGCATAGACAGTAACATAATATAAGCAAGACAGGCATAAGACAACAATACTACAGTAACATGATACAAGCAAGACAGGCATAAGACAATAACAATACAAGCAAGGCAGGCAAGTAACTCCAGTTTTAGAGTCGGTGCAGTACAAAGTGCGGTTGGCTCTTGCAAGAGTCCTCCGGGTTTGGATATTGCGCTGCTCAAGGGACAAAGTCACTTCATTCAACGCTTGAGTAGATTCTGACGGAAGTGACAGCTGGGTTATTTACTGGCCTGGGCTCAGGTGTGACTAGACCAGGCTAATTTGACCTGAATGCGGCTAGCGTGCCGACGAGAGACAGGAGTTCAACAGGAGGGCTGCTTGGGGAAAAAAGGTGTCTCTACGCCTGTTAGTCCTTGGGCGGATGGTCCTGTAGCGTCGGCCCGATGGGAGGAGCTCAAAGAAGCGGCAGCCTGGGTGGGACGGGTCCTGGGAGATCCTGTTAGCCCTTGTTTTCATTCTAGTGGTGTAGAGGAGGTCTAGAGGTGGCAGAGGAGAGCCAATGGTCCTTTCTGCCGAGCTGATAACTCTTTGAAGCTTATACTTATCACTGGCGGTTGCTCTTGCGTACCACACAATAATGGCGGAGCAGAGGGTAGCTTCAATAGTGGCAGTGTAGAAGCTGGACAGCAGCTCCTGAGGTATACCAAATTTTTTCAGTTGGTGCAGGAAGAATAGCCTCTGCTGAGCCTTCTTCTGGATTTCGGTGGTATTCTGCGCCCACCTTAGGTCGCTCGTTAGGGTTGTTACCAGGAACCTAACACTAGAGACCCTGGACACTTCAATCTCATTGATGAAGATTGGTTGTTGTGTGTGTGTGTGTGGGGGGGGGGGGGGGGGTCTCCTGAAGTCCAAGATCAGTTCCACTGTTTTGGCTGCGTTAAGGATAAGTTTGTTGACCTCGCACCATCTGCGGATTCTCTCTATCTCGCTGCGATACTCGTGTTCACCCGCCTCGCCGATGAGCCCAATGATAGTGGTATTGTCCGCAAACTTAATGACCTTTACGGAGTCGGCGGAGAAGATGCAGTCGGTGTACAATGAGAACAGGAGAGGGGACAGAACACACCCCTGCGGAGCACCTGTGTTGGTGGTGCTCACACTGGAGAAGCAGTTACCGAGCTTCACCCGTTGCGTCCTGTTTTAGAGGAAGTCCTTTACCCACGCGCAGAGTGTGGGGTCGGCTCCAAGATGTGCCAGGTTGTCGATTAATATGTTTGGACATATTGTATTAAATGCAGAGCTAAAGTCCAAAAACAGAATCCTAACGTAGGAGTTTGGTCTTTCAAGGTGTTCCGTGATGAACGCCAGACTGAGATTGATGGCGTCATCCACGGACCTGTTTGCCCTGTATGCAAACTGATGTGGATCGAGGAGGGGGCTGGCGAGGCACTTCAGGTGGGCAAGGACCAGACGTTCAAGGATCTTAATGACTATGGGGGTGAGGGCCACAGGTCTGAAGTTGTTGTGTTCTGTGTTACCTGGCTTTTTTGGGACCGGTATGATTGTGGACCTTTTGAGACAGGAGGGGACCCTGCCTTCAGCCAAGGACCTATTAAAAAGGGAGGTGAGCGTGGGGGCCAGCTGGTCTGCGCAGGTTCTCAGGCAAGTTGGTGACACGTCATCCGGGCCAGCTGCTTTCCTGCCGTTGAGTTTGCGGAGGTGCTGTAGAACGTCTGCTTCCCGGACCGCTACCGGCCCTAGGTCAACTTGGGCCTTCAGTGAGGGCTTTGTCGAGGGTGTAGGGTTAGCAAGCTGCTTGGGATGGTGTTCGAAACGACAGTAGAACTTGTTTAGATCCTCAGCCAGTGAGGTGCTGGGGGTTGCATGCTGGGGGGGTGGTTTGAAGTTCGTAACTGCTCTGAGGCCTTTCCACACCTCGCGTGGGTTGTTTGACTGGAGGAAGTGACCCAGCTTGTCAGAGTAGGCCCTCTTTGCAACGCGCAGTTCACGATTCAGGGCATTCTTTGCATCTCTGAACTCGACTGGGGTGCCGTGCTTGTGCGCCATCTCCATCTACGACCAAGTTTGGCGTAGATTTTGCATGGGGGGTTTGGGGGGGGGGGGTAAGGGATGCCCCTGCTGAATATAAGCACTGAAGCGAGATTTATTCTCGCTTCAGTGTCTTTAAAAAAAAAAAAAAGTTAAATATTTTTCTGTTGTGTTTTTTTTTCAAAGAAGAATTATATTTACTAACAAAAATGTTACAGTTTGTAAAAGCCCTGATTCTGCTGAATCCAACAGTATAAAATATATATAGGTAGCCAGGTATAGGTGCCACCAGTACAGGTAGCCAGATGTAGGTGCTGCCAGTATAGGTAGCCTGGAATAGGTGCCACCAGTACAGATAGCCTGGAATAGGTGCCACCAGTACAGATAGCCTGGAATAGGTGTAGCCAACATAGGTAGCTAGGAATAGATAGATGCCCCCAGTACAGGTAACCAAGTATAGGTGCAGCCGGTATAGGTAGCCAGGTATAGCCTATAAAGGTAGCCAGATATAGGTGCCACCAGTACAGGTAGCCAGATATAGGTGCCACCAGTACAGGTAGCCAGATATAGGTGCCACCACTATAGGCGACACTGGGCGAGGGGGCCAACATCCTCCTCCCTCCCTCTCCATGGGCCCCCCTCCTGTGCCCCCCTGCAGAGCTGGAGCAGCAGTGCGGTGTTTAATTAACTCACCCCATTGCTCGCTCCACACGTGGTCCCCTCAAGTAGCAGGCTCCTCTCTGGCCGCCCTATCTCTGTATGATGCGTAGTAATCACGCGTCATATATGGAAACAGGAAGTAGAGGGGAGGAGTTGGCTGCCGGGCAGAACACCACATGGAGCAGGGACACACTGCACCACTGGCTCCAGCTCTGCAGGGGGGGCGGTCACAGGAGGAGAGCCCATGGAGAGGGAGGGTGGAATGATGTTGGCCCCCCTCCCCACGTCTCCCAGGGGAAAAAAAAATCCCAAAACCGTACTTGTTACGGTTTAGGCAGTAGGAGCCTTTGCCTGCCAGAACGTACTAGGTACGTGCTTGGCAGGCAAAGGGTTAGGCAGGCAAAGGGTTAAAATAAGGTCTAAGCTATTATCTGCATAGCTTCCTCATGCAAATTAAAAACGTGCTGCTGGGTAGGCTAGCTTCTCCCCAAAAATTAGCTCTAAGTTCCATATATATTACCAGGGCTGTGGAGTCGGTCCAAAAATCCACCGACTCCTCAGTTTAGGATTCCACCGACTCAGACTCCTCGACTCCTCTAATTTGCATATTACAATTTTGTTGATTAAAAGTATGTAACGTGAAATTCGTCTCTTAATTGCCAACGCTTAGGAATTTTACAAGACAACTGAAGTGAGAAGGATATGTAGACTACTATATTTATTCCCTTTAGACTAAAACTAGTCCTTGGTAAGAGTACTTGTAAAAGGTACAAACCGGAACAAAGAAAATCTATCAGGCCCTAGGCAATGTAAGTGTGGGAACATGTAAGAATGATGTGCAAGTACTCTGCAAGGGAATAAGGAGATTGTAAACAGACAACACCTCTGTGTTCAAAGTGCACAACATTCTCAGAGGATTCCCTGCAGCTCTGTGGGGAGTGCATATGTAGAGTATAGTACTACTGTGTAACAAAGTAAACCTGAGACAGATGAAATTAAAGTTTTATACATACCTGGGGCTTCCTCCAGCCCCCTTCAGGCTAATCAGTCCCTCGCTGTCCTCCTCCGCCACCTGGATCTTCTGCTATAAGTCCAGGTACTTGAGCCAGTCCGGAGTAGTGCGCATGCACACACTCCACCGCCAGGAGCATACTACACCTGTGCAGCACTATTGCGCAGGTGCAGAATGTTCCTGGCTGTGGGAGTGGCATGCGGCCGGTCAGCGCTGACTGGCTGAATTACCAGGACTCATAGCAGAAGATCCGGGTGGTGGTGGACAGCGAGGGACTGATTAGCCTGAAGGGGGCTGGAGGAAGCCCCAGGTATGTATAAAACTTTACTTTTCATCCATCTCAGGTACCCTTTAATTTGCAGTCACTAAACCAAATTTTAACAACATATCAAATTATTTGATTTCATCAGCAAAGGGAGTGCATACATTTGCATAAATCAGCATCAATGCAGAATTATTTCCATCTCATTGACCATCTCTATTAGTGACACAGCTACACATCAGGCTTTATTCTTACAGCATAGATGTTATTTAGTATATATATAAGAGATTCCTGTGTACACATCATATATACAGTCACAATCAGATATGTATATCTGACCTTAAAAATACAGGGACTGCTTTATTGAAGCAGCACAAGTAACTAATTTTGATTGGTTTATTTCATTTTTGTGGACTAAACACAGCTATTACTGTATACTGTATATATACACATTATTTTTAATGACTTATCTGAGAAAGAGCATTTTATCATATTTTCTATTTTAATTACAGTTACAAATTCATTAGGAGTCGGTGCATTTTTTCCCGACTCCGACTCCAGGCACCCAAAATTGCCCGACTCCACAGCAATGTATATTACACCAGATTTCTGATCAGATTCAATCAAAGATATCTCTCTTGGTCAAATCTGCCACTGACACCGACTATTGCCCAAACCAATCCATCAGGACAGATCAGTCTACATGGACAATCATCATTATCCTTTACTGTCATTGGGAGTTTGTTTTTATTTTATTTTTTAAATGATTTTTAGCTAGTCCATCATTAACCATTCATTTCCAACTACCAGTCTAGCATTTGCATGCATCTTACTGAGCTCAGGAAGGGGTTAAACTACTGGGAGATAAAACAACTAAAGGAATTGTGTTACATGTAACCAAAGTGGAAGTAAGTACAAAAGTGACACTAGAAATTAGCATTGTATGGTTGATTCTTGGCACCCAAATTTTATGCACCCCTAAACAGAGAGATTGTGAGTCCAGCTAAAACTGACAGAATTGTAAAATTTAAAGCTGACCGAACCAGAACATTAAAATAAAAGAGTACTGTATATGGAACTTGATTTTCCCTTAAAGAAAACCTGTACAGAAAATTAAAAGTAAAAATAAACATACAGAAGTCATACTTACCTCCAGTGTAGTCTACTCAATCTCTTTCTCCTGTCCTGCATCCTGTTTGTCCACTGTGGACAATTAAATTCTCCGTCCTCCATTTTGAAAATGGCTATTACCCCATAACAGCTTTCTGGTCAGCACACTGTTAAACTAACATAGTCCACTTCAGCCATAGGGAAACATGGACATTACCTGGCACATCAGTTGTCCTCTCAGCTGTAACTGACATTAACTGATATATAACTGACAGCAACTGAGGGATCAATGTCAGAAGAAAATGAGGAGTTTCTGAGAGGAACTGATGGCAAGGCAACTACGTAATGTTCATTTTAAGTTACCTCATGTGTTTAATTTAAATAATTTTACTCACTTCAGGTTCCCTTTAAATATGCTCCATTTACCAGGATGGAAGAACAAGGGCAAGAATGTTTGGGAAACTGTACATTTGTTTTTGCACAGATTAAAACTGAGTTATTGTTTTACGACTTGGTTCGTATTTCAAAAACAAACTGCCACTAGAACCCGAGTCACAATAGTAAAAATAACCGTAGCCTGCAACGTAAGACCCAGCACAGCAGAAGAGGAGGAGCTCTGAAAACTGTTTACAAGTGTAGGATGCAGCCCCCTCTGCTGCCTACTGGCTCTACGGCTGGACTCCAACAGGAGTATGAAAGTAAAATGAATCACAAAAAGAAGAAGAAAAGGAAGCAGCAAAGTCCCACACATGCAGAGACAGGACTGGCCATGAGGGGCTGCTGGCATCACCTCCTCATACATACTACTCACTATAGACGGGCACACAGTGTCAAGACAAGCAGGTCTTATAGCGGAACTCCTTACGCCAAACCACCATCCGCCAGCCAAGCTCCCAGCAGCAGAGCTGCCCGCAGGCATCACCCTCTCGCACGCTCACCCCAAACGCCCGCAGCAGCCAGACCAGGCATCCCGTGACATCACTACACAAAGGCTCCGCCTATTTCCTTCCTTTCGCAGAATGCGTCCCGAGCCTCGGTGTAAATGTGCATGGTTGATTGGCTGTATCGGAATACACTCTAGTAATGGGGAAGGTCACGTGACGTGTGTTTTGGTGCCAGGAAAGTATACGGGACTGATGGCGGGAAAGGAGGATTGAGTCACTTGTACCGTACAAGGCAAACTAGGCGTGTAGCATTCGAAGGCGGTGCGCGGCAGCGTCTTTCAAAATGGCCTGTGTCTTCCCTTTGCTTTATATGAAGTGTTGTCAGCGCGTGAGCATGTGACGATCGGTGTTAAAAAAGGGAGCTAGAAGTACTAGATTCTGTAGTTGTGAACGGGTTTCCATTAAGCTTGTGTTGAAATGTACGTATTTCTGCTGTTCATGGTGCGGTATAGCCATTGAAACAAATTACGCTATTGAAATATCTTCACCCATTTGAGTTGTTAGTGAGCTGCACTGAAATGATTAAAGTGAAGCTGAGGCATTAAAAAAAAAAAAAAAAGGTTAAATATTTACCTAGGTAGAAGGAAGCCTATGGATCATGCATGTCGACTTCTGTCCTGTGGGCTGAATATGGCATGCAGAGGCATCAAATTTGGTCCCTCTAGACCAGGGGTCTCAAACTCAATTTACCATAAGAAATTTCACAATCGCGGAACATCGCCGCCTCTGCTCGCCCCTCTCACTCTTCCTTCACAGGGAGAGGCGGCGATTGACGTCAGGAGGGGCAGAGCTGAAGCTGAAAGCTCTGCACCTTCCAGGAAATGCCGGCGGATTGCCCCCGGCCGATTTGGGGGCTCTGCAGCCCTCGTTTAGCGGCGGGGATGCGGCGGATTACTTGGGAGCACTGAAGCGAACTATAAGGAAGCTTTTGCCGGCGAGGGACACAAAATATTGTATCGAGGGCCGCGAGTTTGAGACCCCTGCTCTAGACCATTGTTTCTCAACATTTTATTGGTATGTACCCCTTTTAAAACCCTTTACTCACCAAGTACCCCCTAGCATAGTAAACATTATCACAAATACCGCTTGACAAATATATATTTAATCATAGTACATGATACCTGGTTCTAAACAATTTCCAAGCATTTACTATTGCTTTTAACTAGTTAAATAAGTATTATTTTTTAAAACTCTAAATGTGGTATTCTTTGTTAAGTATATCAAGCCTAAGTACCCCCTGGAACCATCAGAAGTACCCCCTGGGGTACGCGTTCCGCACGTTGAGAACCTAGGCTCTAGACCAGGGGTAGGGAACCTATGGCTCGGGAGCCAGATGTGGCTCTTTTGATGGCTACATTCGGCTCACAGACAAATCAGTAGGGTGTGATTCACTAAGCTACACTGCACAAGCAGCACAGTGGCAGCGCAAGTAACATTTTCAAAGTAAGCACGCTACTACTGTAGCATGCACTACTAAGTTACTTGCGCTCCCCTCAAAATGAACAGCTGCTCCAATTGACCCACTCTGGGCCCTGTCAGGTCCAGTGACTTTGTAGGACGAGATCCCCGCACTTCGGCCCAATAGGCTGCCTGATTGGGCAAATCAAATCTCGTCCTTCAAAGTGAATCAACCCCCAAATCAGCTAGCTAATTGTACAAGCTGTTAGTCTGTATTTCTCCTGTCTGGCTCTCGGGAAAATTGCTGATGTTGCTGGAACCCAAGAGAAGCTGAAGACGTGTCTGACACTTCCGCTGCCCGGCGGATCAACTGTATACACATCACCATGGCAACAGGGACATGAGCCCTCTGCTCCGCATGTGCACTGTCCCAGTTTGAAACATATTGTATGGCTCTCAGGGAAATACATTTTAAAATATGCTGCGTTTATGGCTCTCTCAGCCAAAAAGGTTCCTGACCCCTGCTCTAGACCACCAGGGAAGGGAATCCATATTGGGGATGAATCTCAGCCAGTGCACTATCTGTATGAAGTATCGGTACTTTTCCGTTAGCTGGGCGCATCCACTATGTGGCGAAAAAACTCCACCAGAATTACATCTTGCCCTACTATCCATGGCGGCCTGGAGGGGGAATAGTAATTAACGCCACCTAGTGGATGCGCCCGGCTAACGGAAAAGTACCGAAGTATCCTCTGGGCACTCTGGTTTCCTCCCACATCCCAAAAACATACAGATAAGTTCATTGGCTTCACCCTAATTTGGCCCTAGCTAGACTATGATGCATGCATTACACAATACATACATAGACATGACTATGGTAGGGATTAGACTTTAAAGATAACCTAAAGTAAAAAAAAAAAATGAGATTAACTCACCTGGGGCTTCCCTCAGCCCCCTGCAGACGATTGGTGCCCTCGCAGCTCCGCTCCGATGGCCCAGGACCCGCGGGCGAACACTTCCGGTTTGGCCGTCACCAGCCGACAGGCATGGGAACGCGAGTGATTGTTCGCGTTCCCAGCCTGTATATCACCCCCTATGCTGCTATTGGGGCTGCAATAGCAGCATAGGGGGCGATATACAGGCTGGGAACGCGAACAATCACTCGCGTTCCCATGCCTGTCGGCCGGTGACGGCGAAACCGGAAGTCGTCGCCAGCGGGTCCAGAAGCATCGGACCGGAGCTGCGAGGGCACCGATCGTCTGCAGGGGGCTGAGGGAAGCCCCAGGTGAGTTAATCTCATTTTTTTTTTTTTTTGCCTTTAGGTTCACTTTAACCCGCTCTGAGGGACAGTTAAGGACAAGGTGATATATACTCTGTACAGCGGTGCAGAATATGTTGGTACTATCTAAATATTAAATAATAATAGGGGAGCTCACTAGACACCAGGAAAATGTATAGGTGAGGGAGGGGGCTGCTAGATTCCAGGGAACTGTATAGGGGAGGGAGCTTCTGGACACCAAGGAACTGTATAGGGGAAGGTGTGAGTACCATTAAAACACCAGGGAACTGTATAGGAGAGGGAGGAGGCCTACTAGACACCAGGGAACTGTATAGAAGATGGCCACTAGACCCCAGGGAACTGATAGGGAACGGGGGCATAAGACACCAGGGAATTTTATAAGGGAGGTGGCCACTAGACATTAAGGTTGGCCTGTGACTTGATCCCAGTATTCAGTTTCGTGCCCACTTTGTATTTGAGTTTTACTCCCCTGCTCTGGATAGTCCAGAGGTTTCCCATGTCCTCCTCACCTCCACCGCTGCCCACGGACCCTCACTGTTGCCGCGAGCGGACAGCTTTAGCCGAGCCCACATAAGTGAAGCCAGTCATCCACAAACTGCTCCATGCTACTGCCCATAACGGCTGTGCTCCTTTGTTCCTCCAAAGTGGAACGCAGCCTCAAACTTTCAGAGGGTTTAGGGCAGCAGTGGGTGCTAGTCTACTGTAGCAAGAAACTTCATAGAGAAATTCCGCTAACATGATTGTGTAGACGGCACCCTCTAAAACTGCTAGGTTTCAGATTTAGGTTGTGGTAAACTACGGCCAGACTATTCAGCCAGACACAACACCTTGGGCTCTATTCACAAAGCATTACTGCGTTCGGTAATGCTGAAAACAGCTGATTTTACCGATTACCTTCCCAAATCACAATTCACTAAACTGATTACAACACAGAAAATTAATATCCCGACTAGTGAGGTAAATTACAGACTTGTGTGGTAATTGCCTCAAAAATGTCAAGCAATTGCAGTTCACAAAGATTTCCACATTTGGTTTACCAGGCAAAAGTGTTTGGTATTTTTCTCCAGCTCATAGCAGCCGATAACTCACTCTCTCCATGCTGTCTCTGACTGGTAGAGAGCCACACAGCCCTGCTTCTCTGCTGATTTGATGCGATGGGGTATCGGGTGGGTCTTTTACTGTAGCAGAGCAGAGGAAGGTGACATTTTTGAGGGCTTTTCTGCATCCCTTTAGATGTGAAAATCTGCATTCTGGCATACAGAAGAGCTCCCCCTGGTGGCTGCAGCACATCTAAAGGGTTGACAGAATACACCTGCAGAGAAAACCTCAGACTCATACATGCAGCTCACTGCTGACCTGCTACATGGCTGGTAAGTGACACTTACCAAGCAGGGCTTAGTGAATTGAGGCATGTTTGTTCGGTAAATTACCATACTTCTGCCTCATGCGGAAATACTTTAGTGAATTTTGAAAAAAAAAGTGTAATATACTGAATGAGGTATTTTACTGAACAAAATGATTTTACCGAACTACCCTTTGTAAATAGAGCCCTTTGTGCTGTAGAGGGTGCTGTGACTGGAGCACGAACTCCACCGAAGATTAAAGGACACCCGAGGCGAAAATAAACTAAAGAAATAAACAATTATATCTATCTTCCTTCTCCTAATAATTACTTATTAAGATATTCCACAGTTTTATTGTATGTTTAAATCTACTTTTTACGTCCTTTCCTGACCCCAGACACTGCCAAACTCCTTGTCCATGCCCTCATCATCTCCCGCCTGGACTACTGCAACTCACTCCTGTCCGGCCTCCCTCAAAACCGCATAGCCCCCCTACAATCCATCATGAACGCAGCAGCCAGACTCATCTACTCCTCCCACCGCTCTGTCTCCACGACTCCCCTACGCAAATCCCTTCATTGGCTTCCAATTCACTTCAGAATTAGCTTCAAGGTCCTATGTTCGGCCTACAAATCCTTACACAAGTCCTGCCCAAGCTACATCTCTGACCTGGTCAGCAGATATACACCTGGCCGCCCACTTCGCTCCTCCAACAACCTCCTCTTAACCACCCCACGCATCTCGCACTCCCATGCATGACTGCAGGACTTCACTAGAGCTGCCCCCATCCTGTGGAACTCTCTCCCACTGCCCATCAGGCTCGCTCCCACCTTCAACACCTTCAAAAAAGCACTCAAAACTCACTTCTTCAAGGAGGCCTACATCAAATCAACATTGCCCTAATCCTTTCTGCCAATAACTTCTTGCTGCACCCCCTCCTTTTGTGTCACCAACCCCTCCCTCTAGATTGTAAGCCTTTGGCAGGGCCCTCTCCCCTTGTGAATCATACATGACTGTGTGCACTTTACCCAGAATTTGGAACTTGTTACCACTACCACTCCAGTGTATGATCTGGCATTGTACTACTATCTGCATTGTGTTGTGTATCTTTTTGCTATTACCTGTATTGTTGTATCTATTGTCTATTTCCTGTATTGTTCTGTCACCCCTGTTATCATTGTCTGTAACCTTATTTATTGTACAGCGCTGCGTAATATGTTGGCGCTATATAAATCTAATAAATAATAATAATAATACGTTTTAACTGCTTTATTGTTTTTTCTCAATGATACATTCATTGAAGTATACTAGAGCTAAAATCTATGAACTATTGACCCTTTTTATCTTTTTTCCTGCTCTCAGGAGCCATTTTCTGCTAGGAAAGTGTTTTATAGTTGGAATTTCTTATTAGTGAGGGTCACCCTGTAGTCACTTTCTGTCTGAGTAAGGACTGAGTCAGCCACTTACGTACCTGATATTTACCTCTTTCAGGCAGAGAAAGAAAAAAAGGAACAGAGCATAGTTATTAGTGTGCTAGGCACTGTACATACCCATGTCTATCTCATCATGTCACAAGTCACTTCGGGTATCCTTTAACAAGGTCTTGTCAGTAGGAACATTGGCACTAGTCTACTTTAGGGGACCCAGCAGGAAACCTCATAGGGACCAGTTGTCCAATCACAGCCCCCTCTACAGCACAAAGCGCTGCGAATGGCCACATAGTGTAGGTGTAGTTTACTAGAACCTTTTGGAAACCTGGTAGTTCAGGAGGGTGCTGTCCACCCAATCACATTAGCTGAATTTCCCTATGAGCTTTCCTACTGGGTTCCCTAAAGTAGACTAGCGCCAGAACATTGGGGCTGCACTCCTCTTCAGACATGAGCCTACTCGAGTACAGCTGTTTCTGCACAGTAAGCTGGAGCTGCTCGTGTATGAGTGGCTCCTTGCCATTGTGCAGGCGCAGCCGTGCTAATGCCAGAGGAGGAGCGCAGCCGTGATGTTCCAGAGGCTTGTTCTGAAGGCTAAAAGGAGTCCAACCCGGTACTAGCAATGTGTAACCAATAAAGTGGCTAGCGAGTGTGTGTGTGTGTGTATATATATATATATATATATTCACTATAGTGCCGTCATCTACCATAGTACCGTATTATATATAGATATCATTTTTATTTTTTTATATAGCAGCAAAATCTTCCGTTTCGCTGTACATAGTACATAATAAACAATAGTGGGGAGCATAGATACATGAGCATTTCAACACACTGTACAAATACAATCGATGTGTAGTTTTAGACATCACAAAACTGTGTGAACTGTCCTTCCTGTACTTAAATTGTACCAGAGCTGAGTGAATATGAAAAATCGATACTTACTCGGGGCTTCCTCCAGCCCCATAAGCATGTGTGAGTCTGTCGCCGTCCTCCCGCGGTCTGCTGTTCAGCCGTGATCAGCCCCAGTAACTGGTTCACTCGCATCAGTCGTGGCCTTTGCGTTGCAAAATAACTGCATGCCAACTCATTGCCTATACAATTCTATGAACCTGTTCTCACTTCTGCATTGTATCAGACTGCGAGTATTCTAACTTGCTGCATGCAGGTATTGCATTAACATGTATGTTAAATGTCTGTAGCAGTTCACACACATTATAACGTGTGCATTATGCAAAACACACAGTATAAATTCAGCATATAGGGGTAACCCCTTTATGTCACACACTTCCTAAAAGTTCTTTCCTAAAACACAGTTGGCTTGTTAACTTTATTGTCAGAGAGCAGTGAATGCCTCCTATTACATAGAGAGCCTTCTTACCCTTTTTTGTTTACTGTCATAATAACATGCTATTTTTTGTATACATTGTAATTAACCTTGGTTTTAAACTTATTGCTACACTATCCAAATACTTACAAATGTGAAAGTAACAGCTTGTATTGCTTAAATTGCAAATTCATGCACTTTTTCCTCACTAATTTGTGTGAAAATCACTTTGATCATGTGTACATAGAATCTATTTTTTTTGTTAGGTTTTGGGATTATTGAAGACTGGAAGCAACCTCATTTTATTAGACTATCGTGTGTGTGTGTGTGTGTGTGTGTGTGTGTGTGTGTACCTATTATCTTTTACTTACACTACGGTTCCTCTTTAAATAACCACCACACCCTAGGCTATCTGTGTGCTTCTGTGTACCATATTACCTTACAGAATGGGGTGTGGAAGATTGCTGCATTTTATGAAAACAGGTATGTTTCAATGACAATGATAATGTCAGAAAATGCAGCTAAGACGGCACACACACTGCAGACAAGAACACACAGTAATGTGAGCAGAGTATAAGGAAACGCGGAAAGGCCGCTGTCTCTCGAGGTGAGGCGGCCGTTTCCGCGTCCAGCATGGCGTCACAACGCGGAAAAAACGCCGCATGCCGCATAGGCAGTGCGGCGGAATCCGCATTGGTAACGGCGGAATCCGCATCAGAGGCGGCCCCCCGCACTAGATACATTGCATGACAGTACTGGTGTGGCTGGGACTGATAGTCCACCAAGATTCAGACTTACACGCGCGCGAGCACAGAGGCAGAGTTTAAATAGCAGTTAGAAGGGAGTCGGCTGACCAGCTGGGTCAGCTGACAAATTCCACTGCTCTCATTGGACCAGCAATTAGGGAGGTCCTGGAAAGGTCCTAGAGTATATATACTGCTGGTTGTTCACTTGCTCTTTGTCTGGCGTGCGATCACATATGTGGGAGCACCCAGATCCGTAGTCAGATCCGCAAGTGTGCCGGGACCAGCTGGAGCTGTAATCCTACACTTAGCTAGATTCTGTTGATAGCTAAAGTACTAGTTTGATTGTGATTATCTGTTATGACTTTTGCCTGCCTTGACTATCCTCCTGAACTCTGATCTTGCACCTCGATATTTCTGATACTCTGTTGCCGAACCCCGGCTCGTTCCTTGACTCTGCTTCTGCCTCCTGATTTTGTACCCCGATATTTCTGATACCCCGTTGCTGAACCCTGCCTGTACTTTGACTCCGCCTTTGCCTTCTGATCTTGTACTTTATCTGTCCGTGTGTGTATGACCTGGCTTGTCTGACCTCGAGAACCGACCTTACTGTTAGAGGCGGTTCCTCGCTCTGTTAGTGATCCTTCCTCCTGAAGGTTACTTTCAGTATATCCTTCCCGCTGGCAGCCTGACTCCTCCCGCCTTGGAGAGCTCAGGTTTGCGGAAGGAATCTGTGCAGTACTCCTTGCTGCACTGAGGCCTAGTCCTCAAAGTGTTACTGTTACACCAAACACTACACTCTACTCAGGTGAACAGAGGTTAGCTAGTATATCGGATTATCAGTGATACTGCAGATCACGTATAATCTGGTATACATCTGTATTCCCAGTGATTCTGCAGATCACTGGTAATCAGATCCTCTCTGTGCTTCACCGATCGTTACACAGAGAAATGCACGTGGGTATGAATGTATAATGTAATGAAAGGCTTTAAGCAATGCGTGAAAATTGTTTAGAATTGTGTGTTGTTTGCTAAATGTATGTATGAGATGAGGCTTTAGTAGTTTTTGTAGTGTATGAAACCGTGCTGTGTGTTAAAAGTACATATTAATGTGAAGCTATAGTAACTGTGTTTTTGTTTTATCTTTTGCTGTAGGAATTTCCAGGTGACTTTGGAGAGTGTATAATAATTTCATATATATTTTAGCAATATATTTTATTTCAGCTGCCATTTTATGCTGTGTGAACTGTGTTGAATTCTTGGAATGGGATTTTCCATCATATTAGAGTATATAATTGTATGCAAGTTGTGTTGTATTTGTTGTTTTATTGAAAAAGTGGTATGATCTAATGTGTTTATTTATTAGGGATGGGAGCCAGAAGAGACATCTACTGGAGTGCTCCCTGGATTGGGCTTGCAGCATGGTACATATTTTAGGCCCAGCGCCTTACCTGACCAGGGGAGCCAGACATGGTGAATAGGGTTATCCTGCAGGAGCAGCTTGGCATTCAGGCATATGGGCTATATGCTCTGCTGTCTGTCATCTGCCACCAGTGACCTCCATGTTGTGAGCCTACTATGGCATGTGCCCTCTTGTTTTGGAAGCCCACACCAGATGTGCGGTTTGCCTCCCTTCTGACAAATACAAGGCTGGATTGTAAATAGGGCATAGGAGCCATGAGGGATACCGGAGTGAGCCTGAGATGGGAGGTGAGATTTTATTTTAGCACTGCCACAAACCTAGTTCTACCAACAGCATGAAGATAGCTACCTTTGGCATGTACTTGTGTTTTTACCTTCAGTGAATCCAATGCTCTGCGTTTATGCTCAATCCAAATACATTTTTAATAAAACTCTTTCCAGGGTGTACCATTAATTCCATTATAGTAGCCTGTCAACTACTACCTGCATTGGGTGCCCAATTCACTGCTTGTGCGCCCATTTACCAGAGGCGTAGCTATGGGGGGCAAGGGGGGAACATATGTCCTTGGGCACAGCACTGTGAGGGCGCTCAGCATGGCCACTGCACCCCCACATGCATGAGAGGCATCTAGCTGGCTGCCCGATGTGCCCCTGCTTCTTTTCTTCCCTCTGCAGAGAAGTGCAGAAGTGTTGACAGCAGCAGCAAAAAAAAGGCCACGTCTGGCTATCTAAACAGAGGCAAGGTGGGCACATCTGGCTATCTAAACAGCATTTGTACAATTGACTCCACCCATGACCACGACCACATCCTGATGCGTGGCCACGCTCATTTTTCTTTGGGGGGGGGGGGGAGTGCCCAAAAACTGTCTTTTCCCAGAGCGCTGGAAACCCTAGCTTGGCCTCTGACAGTTATTAGATGCCTGGTGTACCAAAATAGTACATTTGAAATCGGTGCCGGTAGACTTGGGCACAGGATACAGCGGTATATGGCTGATCCTGCTTCTGCTCAAGTCCGGGCCGATTTAATTACTATTCCCCATTGGATAGTTGGGAATTAAATAATTCGGCTTCCAGTGATTGCTGGAGGCCGAATTATTATGTTTTTAAGCAACCTCGGCTCCATCTTCTGACGGAGCCGACGTTACTCACTGAGCGCTGCAATAGGAGTGATTCCTATTGTAGTCTATGGAGGCGCCGGCTGCGCCCAAATCTAGCAGCGCTGAAAAGGACTGCTCCGTACCAAAATGACCTAGGGAAGTTCAGCACACTTAACCAGTTCACCCCCAAGGGTTTTTATCCTAACGGACCAGAGCAATTTTCAGTTGGCAGTGCTCCTCCCTTTTATTCCCTAATAACTTTATTACTACTTATCACAAGAAAATGATCTATACCTCCTTTTTTTCGCCACCAATTATGCTTTCTGTGGATAGTACATTTTGCTAAGAATTTTTTTATTCTAAATGCGTTTTAATGAGAAAAACAGAAAAAAAAGAAAAAATCATTTCTCAGTTTTCAACCATTATAGTTTTAAAATTAAACATTCTCCTGTGGATAAAACAAACACGTTTTATTTGCCCAGTTGTCCCGATTATTAAACCGTTTAAATTATGTCCCTATCACAATGTATGGCGACAGTATATTATTTTGAAATATAACTGGTTATTTTTCTGTTCTGTTTTTTTTTTTTGTTCGGGCCATAATTACAAGCCCCTATGTAATAAATTAAAATTACTTTTCCCCCATAAAATATAGATTAAAAAAGCTGAGTCCCTAAGGCAACTATTTATTTATTTTTTTTACAAGTGTTTTTTTTTTTGGGGGGGGGGAGGGTTGGAAGTGTAATTTTATTAATGATGTGTATGTACTTGAAAATGTATGTATTTTGTAGGTGTAATATACTTTTTGGCCACAAGATGGCGCTAGTGAACATTCGTTATAGGAAATGTTCACTTTTTTTTTTTCTTCACTTTATGTAATTGTTACATTTCCTGTTTTTGTGAATGGACGTAGCCGCTGTTCGCGGTCACGTCCATTCACTCCAGGCACTGCGATTGGGTAGAGGACCGTTCGGTCTTCTTCCCCAATCACCCAGCACGGGATCCTGATGGAAACAGCGGCAGTAGCAGCGCGCACACGGCGGTAGCAGCGGCGGGAACGCGCGACGTATTAAAACGTCATGTTGCTGTTAATAGCGGTAAGCATGACGTTTTAATACGTTAGGATGTCAGTTAATGGTTAACACTCACTGCATTAATATATCTTCTCCAATCTCTGGAACTGCTGAAAATGTACTCCACCTAAAAATGAACTTTTGTTCATCTTTTAAGAAATATAAATAAGCAAGGGCAGGTGCTGTAGGCCTGTGACCAAAATCCAACACATAACAAAAATAGTCCTCAAAACTCCAAAAGTCACTTACACAGCAACTGGAACACAGGCAATAAAAAAAGTAATGTCATACTGGAGAAAATTCATTTATGAAAAAAATGCAGTATTTTGTTTAACAGTTCCTATGTTACTTAATGTCATTTAGGGCCCGTTTCCACTAGCGCGGAAACTGGGGCGAATCCGCAGAGTTTCCCTGCAGGCAAATCACGTGGAGAAACTCTGCCATAGAGGATAATGGTGTCGCCGGCCGAATCGCTTAACATAGAGATTCGGCCAACATTGCTATCAGTTTTGGTGCGAGTGGTAGTGAATCCCATAGCCATGCATGGCACGCTTCTGGGATTCGGCTGCGTATTCGCAGAAGAGGAAGTGCCGCCGCATGTCTTACGTTTTTGTGCCACATCTCCGACGCTCAGACCGTTCTACATCAATGCGCGGTTCTGCGGCAGACCGGAAGTCATGTAAGTCTATGGCAACGCGTGTCAGTGTGAAAACCCGCCCCAGGTTTTATGCGTCGTGCATACGCGGAAACATATTTTTTTCAGGCTCTGGATAGCATAGAGTCTTTCCATTTCTGTCCCATTGCTGTCCTCCTGGGTAGCTATTGAACATGTTGGGACAAGCGCATCCCTACTGGACATGCAGGGACCCTACTCACGCATGCTAAGTAGGGATGTGCTCGCCCTTGGAACTACTCGGGGACGCAAGTAGGCCTTAAGAGACAATAATGGCCTCAATTCACTAAGATCATGCTGGAGATAATAAGGCAAGAGAAAACTTACCTCCACACGTGAGAGAGTTATCTTACCTCTTCATTCCTTAAGTTACCTCTCCTGTAGTTAATTTACCTCCTCTGTAGTTAATTTACCTCCTCTGTAGTTATTTTCACATGCAGCTAATTAACAGCCTGTCTTTAACTCTGGAGTTATTTTAAGGATTGGAGAGTTAATTTAAAGACAGAAGAGTTAACTTTAGGCTTGCCTGAGGTAAAATGTTTCCTGAATACTACATGCCTTATCACCATGGTAACAACTCTAGAAGAGTTATTAAAGACAGGAGATAAGTTTAGTGAATTGAGGCCAATGAGTCTAGCTACGCAGGAGGGCAGTGTTGAAAGAATGGGCCGAACGTAGGAATGGAAAGGCTATCTATGATGTCCAGAGCCCTCCCTTTAGTAAGGGAAGTATCAAACAGGTTTGCTTTACCCAGACACACACTGAGGTTCTGAACCTTTTATAAAATGAACACACTCACACCGTGCTTTAGGCCTCTTTTCCAGGGAGAAAACAGTTCTCAAACCATTTATAAAAAGCACCTGTCCTTGTCTGTTTAAGATTCCTACAAGGTCAGCACAATTCTCAATGTGTGAGTATTTGTTTCAAAACCATATGGCCTTGGTTTAGTTTTGTGATATGATTGTGAGAGTTTGTTGCTTCCTGAAAAATTGGTCTGCGTGTGTCCACATTATAAAACACTCAGGACCCCAGTATGTGTCCAGTTAAAGGGTACTTTGCACCATCTTTTCCTCCTAATGGTGTGGGCTTTGGGGGGGGGGGGGGGAGAGGCATGAAACATTCACCTACTGGGGGCTGCTGTGTACCCCCCTTCTATATGCACACCTCCATCTTCTTTGTCCTGTAGCACCGCAGTTTGCAGAACCCGTGGTGTATGCTAGAAGATGCAGTCCGTGAATGTGATTACATCTCCCATGCACTACCGGGGCCGGAAACCTGAGACATCATTACAAGAACTTTAAGCTGGGGACAGAGAAGTTGGAGGCTTGCAAATAGACGGGGCTACAGTAGCCCACACCTCCCCATGGGTAAGAGAATGCTTGCTGCATCCCCCAAAAAGTCCACTGCCTTTACAAACCTCCCTTAGGGGAAGATAAGTTTGTTGTCAATAGTTTCTATTGGTTTTCAAAGAAAGAATAAAACAATATAACACATTGATAGTAAAGACATAGAAATAGTCCAACTTATTGTATATTACAAACAAGCAGTAATGTTGTAAATGGTTTAAAACTAGAATAGCAGAAATGTATGTGAATTATCTTATAAATAGGGATGGTCTTTCGAGTCCATAAGGACTCGAATTCGGAATTCAAATGAAGTCTAATGACTTCAGCTGTGACCACAGGTAGCGGGGAGTTAACTTACCCACAAGTGTTCGGGGACGTCTGCGTTCCATTACACGTCATAGGCGTAATGAAAGCGGCATTCCATGACTCGCTAACGCGGCTTTCATTACGCCTATGGTGCGTAATGGAACGCAGACGTCCCTTAAGACTTCTGGGTAAATTAACTCCCCACTTTTGGAGTCCTTTTGCACTCGAAAGCCGATCCCTGCTTATAAACACTTAATACTATCATATAACCCAGGGGTGCCCACACTTTTGCGGACAGTGAGCTACTTTGATAGCTATCAAGACAAAGCGATCTACCACCTACGACCCCACCCACCCACCCCAAAAAACTAAATAAAGTGGGGAAAATAGACTGGTAGCAATCAATACAATTCTCATGTGGCAATCGTGAATGAAGAGTCTTGTGTAGGGCACATACTAACACTTTCAGTAATTGGTTCTTATACCAGTGATGTGTGGTGTGTGTTGGAAGTGAGAGAAGTAGATATACTTTACTTGAGGAGTGTGACAGAGAGAGCCACTTGATCCCCACAGCCCCAGCCAGCACTAGGACAGGAGACACTACACGTGCGTGGTCTGATACAAATCTTATTAGCACGTCGGGTAGGCAAACCAGGGAGCTGCTTGATCCCCACAGACCCAGCGTGCAGGCTCAGCGTACAACAGCCAGCTGTACAGCACTGGTGAAACATCCCCTCCTCCAGACTGGATGTGGCATCACAGGATGTTTCAGCCACACTGATTGGTTGTTGCCTGTAGGAAGGGGTGGCCACAGACACATTTGCTGGCCTTATTGGCCGAAGCAGTACTGTCAGCAATCCGTGCATAACCTGTCTTCTGCGACGGATTGCAATCTACCCATTAGTCCTTTGTGATCGACTGGTAGATCGGGATCAACGCAGTGGGCACCCCTGATATAACTACCGTACTTAATTAACAGTTTCTCATGAAGTAAAAAACATCAAGACACAATGGCCTCAATTCACTAAGCTTTATCAAACACTTTACCGAACGTTTGATAATTTACCTCATGGGTAAAATCTAATTTTGAATACACTAAGGTGTTATATATTTATTGAACGTTTTATCAATAAAGCATTCAATAAATCTGTAACACCTTAGTGAATTCAAAATTAGATTTTACCCATGAGGTAAATTATCAAACGTTCGGTAAAGTGTTTGATAAAGCTTAGTGAATTGAGGCCAATTTGTAGGGCAACCTATAGCAAGTACTGCCCAGCGGTGTAATAACACAGAAGGGGAGTTATTATGCCACACAGAGGAAGAGGCTAGGAAGGAGGAGATTAGTTTGATAGTTTTGCGGAACTAAGGGCTTGTGTTCATATGCAGTGCAGTAGCCGTGTGTTAGCTGCGTTGCATCAGGGGCATCCCCAAGGCAATCCCATTATAATGAATGGGATCGCGGGCGCAATCACTCCAAAATGCTTGCAACCATGCAGTGTGATTCAGTGGAGAATCTCAGCTTATGTATGGAACCATCAGAGAGTGCAGTCTATGCACTCTGATGTTCCTGCGATTGCATTTCCATAAGCGCGGCTATAATTGCACATATGGAAACGAGCCCTTAGGACCACCCAGGTGCTCAGTTTACTTTAAAGGATAACTGTAGTGAGAGGGATATGGAGGCTGCCATATTTATTTTACTTTATGCAATGCTAGTTACCTGGCTATCCTGCTGATCCTCTGCCTCTAATACCTTTAGCCATAGATCCTGAACAAGCGTGCAGCAGATCAGGTGTTTCTGACATTATTGTCAGATCTGACAAGATTAGCTGCATGCTTATTTCTGGTATGTTTCAGACAGTACTGCAGTCAAATAGATCTGCAGAGCTTTCAGGCAACTGGTATTGTTTAACAGGAAATAAGTATTGGAGCCTCCATATTCCTCTCTCTACAGTTGTCCATTAAAGGGGCACTACAGCGAAAAACTGTAAAATTTAAAATATGTGCAAACATAGACAAATAAAAAGTACATTTTTTTTTCAACATTGAGCTTTATTGATATAAAAGGTAGGATGATACATTTTACATTCCAAAAATACTTGACATAACGCTCAATTATTTAAACAACGTCAAAAGTACAACAGTAACGTATATACATGTGAACAAACGTTAATGTGGAACTGCGCTATATATGCAGCGTCATAAAGACATCAAGGCATACAGTGTTTATTACAACAGATTACGGATTACTTAAAAAAGCATAACACTGGTGTTCAGACACCAGTTAAATTTGCCGAAGTATAGGGACCCAGGTTATGTAAGTTGTGTTCTCCTAGAGGTAGTCCAGATAGACCATATAGCATTATGCTTCGTGATTGTGCCCCTATGCTGAGCCACTGCTTTCCGTAGGGGTATAACCAAGTTGACTGCTCTAATCCATTCACCGCAGGAAGGAACTTTAGCAGTGATCCAGTATTTGGTTAGTAGTTTACGACCCATATGTAGAACTACTAAAAGTAGAAGTTTTGCATATTTATCAGAGAAGGTATCTGGAAATCTATTTAAAAGGCATAGTTGAGGCGTACATTCTACTGGGCAGCCCATATGATCATGCATAAATTTGATAATTTGTTGCCAGTAGGTATTGACATTAGGGCAGGTCCACATCATGTGAAAGAAGGTACCTGGGGTTGTTATGCATTTGGGGCAATGTGGTGAGTAGCCCATTCTAAATTTGGCTAGGCGTACTGGGGTGAGATATGCTCTATGTAAGATATAAAGATATTGTAATCGATCAGGTTTATGAAGGTGAAATTTGAGTTACTTTCTCCAGAGTTTCATCCCAGTCGTCGGAAGATATAGTGCCAATGTCGGTTTCCCAGGACAATTTGTACTTCTGGGCCCTGAGTTGGGCAGAGGGTAGTATGAGGGAGTGGTAAAATGCGGAGATAAGCTGCTTTGGGGAGGGGCCAAGTAACATTTTAAGAATGTCGGAGCTTTCAGGGGCAGCAGGTATATTATCATATTGTGTAAGGCGTGTTTGAGTTGCAAATATTTATAAAATGCAGTGGGAGGTTAGTTGTATTCAGTGACCGATTGAGAGAATTATTTAATTGAGTTGTTCTGCATGATGTTATGTACATATAAGATTCCCTTATTAATCCAAAAAGTATGATTCTCAAGTTTTCTAAATTCCGGTAGCCTGGCATTCTCCCATAATGGGATTTGTGTCAGTGATCCGTTAACGGACAGGAGCTTGTGGGCAAATGACCATATCTTAATTATTTGTTGTAATGTAATGGGTAGTGATCTAAAATGGAAAATTCCTTTCTGCCCTTTCATTAAGTTGTATAGTGGGTCTGTGTAAGTATATGGTAGGGAGGAGAATAGTAGTGTCTGTATCATTGGCTTGCCCTCGCGAAGTCCGTCATAAAGGTGAGAGAGTTGGCTAGCGATATAATATATAAGGCAATTAGGGAGGGCAATACCACCAACGTCTTTTGGGCATTGAAGAGGTGAAAGAGCTAGTCTGTGACGTTGCCCGGACCATATAAATTGAGTGATCTGGGCATTTAGTTTAGTGAAGGCGGCGGGGGGAGGTAAATGGGAGAATGCCAGGCCATGTATAGAATCTTAGGTAAAATTATCATTTTAAATAGATTTGCTCTACCCACAATACTAAGAGGGAACTTTTCCCAGGTTTTAAGCTTACTTGCAACTGTGTTAAATAGAGGTCTTAAATTAAGAGTCTCAAAATCTAGTGGTGAGCGTGCTATTAATATACCTAAATATGTAAATGAACTAACCCACACAAGAGGGGATTGTAAATGACTCTCCAGAGGTGGGAAAATATCAACAGGCAGTAATACAGACTTGGACCAGTTAATCTTTAAACCTGCATATGTACCAAATTCATCAATTGTGGACAAAGCAGCCTCCAATGGCTCTCCAGGGTCAGCCAGATATAGCAACATATCGTCTGCATATAACCTTCCTTTTTCGTGCAGATCTCCTTTAATCCAGCCCCGAATTCCTGGATGAGCTCATATTTTGGAAGCTAACGGTTGTATTGCGAGGTCGAAAAGTAAGGGGGGATAGTGGACATCCCTGTCTGGTTCCGCGCTGTAACGTGAAAGGAGGTGAGAGCCACCCATTCACTTTGACCCTTGCTACGGGGTTAGTATAAAGTATACGTACCCAGTTAAGAAAGGTTGGGCCGAATCCCATGCTACGCAGGGTGGCAAATAGAAAATCCCATTCAATTGTGTCGAATGCTTTAGCAGCGTCAAGGGATAACCGCACCTGTGTCCCGATGTTATCATGGGAAGCTTGCAGGTTAATATATAAACGTCGTAGATTAATAGCAGCCGAGCGACCCGGTATAAAACCGGTTTGATCTCGGTGTATTAATAATGTAATTACTTTATTGAGCCTGCGGGCAAGTATTTTAGCTAGGATTTTTGTATCTGTCTGTATTAAGGAGATAGGCCTATAGGAGCCACAGTCGGTGGCGTCTTTACCAGGTTTGAGAATTAGGGATATGATTGCTTCTCTCATTGAGTAAGGTAATTCTCCTGTATTTGATACATTTCGGAAGAGTTTTAATAGGAGAGGGGCCATATCGTTGGCAAGTATTTTGTATAGTTCTATGGGAAATCCGTCGGAACCTGGGGTTTTCGAGGCTGGAAAAGCAGAGATAGCGTTACAAATCTCCTCAATAGTGATAGGTTCATCCAATTCGACAGATTGTAGTTCTGATAAAGTTGGTACATCTATGTTTTCTAGATAGGCATCTAACTCTGGAGAGGTCTTAGAGGTCTGCCTGGTAGACAAGGCCGAATAAAAGTCATAAAACTGACCCAGAATACCCATGGGGTCTGTACGGAGTATTCCACTGGCATCTAATATAGATGAGATTACCTGGGGCGCTTCTCTCTGCCTGGCAATTTTAGCTAATAAAGCGCCACATTGATCTCCTGTCTCATACCATAGGTGTCTAAAGGAGAGAGATTTTTGTTGAGCTTTATCAGTAAGGAATTGCTCATATTCACGTAGCCTAGTTCTATATGTCAGTTCAGACTCAGAATTAGGAGATCTATTGTACAGATCCTCTGTGGTTTTAAAGCGTGCGAGGAGCTGCTGCTCAGCAAGAGCTGAAGTGGTTTTAATACGTTTTATTTCAGTACGAAAGAAGTTTTTAAGATACATTTTGGCCGTGCTCCATGCAGAGGTAAATTGAATGTCCTCTCCCTGCGTTTCAATAAATGATTGCAGGTGTTGCATAATAGGCGTATTTTCCGCAATCTTGGAAAGCCAGAAGATGTTGAGTTTCCAAAGATCGGACTTAGGGGGGAAAATCCAGTGGAATGAAGCTCTGCATGGAGAGTGATCAGAAAGTATGGATGGTAAGTATTCAATGCAGTCGCAATTGGGGAGCAGCATCTCACTCGCAATAATATAGTCCAGTCGAGACCTAGAGTGGTGGGAGGCTGAGAAGCAAGAATACATGGGCATAGAAGGAAATTTATAGTGCCAGGCATCATATAGCGAAAATGCTTGAAGCATTCTGTCTAGTTTGGTAGGGGCAGTAGACTGTGAAGCTACGGGCAATCTATCACTACCGGGGTATAACACATAATTAAAGTCCCCAAGCCATATCACTGGGAGATGCGGATACTTAGCGATATAATGTGATGCTTTCTGTATTACCTGATAAGCAAAGGGTGGAAGGCCAGTAAAAGTATTGGCTGATTACTTATCAGACAATGCAGAAAAACATAGCGCCCTTCTGGGTCTAGTTCATTATGTAGCAGTGTAAAGTGAACACGTCTTGTAATTAGCAGAGATACACCGCGGGATTGAGAGTTATGAGTAGCATGGAAGTACCATCCAATCCATGGTCTGTTTAATGATCGTATTGAAGTACCTTCAGGGTGTGTTTCCTGGAGGGTAAATATATCAACATTCATCTTTTTGATATAGTTTAGAATAACAGCAGGCTTTATCTTATCCCCTAAGCCCCTGACATTCCATGTTAAAAATCAAATAGTTTGGCTAGCCATTCTCCCTATGAAGCAACATCACTGTTAGGAGCATAATATGTCTGATGCCAGCGGTAATTCGTAAAAGCATTTCCACAGTTGTTCTCACATGAAGGGTAAAAAGAGTGAAACTTAACACATTATAATAACAGATACAACCCAGCTCCTGGCCTTTGAAACTAGGCTGGAGCTTTATCCCAGTTTAACAACTGCTGGTCGGCACCACTGCGGGCTGGGCCCTGATGAAACAACTCCACCAGGGTGCAGTCCAGCAATAAAGCGGCGGCGGTAACATGACCCACAGTTGGGGGAGAAAATAGACAATCAGAACGAATATTAGAGTGGAGAAAGGGGAAAAGCCCCCCGCTCCAGCGGTAAAGCAATAATAATTATATTTGTAACACATCGTACTAGGCAGTACAGCTTTATACGGCTAGGTAAAGTTGGAGTGTTTGCTAAGTAGAATCCTGTCGATCAACATGGGCTATAGTAGGTCCAACTGGACGCCCAAACGGTAATAAGGTGCATAGTTCCAAGTTCTTATTTGCTGAACAGATAGAAGGTCCAGCCTTGTGGAAGGCTTTCAGTTATAGAAAAAAAAAAAAGCCGGCGGGAAAAACTAAAACATAGGGCGGCATAATGCCAAGGCAAGATTTAGCGTTCTAATGGCACGAGTTGTAACCAGGATTGAAGGTTTAGTTCACAGTCCACTTAGTTGAAAAGGCACATAGGCAATACATACGTATACGTAGTAAACCCACATTTGAATGCGGCAACAGTCAGAAGCACATGAACGGTGCATAGTTATGTAGCTGAGGTGGAGGGAGTTTTTCTTTTATTTATCCAAGAATCAACTTCTAACAGGGAGGCAAAAAAGAAAGTCTTACCGTCATCGATGACCCTCAAGCGGGCTGGGAAGAGCATAGCGTATTGCAGGTCGAGGGCCTTTAGCTTACGCTTTACTGCTTGAAAACCCGCCCTCTGCTTTTGCGTTTCGATGCCAAAATCTGGAAAAATCGATATAGTGGTGTTGTCAAGTTGAATGTTACCTTTTTCTCTAGATAGACATAGTGCAGCATTGCGGTCTTGAAAGTGTAGTATTTTAGTGATGAAAGTGCGTGGTGGGGCCCCCGGCGGCCCTGCTTTCGCCGGCATCCGATGTGCTCTTTCCACTGAGAAGGTTGCAGTGAAGGCCTCTCTGCCGAAGTGATCAATAAGTAGTTGCTCCAGGAAG